>NC_091454.1:87206256-87516710 GCF_027789765.1 Dendropsophus ebraccatus | reverse complement strand
AGGGGGCATTTGACTATGTGGGGTGAACAGCAGGGGGACATTATTACTATGTGGGGCATTTTACAAAATAGTTTTTGGGGGGGGGGAGAAGTTTGCGAAAAAGGGAAGGAAGCTGCTGGAAAAGTCCAGAGCCTAAAATGAATCTCAGGCAGGTTCAGAAGAAATAAACTCTAAGGGACTTCCTGCTTTGGCGTGTGTATGAGCGTACAGGTGTAGCAGAGCTCTGCTCCAGACCCCTCGCTAATGGTGCGTTTACACAGACAGATTTATCTGACAGATTTTGGAAGCCAAAACCAGGAGCAGATTATAAACAGGGAACAGGTGATAAAGGTAAGACTGAGATTTCTCCTGTTTTCAAATCCATTCCTGGCTTTGGCATCCAAAATCTGTCAGATAAATCTGTGTGTGTAAACGCAGCATAACAATAACCCCCCCCACACGTAATTAATCTGCTTATAGCCAGGTTTACACCCGTCTCTAATGTCCCTGCACTTTCCAGTGCAGGGGGCAAACTACACTAAAGCCCTAGCCTAAGAGAGACAAGGACAAGCAAGCTCTCCAGATGGCAGCGGCTCCGCTGCGCCAGTCGCTCCATCCTTCAAACCAAGCTCCAGCTCCAACACAAACTTTCACAGTGGGGGCTGACAGCAGAGGAGAGGAGGTCATCATCCCTCAGGTGGGGTTGTCCTGCAAAACCATAGCTGTTGAGGTGGCTAAGATTTTGGTGCCTGATGTCACTGCGGCCCTGAAATCTACAGTGGTTGAGGCACTGCAGCATTTACAAAGAGCCCACACTACTCAGATTGGGGACTTGGAGATGAGCTTATGGGGACACGGATCCAATGAAATCCATGGAGCATGTGAATACGTGATTGTTTAGCAATGCGGATGACCTGGAAAACAGGTTGCGCAAAAAAAAACCCAGAATGATTGTGGGCCTGCCCGAATCAGTGCCGAACCAACAGCTAGCTCAGATTCGTGTGACAGACATCCCTCAAGCTTTAGGCCTCTCCATTGTTTGTGTAGTAGAAAGAGCGCACAGAGTTGGCCCACTGAAGTAACCGAGCAACAAGATGGCTATTACCCTGCACAAAGCCAGATAAGTTATTGTGCGTTATATGAACTATGCAGAAAAGACATTGATTTTGCAGACTTTTAAGAGGATGTCCGAACCACTTATTGTACAATGCCAACTACGTTTCTTCCTACAATTTCCAGCCACACTGCGAGTATACAACAATGATGACTAATGAGACCTTTCAGAACCCGGAAGATGCAAAGGCCTTTATACAATCACTCCAGGACAAGATGGAAGATCAAGAAGACACCAGGAAACTAAAGCGCTGGGGGGACACAATTGTTCCACCTATCACAGTGGACTAAAGGCCGCTCATCCTTGCTATTACCTATCCAGCTGTCCTACAGTGGGCTCTGGATGGCAGACATGGAAGGCAACGAAGGTGGCCACTAACTGCTGGCTACTAATCGGTGACTGCTACCTCTCGAGTTGAAGGGGGATCACCCTCTTATGATGTTTGGACGCTATTGTTATGCTTATGATTACCCTGTTTCATTTGAGGACATTCAGACTCTCATATGACAACCAAGATCTGGGTAACGGTCAGGAGCACAGATACAACGAATAAGAAAAGAACCTGCTGATATATAAGACGATTGCAATTGCACCGGATCGGGGGGTGGGGGGTCCGAGGTAGTTTTGCTCTCTTATGGTGATTTATTCAGTGAGCTCTAAATCTGGGCGTTTGCAATAGCTCCTGATCACCATACACGAAAAAAGTGAAGTCCAGGATCTGGTCTATATTGCATATGGTTACATATTACTGGGCTTATGTTTTATTGTTAGATGGGGAGCCCTTTTTCACGCGTCTGCACAAAGTAGCACTACTTGCTTTGCCATTCATGACTTTTGGAAACCTGGTTATTTCCCACTATTTGTGAAACCACTATTCAGGTAGTAGATTATGAATCTTATTACATGGAATGTAAAGGGGCTTAGAGCCCCTAATAAAAATACTCCACCACTTGAAGCACCCAAATACAAAATGCGCAATTTTACAGGGAACGCACTTGGAATTGAAACCTGGTTATTTCCCACTATTTGTGAAACCACTATTCAGGTAGTAGATTATGAATCTTATTACATGGAATGTAAAGGGGCTTAGAGCCCCTAATAAAAATACTCCACCACTTGAAGCACCCAAATACAAAATGCGCAATTTTACAGGGAACGCACTTGGAATTGAAGAATTTCTACAGAATGACTGAATGGGGGTGGCGCATGTGGTAGGCTCCCCAGCAAAGAATGGCAAGGCGGGTGTGCTGCTCCTCCTACATAAAGAATTACATTGCACTTTCCTTTCCCACTCAGCTGATGAGGAGGGCCGATATTTGAGGGTAGTACTGGAAGAGCAGATAGGTCTCTTAAAGGGGTACTCCAGTATGAGAAAATTGTATTTAAATGAAACTATCACCCCAAGATATATAACATTCTAACATTATGTTATTACCAATAGTCCTCAGTGGCTTTTCTGGCTTTTCACCACTGACAGGAAATGGAAAATAAAAGGACTAAAAAATTTGTATTGACCCCCAGCTTCTCTCCCCGTGTAAATGCATCATCTCTGATGTCACAGGGAGCTTGGCTGGATCTCTCCCCCCGAGTGATTCACCAATTCACCATCTCTGACCAGCCCCTCTGGTCTACTCCTGAGCAGGCAAGGAGTGACAGAAACAGCTGTTGCAACTTCTCTGAAAGTCCTGAAAAAGTCTGCAGGAAAATTAGAGCTATGTTCCCACATGTTGGAGTTTCATTGAAATGAACTGATGCAGTAACACAATTAAATGATGCTAAACAGAGGATCAGAGCTGGCACTGCCAATCCCACCCTTACAAAAAACAAGGTATAAACAGTATATCCCATGTAAGATATTAGCAAACAAAGTCCTTATTGTGGGGCTCAAAATATGGAACTAAGACCCTGAAAATAAATGGATTTTTGGTAGTTTCTGAACTGGGTCAGACAGGTAAGCAGTGCTACCAATCCTGGTAGGTGGCGATCTCAATACGATCTTGGACCCGAGGGAGGATCGCATAAAGCCAAAAGATACGGTAACCCCTAGGTAACCCCCAGTCATGTCCCTGGTAGTCTAGGTAAACCCCCTCCCTCCCAGTGATGTCCCTGGTTGTCCTACTTAACCCCCCAGTGATGCCCCTGGTAGTCTAGTTAACCCCCTAGTCTTGTCCCTGGTAGTCTAGTTAACCCCCAGTCATGTCCCTGGTAGGCCTAGTTAACCCCCCAGTAATGTCCCTGGTAGGCCTAGTTAACCCCCAGTGTCTGTCTCAAGGTCCCAGGTCCTCTTCTCTCACCTCTAGTTTGTGCTGCCGTTATCCTGCAGGCAGGCGCGAGGTGGGGAAGGGGACAGCACTCACAGTATCCTCCTTTATCTGGCAGCCGTCACAGACACAGGAGGATGCTGTGTATGCCGGCTCCTGCCCCACCAGAACGGCGGCACAGGAGAGCAGTGGGCTGCATCAGGAAGTCTCAGGGGTCAGAGGTTCCCCACCCCTGTTATAAGGCATCTAACGGCCAACATGTTGGGGAACCATTCCTCTATTGAGAGACAGCTAAGGCTGTAATGGGGGGTTCGAGTAATTGGCTTTGAGAAATTGCTGAAAACAGCTTCTCACAAACATCATAGGGAAGCAGGGGATAAACTATGGAAGATATATACTAACTTCTTGCAAAATCCAAATCCCAGCTCTAAATCCAAGTGGACAGAGGCCAAGGAGCAAAATTGTCTAAAGGCAGATATGTAGCTCCATATATCAAGGGCATTTGCTCTAATAATTGGGGATTCATACAACATCCCAAAGATATAGTAGAAACTTTTGAGGCACACTTTAGAGCCCTGTACACTCAAGCCCCAACAGATATGTCCACAAGGAGAGAATTTCTTGACTCGCTTTCAGTTCCCACTTTGTCAGAGGATGACTTAACCTTTCTTAACACACCAGTAACCAAGAAGGAAACAGTTGGGATCATAAAATTATCGGCAAACAGGAAAGCCCCTGGCCCGGATGGGCTATCAGTAGATTTTTTTTTAAGATGCTATCTGAGAAGACGGCAGAGGCTCTCTTATCCATCTTTGACCACATTAGGCAGGGAAATGGGCTTCTTTCATCCAGAAATGTAGCGTACATTAGAGTATTGCCCAAGCCGGGGGAAAGACGATTCCCTTCCAGAAGCGTACAGACCATCTAGTTAATGTGAATGTAAAAATACTTTCTAAATTGTGGGCAAACCGCTAATCTAGTGGGTCTGCATCAAGTAAGCTTCATGCAAGGGCAATCCGAGGTGGCCATTCTGTGTTCAGTGTTAGTGGTCCAGGATATGCTGGCATCAAGAGGTGTGAGGGAAAAGGACTTTCCTGCACTGCTAACACTGGATGCAGAGAAAACCTTTGACAGTAAGTACTTATCTGCCATGTACAGTGATCCACAGACAAAGTTCCATCTCCTAGGACACTTGTCTGGTTTCTTTCCCCTTTATAATGGGGACCAGACAAGGCTGTCCTTTATCGCCTTTACTCTTTGACCTAGCCCTTGAGCCTTTATTGAGGCAAAGGTCAAAGCATCTTGCTGTGCAGGGGATCTACTACTCTGTCTGGTATGCCCACAAGATCATTTCAAGGGGGATCCCTCACTATTGTCCGAAGTGAGCTACTTCACGGGCTATAGGATTAACTTGTAAAAGAGACAACTCTAATTCTTGGGAGTTACTTCAGACAATTTCTAATTGGTTGGTACAAGTGGTAAGAAAAACGATTAAATATCTGGGAATTGAATTGGGCAGATCCACCTCCTAGCTCTACACTCCAAGCTCTAAATTATGGTCCGCTGATCGCTAAAATTATATTGGAATTGACTCACTGGTCTGATCTACCTTTATCCTTGATGGGTAGGGCCCATCTCCTGAAAATGGTGAGCTTTGCTCGCCTATTGGTCCCACTACAGACAATCCCCCTTTTGTTAAGATACGTAGACTATCAGAGGTTACACAATTTCTATGGAACAAGAAACGTCCCAGGATTGCGCATACCAAACTTGCGCTACCCAAGCACTAGGGAGGGTTACAATTGCCCCTTCTGAGGGGGTAGGATTTAGCAGCCCTCCTGAGGAATGCCAAGGCTTTATAACACAAGGCACTTTTCCAACCTATTTCACAGCCACTGAGGAAGAAGCTAGCAGCTTCGAAACGCGTCTGAGAGCCACCTAACATTGGCCTACACTCCTCAACAGTCTCCTGAACATACCCCTGGATCTATTCCCCATCTCTCTAAGTTTGGGAGGAGCTGGCTCAACAGTGACTTTGTCTACTGCACTACTGGCAGCAGAGCCACGCTTTGACACAGACCAGGAACAAGACTGGTGACGTCACCGTATTCAACGTGGGCAGACCGGGACGCCGTTGACCCCGGAGAAGATGCAGATCCTGTATGGGTGAGCGGTGCACATGCACCAAACTATGTGAATGTGTATAAATCCTCCCCTATGACAACAAACAGTGATAGAGCCAGAGAGATCCAGTGCTTGCAGTACATCTCAGATCCAGTGCTTGCAGTACATCTCAGACAGAACACCAGGGATCAGTGATATCTATTATACTGGTCTAATAACTATACACTCCACACAAGGAGTTCATTTACTTTGGATCGTAATCTACAAACGAACTGACTTTTTAATTTTAACAACAAAGTGGGATCAGTCCAGTGAGCCAGGACTACTACCCCCATCTGCCTGCTTTCACTGTGTGATTCTACTGCAAGTCAGTGAGAGGATGATGGGAATCCCCCTCTTGGTCTGAACCAAAAGACCAGTTCTACCACTACTTGTGCTGATTATATATTTGAAGCATTGCAGTACAACGACTATATGGCTATTTATATGAGTATCTAGTTGTTTTATACACTTTTACACCTTTATGTTTTGTTTTGTTTTCTTTTTTCTTCCATTTGTTTTCATATGCTTTTGTACCGCATTCCCTAACCCTCTATGTTCATCTATTGTACTATAAGGGCCCCGGGGCTTATGTATTTGTATGGTTTATGCTTTTAATGTGTTTATGAGTATTTTATCCTGGACTACACAGAAAGACATTTCAGGTTTAAGATTTATTTTTTTATTTTTTTTTATTATATATTTATATACATTTTTATTACATTTCATTACAATAAATTGACACATATTATCAGATTTTGCTTTGAGGACTGGTATGTTTAAGAATTTTTTAGTTACTGTGTACATTGGATGGTGTATTCCAGTTAACCTCAGCCAAATCAGATACAGGTGAGCTGCACCTTAGATCGTTACTGTGCACTTTTCCAACCTACCTTTGGAAAAAGCTCTGGCACAGGGTCATTGTCTTGGAGCGCTCCTTCACTATAAATACTCAGAGCTACCAGCTGGTGTTAAATACAGTATCCTGTTGAGGGTGGAAAGTGGTATGGGGACTTTATGGGTTGCCTTATAGTCTATCTAAATTTATGTCCTTATAGGATAACCAGCTTCTGCTGCAAAAGGGGCATAACAAATTACTTCTTCAATGGAGACAAAAAGGTATACTATTGCTGGGAGACTTGTTGTGGAAAGATACGGGACAATTTGGGACATGGGAGGTCATTTCCTCTAGATATGATCTCGGACCCCAACACTTCCTGGTCTATGCACAAGTTAAGGAATTCTGTCAAGCTAGAGTCAGGGTTATGGCCAAGGCATAAAGCCCAGGGGTCTTTGGTCTGTTTGGGTTGAAGGATAATGTGGATTCTATTTTGCTTCTTTACCTCGCCCTGAGAAAGCGTTTGCTTTGCAAAGATAGAGAGGGCTTATTCCAAAAATGGGCTAGTGAATTGGAGAATGCTGAGCTACCAGACTAAATTAGGAAGGGGTGGGAGGGAGTGCGGAAAGCATTTATTAGTGAACAATGGAGAGAGATGTATTATCACATCATTTATAAAGCGACTTTTGACTTACCGTACTACTTAAGAGCATGCCCATCATGCCACCGGGAGAAAGCAAACTTCCTACCTGGTCTTTGGTTGTTAGTTGTTAAGAAATGCAAACTTAGGCATTGGCTACAGCCATCAGTCCCTACATTGTCCAAGATTAAGGATACCATGAATCACATGTTACACTTAGACAGTATTGAGACTGAGAGGCATAAGCTTTCATTGAGTTTCACTTTAGCACTGGGGAGATCCAAGAGCTTATGAAAGCTTTCCAATACACGGAATGGTACAAGGAAGCCCTTAGAGGGACTCTAGGGAAACTACAGCTACCAGATAGATCTTCTTGAAATTGCTAGGGGGCACAGCTGTCTGCTGTGTGTATGTGTGGTGGGGCTGGCTGTGTAGGCGCAGCTGTGTGCATCTATGTGTGGTACTATGTATGCTGTTCTGTCTCTGTGTGATGTGGTGGGCTGGCTTGGCCGGTTACCTATCTGATGATAAACCATCGGATGAGATCCCCCAACACTTTCCTCCTCCTCTGAGGCTGCCCCTGCTCTTTTCACCTGGCCTGCCCTAGGGTCCTCCTGTGGATGTTGGACTGGCTGGCTCCACCTACTGACACTACTCACCTTCAGGTCAGTCAGAAGAGGTGAAAGCATGTGTGTAGCAGAAAGAAGAGGAACTTCAGAAAAGCAGGGCACTCATTGGCTGCCTTGGGGTGGTTGAGTTATTAACCCCTGTACTGCTGTCAGGGGCCTGGGCAAACAGGGGCCTGTGTTGTGGTATAAAGGGGCCTGTTTTGTGGTATAATATGGGCACTGTCCAAAGTGAGCAGAGTCTGAGCCTACATATTACTGCACTAATGAGCTGGGGAAGCAGACTGATGCTGGTTGGCTAAGCCTGGGCCATACAGTGAGTGCTAGGTTTGTTCTGTGCACCCTCTTCCAGCTTATCAGGAGAGGAGCAGTGGGCAGAGCAGGTGCCTAGGGCGCAGGAAGGAGAGGGCAAATGTGGTGTACTCCCGTTGTGATGTTATATCGGAGTATCGGCAGGTCACTTGCTAGGTTGTGAAGTGTGATGCCACTCCGGTGGTGGATGGCCGAGATACAGCCGGACCTTGAGGTGTTAATTTGTGACGCCAGTGCCTGGGGGGCACACAGGTGTGATGGCACTCCTGCTTTTATTTTTGAAGGCCAGCTGTACCTTCTTCCCCTGTGGTCAGTGTACTGCCGGGTTGCTACTGGGTCCCTTGGGTTAGAGCGTTCACGGATGGCCAGAGCGGTGTAGTGACCCTCCCGGATTATAGAAACCGCCACCCACAGAAAGGTGAAGTTTCCCAAGGTTGCGGTGTGTGCTGTGTAGGTGGACTGCGAGAAATCACAGAGTCTCTTGAGTGTAATATAGGATGGTTTACTAGTTTGCAAATTTGCAGCAGGTAATAAAGAGTCAATTATATGAAGTTTCTCTGGATAAAGCACTGGATCACACACTTGACAATAGTTCCAAATAAATACTTGACCATACAACGACCAGATCTGTAGGAAAGTGCAGTGTAGGATATAGTCGTGTTGACTGAGTGCTGAGTAGTGCGAAGAGTAGCAGAGAGGAGGATGCCGTGAGAGTCTCAACCCATGTAGTACTGTGCTCTGACAGAATGTTGGAGGATGAGGTAGAATACTTAGAAGAAGAAGAACACCTATGTCCGTGTATTGACTTTGTATTAGTCTTCACACCACCTTATGCCCACTAGGCTCGGCTGAACCTTCCTAATGGGTGACACAGGCCCCAGGCCTTGTTACCTGGAATGAGCAGAATGCTAAGGGGTTCACTGCTGACTCCCGCGCTGCGAGATAGAGTTCATAAGCTTACTGCAACTTTGCTCTAACTAGATCAGTTCCTACCTCTATGGCTTTCGTGGATACTGTCCTGCACTGTAACTTCTCCTTGTTCACGGCGGGGGTTGAGGGTGTTCTGGCTTGTCCTCTCCTAAGAGGTTTTAACACTGCATAGTGCTTTGTAGCGTCACTAGTAATAAAGTTCTTAGAGATGTACTGTCTTGCGTCCTTCCCATGCGGGGTGCTAGCTAAGACTGAACTACGCTTCCTGTCTCCCACGTGACTTACTTCCCCAACGTAACTAACGTGCTTTGAGAGTGGATGAAGAGTGCAACAGAAGAAATAAGAGGAAATGTGAGGAGAGAAGAAAACCGGAATCCTACTGGTTTACAGATTCTGGTGACACACAAGGAAATAGTAACCCTTTACATCCTTCAGCTGTGCAACTTCCACATATATAATACAGTGACATCTAAATTCATCCAAATTCACCAGAAATGGAGATCATCAGTAACAACGCCAGTTCTGTGACCTGGCCGGTTCACAGAATGGCCGATGTTATACGTAGTGTGAACCCGGCCTTAGGCTGCGTTTACACTTCCAATAGGAAAAAGCCCAACTCTGATTTGCTGAAGAATAAGAAGTAAATACAGCACCTCCTGATAGGGTATGTTATGCAAGACGCCTAGGGGAGCTTGGTCCACCAAAATTGTGCTATAAATTAATAGAGGATGTGTCACCTATACGGACATACTGTCTCTTAGGGTACAGCTGTTTATGACCGATGAGATAACAGTTATTTACTTAAAAGTTAGTGTTGTTAATTTTTCAGTTATTCCTCCAGTAAATGTGTGAATAAGGGTCTTACTTTCCACTTTTCCACTGTTCTACCTTTATTTTCCTTTTTCTGTTGGAAGTCCGGTTTTCTTGTTAGATAGCGGCAGCATACTTTCACAGGGCAGAGGACTTGGAGCTTGCTATTGTATGTGGGCTGGTAGTGTCTGTGTGCCAGGGCTATTTTTAAGCCACAGTCTGGCCCTGCCTGACAGCTCCAGGAAAGAAAAAGATTATTTAAACAAATTGTTATCCTGTACTTTAAAATAGTTATTTTGCAAAAAAAATCTATGGAAAAAAAAACTAAAACAACAGTTTGGTAAAAACATTTTTATTTATCTGATATAATCCACATTAAGCAATGAAACATATGATGAAATTCCATGGATCGACATTCTTTGTCAGATGCAATACACAGGGACCAAAGAAAAAGTGGAAAGTGTCCGCCACAAGAAAAACTAGCCATCTTCTGTCTTCATCAGATGAAATCCACAGGGACTGAAGCAAAAGCGGAAAGTGCCCACCGCAAAAGAAAAAAAAACACGCCAAAAAAAGCCATCTTCTGTCTTCATCAGATGCAATCCACAGGGACCAAAGCAAAAGCGGAAAGTGCCCACCGCAAAATAAAAAAACACGCCAAAAAAAGCAATCTTCTGTCTTCATCAGATGCAATCCACAGGGACCGAAGCAAAAGCGGAAAATGCCCGGCGCAAAATAAAACCCACAATAAAAAGTGATTTTCTCTCTTCATCAGATGCAATCCACAGGGAGCAAAGAAAAAGATGAAAGTGCCCGAAGCAAAATAAAAAAAACACTCCAAAAAAAACCCAAACATTTTCTGTCTTCATCAGATGCAATCCACAGGGACCGAAGCAAAAGCGGAAAGTACCCGCCGCACAATAAAAAAAACACGCCAAAAAAAGCCATCTTCTGTCTTCATCAGATGCAATCCACAGGGATTAAAGCAAAAAAGGAAAGTGCCCAACACAAAAAGAAAAAAAAAAAACACAAAAAAAACCCATCTTCTGTCTTCATCAGATGCAATCCACACGGAACATAGCAAGAGTGGAAAGTGCCCAACGCAAAAGAAAAATACAAAAAAAAAGCCATCTTCAGTCTTCATCAGATGCAATTCACAAGGACCGAAGCAAAAGCAGAAAGTGCCCCCCGCAAAATAAAAAAACACCCCCAAAAAAACATTTACTGTCTTCATCAGATGCAATCCACAGGGACCAAGCCAAAAGCGCAAAGTGCTCGCTGAAAAAAAAAAAAAAAAGCTATCTTCTGTCTTCATCAGATGCAATCCACAGGGACCAAAGCAAAAGTGGAAAATGCCCACCACAAAAGAAAAATCACAAAAAAAAGCCATCTTAAGTCTTCATCAGATGCAATCCACAGGGACCAAAGCAAAAGCGGAAAGTGCCCACCGCAAAATAAAAAAACACGCCAAAAAAAGCAATCTTCTGTCTTCATCAGATGCAATCCACAGGGACCGAAGCAAAAGCGGAAAATGCCCGGCGCAAAATAAAACCCACAATAAAAAGTGATTTTCTCTCTTCATCAGATGCAATCCACAGGGAGCAAAGAAAAAGATGAAAGTGCCCGAAGCAAAATAAAAAAAACACTCCAAAAAAAAACAAACATTTTCTGTCTTCATCAGATGCAATCCACAGGGACCGAAGCAAAAGCGGAATGTGCCCGTCGCTAAAGAAAAACCACAAAAAAAAGCCATCTTCTGTCTTCATCAGATGCAATCCACAGGGACCGAAGCAAAAGCAGAAAGTGCCCACCGCAAAAGAAAAAACACACAAAAAAGCCATCTTCAGTCTTCATCAGATGCAAACCACAAGGACCGAAGCAAAAGTGGAAAGTGCCCGTCGCTAAAGAAAAACCACAAAAAAAGCCATCTTCAGTCTTCATCAGATGCAATCCACAGGGACCGACCGAAGCAAAAGCGGAAAGTGCCCGCCGCAAAAGAAAAAACACAAAGAAAAGCCATCTTCAGTCTTCATCAGATGCAATCCACAGGGACCGAAGCAAAAGCGGAAAGTGCCCGCCGCAAAAGAAAAAACACACAAAAAAAGCCATCTTCAGTCTTCATCAGATGCAATCCACAGGGACCGAAGCAAAAGCGCAAAGTGCCCACCGCAAAAGATAACCCACAATAAAAAGCCATTTTGTCTTCATTAGATGCAATCCACAGGGACCGAATCAAAAGTGGAAAGTGCCCGCCGCTAAAGAAAAACCACAGAAAAAGCCATCTTCATCAGATGCAATCCACAGCGACCGACCGAAGCAAAAGCGGAAAGTGCCCGCCGCAAAAGAAAAAACACACAAAAAAGCCATCTTCTGTCTTCATCAGATGCAATCCACAGGAACCGAAGCAAAAAGCGGAAAGTGCCCTACACAAAAAAAATAAACAGAATAAAAAAGCCATCTTCAGTCTTCATCAGATGCAATCCACAGGGACCGAAGCAAAAGTGCAAAGTGCCCTCCGAAAAAGAAAACCCACAATAAAAAGCCATTTTCTGTCTTCATCAGATGCAATCCACAGGGACCGAAGCAAAAGCGGAAAGTGCCCGACGCTAAAGAAAAACCACAAAAAAATAAGCCATCTTCAGTCTTCATCAGATACAATCCACAGGAACCGAAGCAAAAGTGGAAAGTGCCCGCCGCAAAAGAAAAAACACAAAAAAAAGCCATCTTCTGTCTTCATCAGATGCAATCCACAGGGACCGAAGCAAAAGCGGAAAGTGCCCGTCGCTAAAGAAAAACCACAAAAAAAAGCCATCTTTTGTCTTCATCAGATGCAATCCACAGGCACTGAAGCAAAACCGGAAAGTGCCCGCCGCAAAAGAAAAAACACACAAAAAAAGCCATCTTCAGTCTTCATCAGATGCAATCCACAGGGACCTAAGCAGAAGCGGAAAGTGCCTGTTGCTAAAAAAAAAACACAAACAAAAAAAGCCATCTTCAGTCTTCATCAGATGCAATCTACAGGGACCAAAGCAAAAGCGGAAAGTGCCAGCCGCAAAAGTAAAAACACAAAAAAAAAGCCATCTTCTGTCTTCATCAGATGTAATCCACAGGGACAGACCGAAGCAAAAGCGGAAAGTGCCTGCCGCAAAAGAAAAAACACAAAAAAAAGCCATCTTCAGCCTTCATCAGATGCAATCCACAGGGACCGAAGCGAAAGCGGAAAGTGCCCGCCGCAAAAGAAAAAACACACAAAAAAGCGATCTTCAGTCTTCATCAGATGCAATCCACAGGTACCGAAGCAAAAGCGGAAATTGCCCGCCGCAAAAGAAAAAACACACAAAAAAAGCCATCTTCAGTCTTCATCAGATGCAATCCACAGGGACCGAAGCAAAAGCGCAAAGTGCCCGTCGCTAAAGAAAAAACACAAAAAAAAGCCATCTTTTGTCTTCATCAGATGCAATCCACAGGGACCAAAGCAAAAGCAGAAAGTGCCCGCCGCAAAAGAAAAAACACAAAAAAGCCATCTTCAGTCTTCATCAGATGCAAACCACAAGGACCGAAGCAAAAGCGGAAAGTGCCCGTCGCTAAAGAAAAACCACAAAAAAAGCCATCTTCAGTCTTCATCAGATGCAATCCACAGGGACCGACCGAAGTAATAGCGGAAAGTGCCCGCCGCAAAAGAAAAAACACAAAAAAAAGCCATCTTTAGTCTTCATCAGATGCAATCCACAGGGTCCGAAGCAAAAGCGGAAAGTGCCTGCCGCAAAAGAAAAAACACACAAAAAAAGCGATCTTCAGTCTTCATCAGATGCAATCCATAGGGACCGAAGCAAAAGCGGAAAGTGCCCGCCGCAAAAGAAAACCCACAATAAAAAGCCATTTTGCCTTCATCAGATGCAATCCACAGCGACCAAAGCAAAAGCGGAATGTGCCCGTCGCTAAAGAAAAACCACAAAAAAAAGCATCTTCAGTCTTCATCAGATGCAATCCACCGGGACCGAAGCAAAAGCGCAAAGTGCCCACCGCAAAAGATAACCCACAATAAAAAGCCATTTTCTCTCTTCATCAGATGCAATCCACAGGGACCGAATCAAAAGCGGAAAGTGCCCGTCGCTAAAGAAAAACCACAAAAAAAGTCATCTTTTGTCTTCATCAGATGCAATCCACAGGGACCGAAGCAAAAGCGGAATGTGCCCGTCGCTAAAGAAAAACCACAAAAAAAAGCCATCTTCAGTCTTCATCAGATGCAATCCATAGGGACCGAAGCAAAAGCAGAAAGTGCCCGCCGCTAAAGAAAAAACACACAAAAAGCCATCTTCAGTCTTCATCAGATGCAAACCACAAGGACCGAAGCAAAAGCGGAAAGTGCCCGTCGCTAAAGAAAAACCACAAAAAAAGCCATCTTCAGTCTTCATCAGATGCAATCCACAGGGACCGACTGAAGCAAAAGCGGAAAGTGCCCGCCGCAAAAGAAAAAACACACAAAAAAGCCATCTTCTGTCTTCATCAGATGCAATCCAGATGGACCGAAGCAAAAAGCGGAAAGTGCCCTACACAAAAAAAAAAAAAAACAGAATAAAAAAGCCAGTTTCTGTCTTCATCAGATGCAATCCACAGGGACCGAAGCAAAAGTGCAAGGTGCCCGCCGAAAAAGAAAACCCACAATAAAAAGCCATTTTCTGTCTTCATCAGATGCAATCCACAGGGACCGAAGCAAAAGCGGAAAGTGCCCGACGCTAAAGAAAAACCACAAAAAAATAAGCCATCTTCAGTCTTCATCAGATGGAATCCACAAGGACCGAAGCAAAAGCGGAAAGTGCCCGCCGCAAAAAAAAACACACAAAAAAAGCGATCTTCAGTCTTCATCAGATGCAATCCACAGGGACCAAAGCAAAAGCGGAAAGTGCCCGCCACAAAAGAAAAAACACACAAAAAAGCCATCTTCAGTCTTCATCAGATGCAAACCACAAGGACCGAAGCAAAAGCGGAAAGTGCCCGTCGCTAAAGAAAAACCACAAAAAAAGCCATCTTCAGTCTTCATCAGATGCAATCCACAGGGACCGACCAAAGCAAAAGCGGAAAGTGCCCGCCGCAAAAGAAAAAACACAAAAAAAAAGCCATCTTCAGTCTTCATCAGATGCAATCCACACGGACCGAAGCAAAAGCGGAAAGTGCCTGCCGCAAAAGAAAAAACACACAAAAAAAGCGATCTTCAGTCTTCATCAGATGCAATCCACAGGGACCGAAGCAAAAGCGGAATGTGCCCGTCGCTAAAGAAAAACCACAAAAAAAAGCCATCTTCAGTCTTCATCAGATGCAATCCATAGGGACGAAGCAAAAGCAGAAAGTGCCCGCCGCTAAAGAAAAAACACACAAAAAAAGCCATCTTCAGTCTTCATCAGATGCAATCCACAGGGACCAACCGAAGCAAAAGCGGAAAGTGCCCACCGCAAAAAAAAAAACACACAAAAAGCCATCTTTTGTCTTCATCAGATGCAATCCACAGGAACCGAAGCAAAAGTGGAAAGTGCCCGCCGCAAAAGAAAAAACACAAAAAAAAGCCATCTTCTGTCTTCATCAGATGCAATCCACAGGGACCGAAGCAAAAGCAGAAAGTGCCCGCCGCAAAAGAAAACCCACAATAAATAGCCATTTTCTGTCTTCATCAGATGCAATCCACAGGGACCGAAGCAAAAGCGGAAAGTGCCCGTCGCTAAAGAAAAACCACAAAAAAAGCCATCTTCAGTCTTCATCAGATGCAATCCACAGGGACCGACCGAAGCAAAAGCGAAAAGTGCCCGCCGCAAAAGAAAAAACACAAAGAAAAGCCATTTTCTGTCTTCATCAGATGCAATCCACAGGGACCGAAGCAAAAGCGGAAAGTGCCCGCCGCAAAAGAAAAAACACACAAAAAAGCCATCTTCAGTCTTCATCAGATGCAATCCACAGGGACCGAAGCAAAAGCGCAAAGTGCCCACCGCAAAAGATAACCCACAATAAAAAGCCATTTTGTCTTCATTAGATGCAATCCACAGGGACCGAATCAAAAGCGGAAAGTGCCCGTCGCTAAAGAAAAACCACAAAAAAAGCCGTCTTCATCAGATGCAATCCACAGGGACCAACCGAAGCAAAAGCGGAAAGTGCCCGCCGCAAAAGAAAAAACACACAAAAAAGCCATCTTCTGTCTTCATCAGATGCAATCCATAGGGACCGAAGCAAAAAGCGGAAAGTGCCCTACACAAAAATAATAAACAGAATAAAAAAGCCATTTTCTGTCTTCATCAGATGCAATCCACAGGGACCGAAGCAAAAGTGCAAAGTGCCCTCCGAAAAAGAAAACCCACAATAAAAAGCCATTTTCTGTCTTCATCAGATGCAATCCACAGAGACCGAAGCAAAAGCGGAAAGTGCCCGTCGCTAAAGAAAAACCACAAAAAAATAAGCCATCTTCAGTCTTCATCAGATGCATTCCACAAGGACCGAAGCAAAAGCGGAAAGTGCCCGTCGCTAAAGAAAAACCACAAAAAAATAAGCCATCTTCAGTCTTCATCAGATACAATCCACAGGAACCGAAGCAAAAGCAGAAAGTGCCCGCCGCAAAAGAAAAACCACAAAAAAAAGCCATCTTTTGTCTTCATCAGATGCAATCCACAGGCACCGAAGCAAAACCGGAAAGTGCCCGCAAAAGAAAAAACACACAAAAAAAGCCATCTTCAGTCTTCATCAGATGCAATCCACAGGGACCTAAGCAGAAGCGGAAAGTGCCCATTGCTAAAAAAAAACACAAACAAAAAAAGCCATCTTCAGTCTTCATCAGATGCAATCTACAGGGACCAAAGCAAAAGCGGAAAGTGCCAGCCTCAAAAGTAAAAACACAAAAAAAAAGCCATCTTCTGTCTTCATCAGATGCAATCCACAGGGACCGACCGAAGCAAAAGCGGAAAGTGCCCGCCGCAAAAGAAAAAACACAAAAAAAAGCCATCTTCAGTCTTCATCAGATGCAATCCACAGGGACCGAAGCAAAAGCGGAAAGTGCACGCCGCAAAAGAAAAAACACACAAAAAAAGCCATCTTCAGTCTTCATCAGATGCAATCCACAGGGACCAAATTAAAAGCGGAAAGTGCCCGTCGCTAAAGAAAAACCACAAAAAAAAGCCATCTTCAGTCTTCATCAGATGCAATCCACAAGGACCGAAGCAAAAGCGGAAAGTGCCCGTCGCTAAAGAAAAACCACAAAAAAAGCCATTTTCAGTCTTCATCAGATGCAATCCACAGGGACCGACCGAAGCAAAAGCGGAAAGTGCCCACCGCAAAAAAAAAAAACACACAAAAAAGCCATCTTCTGTCTTCATCAGATGCAATCCACAGGAACCGAAGCAAAAGTGGAAAGTGCCCGCCGCAAAAGAAAAAACACAAAAAAAAGCCATCTTCTGTCTTCATCAGATGCAATCCACAGGGACCGAAGCAAAAGCAGAAAGTGCCCGCCGCAAAAGAAAACCCACAATAAATAGCCATTTTCTGTCTTCATCAGATGCAATCCACAGGGACCGAAGCAAAAGCGGAAAGTGCCCGTCGCTAAAGAAAAACCACAAAAAAAGCCATCTTCAGTCTTCATCAGATGCAATCCACAGGGACCGACCGAAGCAAAAGCGAAAAGTGCCCGCCGCAAAAGAAAAAACACAAAGAAAAGCCATTTTCTGTCTTCATCAGATGCAATCCACAGGGACCGAAGCAAAAGCGCAAAGTGCCCACCGCAAAAGATAACCCACAATAAAAAGCCATTTTGTCTTCATTAGATGCAATCCACAGGGACCGAATCAAAAGCGGAAAGTGCCCGTCGCTAAAGAAATACCACAAAAAAAGCCGTCTTCATCAGATGCAATCCACAGGGACCGACCGAAGCAAAAGCGGAAAGTGCCCGCCGCAAAAGAAAAAACACACAAAAAAGCCATCTTCTGTCTTCATCAGATGCAATCCATAGGGACCGAAGCAAAAAGCGGAAAGTGCCCTACACAAAAATAATAAACAGAATAAAAAAGCCATTTTCTGTCTTCATCAGATGCAATCCACAGGGACCGAAGCAAAAGTGCAAAGTGCCCTCCGAAAAAGAAAACCCACAATAAATAGCCATTTTCTGTCTTCATCAGATGCAATCCACAGAGACCGAAGCAAAAGCGGAAAGTGCCCGTCGCTAAAGAAAAACCACAAAAAAATAAGCCATCTTCAGTCTTCATCAGATGCATTCCACAAGGACCGAAGCAAAAGCGGAAAGTGCCCGTCGCTAAAGAAAAACCACAAAAAAATAAGCCATCTTCAGTCTTCATCAGATGCAATCCACAGGAACCGAAGCAAAAGTGAAAAGTGCCCGCCGCAAAAGAAAAAACACAAAAAAAAGCCATCTTCTGTCTTCATCAGATGCAATCCACAGGGACCGAAGCAAAAGCAGAAAGTGCCCGCCGCAAAAGAAAACCCACAATAAATAGCCATTTTCTGTCTTCATCAGATGCAATCCACAGGGACCGAAGCAAAAGCGGAAAGTGCCCGTCGCTAAAGAAAAACCACAAAAAAAAGCCATCTTTTGTCTTCATCAGATGCAATCCACAGGCACCGAAGCAAAACCGGAAAGTGCCCGCAAAAGAAAAAACACAAAAAAAGCCATCTTCAGTCTTCATCAGATGCAATCCACAGGGACCTAAGCAGAAGCGGAAAGTGCCCATTGCTAAAAAAAAACACAAACAAAAAAAGCCATCTTCAGTCTTCATCAGATGCAATCTACAGGGACCAAAGCAAAAGCGGAAAGTGCCAGCCGCAAAAGTAAAAACACAAAAAAAAAGCCATCTTCTGTCTTCATCAGATGCAATCCACAGGGACCGACCGAAGCAAAAGCGGAAAGTGCCCGCCGCAAAAGAAAAAACACAAAAAAAAGCCATCTTCAGTCTTCATCAGATGCAATCCACAGGGACCGAAGCAAAAGCGGAAAGTGCACGCCGCAAAAGAAAAAACACACAAAAAAAGCCATCTTCAGTCTTCATCAGATGCAATCCACAGGGACCAAATCAAAAGCGGAAAGTGCCCGTCGCTAAAGAAAAACCACAAAAAAAAGCCGTCTTCATCAGATGCAATCCATAGGGACCGAAGCAAAAGCAGAAAGTGCCCGCCGCTAAAGAAAAAACACACAAAAAAAGCCATCTTCAGTCTTTATCAGATGCAATCCACAGGGACCGAAGCAAAAGCGCAAATTGCGCACCGCAAAAGATAACCCACAATAAAAAGCCATTTTCTGTCTTCATCAGATGCAATCCACAGGGACCGAATCAAAAGCAGAAAGTGCCCGTCGCTAAAGAAAAACCACAAAAAAAGCCATCTTTTGTCTTCATCAGATGCAATCCACAGGGACCGAAGCAAAAGCAGAAAGTGCCAGCCGCAAAAGAAAAAACACACAAAAAAGCCATCTTCAGTCTTCATCAGATGCAAACCACAGGGACCGAAGCAAAAGCGGAAAGTGCCCGTCGCTAAAGAAAAACCACAAAAAAAGCCATCTTCAGTCTTCATCAGATGCAATCCACAAGGACCGAAGCAAAAGCGGAATGTGCCCGTCGCTAAAGAAAAACCACAAAAAAAGCCATCTTCAGTCTTCATCAGATGCAATCCATAGGGACCGAAGAAAAAGCAGAAAGTGCCCGCCGCTAAAGAAAAAACACACAAAAAAAGCCATCTTCAGTCTTCATCAGATGCAATCCACAGGGTCCGACCGAAGCAAAAGCGGAAAGTGCCCGCCGCAAAAGAAAAAACACACAAAAAAGCCATCTTCTGTCTTCATCAGATGCAATCCACAGGGACCGAAGCAAAAGCGGAAAGTGCCCGCCGCAAAAAAAAAAAAAAACAGAATAAAAAAGCCATTTTCTGTCTTCATCAGATGCAATCCACAGGGACCGAAGCAAAAGTGCAAGGTGCCCGCCGAAAAAGAAAACCCACAATAAAAAGCCATTTTCTGTCTTCATCAGATGCAATCCACAGGGACCGAAGCAAAAGCGGAAAGTGCCGTCGCTAAAGAAAAACCACAAAAAAAAGCCATCTTTTGTCTTCATCAGATGCAATCCACAGGGACCGAAGCAAAAGCAGAAAGTGCCCGCCGCAAAAGAAAAACCACAAAAAAAAGCCATCTTTTGTCTTCATCAGATGCAATCCACAGGCACCGAAGCAAAACCGGAAAGTGCCCGCAAAAGAAAAAACACACAAAAAAAGCCATCTTCAGTCTTCATCAGATGCAATCCACAGGGACCTAAGCAGAAGCGGAAAGTGCCCATTGCTAAAAAAAAACACAAACAAAAAAAGCCATCTTCAGTCTTCATCAGATGCAATCTACAGGGACCAAAGCAAAAGCGGAAAGTGCCAGCCGCAAAAGTAAAAACACAAAAAAAAAGCCATCTTCTGTCTTCATCAGATGCAATCCACAGGGACCGACCGAAGCAAAAGCGGAAAGTGCCCGCCGCAAAAGAAAAAACACAAAAAAAAGCCATCTTCAGTCTTCATCAGATGCAATCCACAGGGGCCGAAGCAAAAGCGGAAAGTGCACGCCGCAAAAGAAAAACACACAAAAAAAGCCATCTTCAGTCTTCATCAGATGCAATCCACAGGGACCAAATCAAAAGCGGAAAGTGCCCGTCGCTAAAGAAAAACCACAAAAAAAAGCCGTCTTCATCAGATGCAATCCATAGGGACCGAAGCAAAAGCAGAAAGTGCCCGCCGCTAAAGAAAAAACACACAAAAAAAGCCATCTTCAGTCTTTATCAGATGCAATCCACAGGGACCGAAGTAAAAGCGCAAATTGCGCACCGCAAAAGATAACCCACAATAAAAAGCCATTTTCTGTCTTCATCAGATGCAATCCACAGGGACCGAATCAAAAGCAGAAAGTGCCCATCGCTAAAGAAAAACCACAAAAAAAGCCATCTTTTGTCTTCATCAGATGCAATCCACAGGGTCCGACCGAAGCAAAAGCGGAAAGTGCCCGCCGCAAAAGAAAAAACACACAAAAAAGCCATCTTCTGTCTTCATCAGATGCAATCCAGAGGGACCGAAGCAAAAAGCGGAAAGTGCCCTACACAAAAAAAAAAAAAAAACAGAATAAAAAAGCCATTTTCTGTCTTCATCAGATGCAATCCATAGGGACCGAAGAAAAAGCGGAATGTGCCCGTCGCTAAAGAAAAACCACAAAAAAAGCCATCTTCAGTCTTCATCAGATGCAATCCATAGGGACCGAAGAAAAAGCAGAAAGTGCCCGCCGCTAAAGAAAAAACACACAAAAAAAGCCATCTTCAGTCTTCATCAGATGCAATCCACAGGGTCCGACCGAAGCAAAAGCGGAAAGTGCCCGCCGCAAAAGAAAAAACACACAAAAAAGCCATCTTCTGTCTTCATCAGATGCAATCCAGAGGGACCGAAGCAAAAAGCGGAAAGTGCCCTACACAAAAAAAAAAAAAAAACAGAATAAAAAAGCCATTTTCTGTCTTCATCAGATGCAATCCACAGGGACCGAAGCAAAAGTGCAAGGTGCCCGCCGAAAAAGAAAACCCACAATAAAAAGCCATTTTCTGTCTTCATCAGATGCAATCCACAGGGACCGAAGCAAAAGCAGAAAGTGCCCGTCGCTAAAGAAAAACCACAAAAAAAAGCCATCTTTTGTCTTCATCAGATGCAATCCACAGGCACCGAAGCAAAACCGGAAAGTGCCCGCCGCAAAAGAAAACCCACAATAAATAGCCATTTTCTGTCTTCATCAGATGCAATCCACAGGGACCGAAGCAAAAGCGGAAAGTGCCCGTCGCTAAAGAAAAACCACAAAAAAAGCCATCTTTTGTCTTCATCAGATGCAATCCACAGGCACCGAAGCAGAAGCGGAAAGTGCCCGTTGCTAAAAAAAAAACACAAACAAAAAAAGCCATCTTCAGTCTTCATCAGATGCAATCTACAGGGACCAAAGCAAAAGCGGAAAGTGCCAGCCGCAAAAATAAAAACACAAAAAAAAAGCCATCTTCTGTCTTCATCAGATGCAATCCACAGGGACCGACCGAAGCAAAAGCGGAAAGTGCCCGCCGCAAAAGAAAAAACACAAAAAAAAGCCATCTTCACCCTTCATCAGATGCAATCCACAGGGACCGAAGCGAAAGCGGAAAGTGCCTGCCGCAAAAGAAAAAACACACAAAAAAGCGATCTTCAGTCTTCATCAGATGCAATCCACAGGGACCGAAGCAAAAGCGGAAAGTGCCCGCCGCAAAAGAAAAAACACACAAAAAAAGCCATCTTCAGTCTTCATCAGATGCAATCCACAGGGACCGAAGCAAAAGCGCAAAGTGCCCACCGCAAAAGATAACCCACAAAAAGAAGCCATTTTCTCTCTTCATCAGATGCAATCCACAGGGACCGAATCAAAAGAGGAAAGTGCCCGTCGCTAAAGAAAAAACACAAAAAAAAGCCATCTTTAGTCTTCATCAGATGCAATCCACAGGGTCCGAAGCAAAAGCGGAAAGTGCCTGCCGCAAAAGAAAAAACACACAAAAAAAGCGATCTTCAGTCTTCATCAGATGCAATCCACAAGGACCGTAGCAAAAGCGGAATGTGCCCGTCGCTAAAGAAAAAACACAAAAAAAAGCCATCTTCAGTCTTCATCAGATGCAATCCATAGGGACCGAAGCAAAAGCAGAAAGTGCCCGCCGCAAAAGAAAAAACACAAAAAAAAGCCATCTTCAGTCTTCATCAGATGCAATCCAGATGGACCGAAGCAAAAAGCGGAAAGTGCCCTACACAAAAAAAAAACAACAGAATAAAAAAGCCATTTTCTGTCTTCATCAGATGCAATCCACAGGGACCAAAGCAAAAGTGCAAGGTGCCCGCCGAAAAAGAAAACCCACAATAAAAAGCCATTTTCTGTCTTCATCAGATGCAATCCACAGGGACCGAAGCAAAAGCGGAAAGTGCCCGACGCTAAAGAAAAACCACAAAAAAATAAGCCATCTTCAGTCTTCATCAGATGCAATCCACAAGGACCGAAGCAAAAGCGGAAAGTGCCCGCCGCAAAAAAAAACACACAAAAAAAGCGATCTTCAGTCTTCATCAGATGCAATCCACAGGGACCGAAGCAAAAGCGGAAAGTGCCCGCCGCAAAAGAAAAAACACACAAAAAAGCCATCTTCAGTCTTCATCAGATGCAAACCACAAGGACCGAAGCAAAAGCGGAAAGTGCCCGTCGCTAAAGAAAAACCACAAAAAAAGCCATCTTCAGTCTTCATCAGATGCAATCCACAGGGACCGACCAAAGCAAAAGCGGAAAGTGCCCGCCGCAAAAGAAAAAACACAAAAAAAAGCCATCTTCAGTCTTCATCAGATGCAATCCACACGGACCGAAGCAAAAGCGGAAAGTGCCTGCCGCAAAAGAAAAAACACACAAAAAAAGCGATCTTCAGTCTTCATCAGATGCAATCCATAGGGACCGAAGCAAAAGCGGAAAGTGCCCACCGCAAAAGAAAACCCACAATAAAAAGCCATTTTGTCTTCATCAGATGCAATCCACAGGGACCGAAGCAAAAGCGGAATGTGCCCGTCGCTAAAGAAAAACCACAAAAAAAAGCCATCTTCAGTCTTCATCAGATGCAATCCATAGGGACGAAGCAAAAGCAGAAAGTGCCCGCCGCTAAAGAAAAAACACACAAAAAAAGCCATCTTCAGTCTTCATCAGATGCAATCCACAAGGACCGAAGCAAAAGCGGAATGTGCCCGTCGCTAAAGAAAAACCACAAAAAAAGCCATTTTCAGTCTTCATCAGATGCAATCCACAGGGACCGACCGAAGCAAAAGCGGAAAGTGCCCACCGCAAAAAAAAAAACACACAAAAAAGCCATCTTCTGTCTTCATCAGATGCAATCCACAGGAACCGAAGCAAAAGTGGAAAGTGCCCCCCGCAAAAGAAAAAACACAAAAAAAAGCCATCTTCTGTCTTCATCAGATGCAATCCACAGGGACCGAAGCAAAAGCAGAAAGTGCCCGCCGCAAAAGAAAACCCACAATAAATAGCCATTTTCTGTCTTCATCAGATGCAATCCACAGGGACCGAAGCAAAAGCGGAAAGTGCCCGTCGCTAAAAAAAACCCACAAAAAAAGCCATCTTCAGTCTTCATCAGATGCAATCCACAGGGACCGACCGAAGCAAAAGCGGAAAGTGCCCGCCGCAAAAGAAAAAACACAAAGAAAAGCCATCTTCAGTCTTCATCAGATGCAATCCACAGGGACCGAAGCAAAAGCGGAAAGTGCCCGCCGCAAAAGAAAAAACACACAAAAAAAGCCATCTTCAGTCTTCATTAGATGCAATCCACAGGGACTGAAGCAAAAGCGCAAAGTGCCCACCGCAAAAGATAACCCACAATAAAAAGCCATTTTGTCTTCATTAGATGCAATCCACAGGGACCGAATCAAAAGCGGAAAGTGCCCGTCGCTAAAGAAAAACCACAAAAAAAGCCGTCTTCATCAGATGCAATCCACAGGGACCAACCGAAGCAAAAGCGGAAAGTGCCCGCCGCAAAAGAAAAACCACAAAAAAAGCCGTCTTCATCAGATGCAATCCATAGGGACCGAAGCAAAAAACGGAAAGTGCCCTACACAAAAAAAATAAACAGAATAAAAAAGCCATTTTCTGTCTTCATCAGATGCAATCCACAGGGACTGAAGCAAAAGTGCAAAGTGCCCACCGCAAAAGAAAACCCACAATAAAAAGCCATTTTCTGTCTTCATCAGATGCAATCCACAGGGACCGAAGCAAAAGCGGAAAGTGCCCGTCGCTAAAGAAAAACCACAAAAAAAGCCATCTTCAGTCTTCATCAGATACAATCCACAGGAACCGAAGCAAAAGTGGAAAGTGCCCGCCGCAAAAGAAAAAACACAAAAAAAAGCCATTTTCTGTCTTCATCAGATGCAATCCACAGGCACCGAAGCAAAACCGGAAGGTGCCCGCAAAAGAAAAAACACACAAAAAAAGCCATCTTCAGTCTTCATCAGATGCAATCCACAAGGACCTAAGCAGAAGCGGAAAGTGCCCATTGCTAAAAAAAAAACCACAAACAAAAAAAGCCATCTTCAGTCTTCATCAGATGCAATCTACAGGGACCAAAGCAAAAGCGGAAAGTGCCAGCCGCAAAAGTAAAAACACAAAAAAAAAGCCATCTTCTGTCTTCAACAGATGCAATCCACAGGGACCGACCGAAGCAAAAGCGGAAAGTGCCCACCGCAAAAGAAAAAACACAAAAAAAAGCCATCTTCAGTCTTCATCAGATGCAATCCACAGGGACCGAAGCAAAAGCGGAAAGTGCACGCCGCCAAAGAAAAAACACACAAAAAAAGCCATCTTCAGCCTTCATCAGATGCAATCCACAGGGACCAAATCAAAAGCGGAAAGTGCCCGTCGCTAAAGAAAAAACACAAAAAAAAGCCATCTTTTGTCTTCATCAGAAGCAATCCACACGGACCAAAGCAAAAGCGGAATGTGCCCGTCGCTAAAGAAAAACCACAAAAAAAAGCCGTCTTCATCAGATGCAATCCATAGGGACCGAAGCAAAAGCAGAAAGTTCCCGCCGCTAAAGAAAAAACACACAAAAAAAGCCATCTTCAGTCTTTATCAGATGCAATCCACAGGGACCGAAGCAAAAGCGCAAAGTGCCCACCGCAAAAGATAACCCACAATAAAAAGCCATTTTCTGTCTTCATCAGATGCAATCCACAGGGACCGAATCAAAAGCGGAAAGTGCCCGTCGCTAAAGAAAAACCACAAAAAAAGCCATCTTTTGTCTTCATCAGATGCAATCCTTAGGGACCGAAGCAAAAGCAGTAAGTGCCCGCCGCAAAAGAAAAAACACACAAAAAAGCCACCTTCAGTCTTCATCAGATGCAAACCACAGGGACCGAAGCAAAAGCGGAAAGTGCCCGCCGCAAAAGAAAAAACACAAAAAAAAGCCATCTTCAGTCTTCATCAGATGCAATCCACAGGGACCGAAGCAAAAGCAGAAAGTGCCCGCCGCAAAAGAAAACCCACAATAAATAGCCATTTTCTGTCTTCATCAGATGCAATCCACAGGGACCGAAGCAAAAGCGGAAAGTGCCCGTCGCTAAAGAAAAACCACAAAAAAAAGCCATCTTTTGTCTTCATCAGATGCAATCCACAGGGACCGAAGCAAAACCGGAAAGTGCCCGCAAAAGAAAAAACACACAAAAAAAGCCATCTTCAGTCTTCATCAGATGCAATCCACAGGGACCTAAGCAGAAGCGGAAAGTGCCCATTGCTAAAAAAAAACACAAACAAAAAAAGCCATCTTCAGTCTTCATCAGATGCAATCTACAGGGACCGAAGCAAAAGCGCAAAGTGCCCACCGCAAAAGATAACCCACAATAAAAAGCCATTATCTCTCTTCATCAGATGCAATCCACAGGGACCGAATCAAAAGCGGAAAGTGCCCGTCGCTAAAGAAAAAACACAAAAAAAAGCCATCTTTTGTCTTCATCAGATGCAATCCACAGGGACCAAAGCAAAAGCAGAAAGTGCCCGCCGCAAAAGAAAAAACACACAAAAAAGCCATCTTCAATCTTCATCAGATGCAAACCACAAGGACCGAAGCAAAAGCGGAAAGTGCCCGTCGCTAAAGAAAAACCACAAAAAAAGCCATCTTCAGTCTTCATCAGATGCAATCCACAGGGACCGACCGAAGTAAAAGCGGAAAGTGCCCGCCGCAAAAGAAAAAACACAAAAAAAAGCCATCTTTAGTCTTCATCAGATGCAATCCACAGGGTCCGAAGCAAAAGCGGAAAGTGCCTGCCGCAAAAGAAAAAACACACAAAAAAAGCGATCTTCAGTCTTCATCAGATGCAATCCATAGGGACCGAAGTAAAAGCGGAAAGTGCCCGCCGCAAAAGAAAACCCACAATAAAAAGCCATTTTGTCTTCATCAGATGCAATCCACAGCGACCAAAGCAAAAGCGGAATGTGCCCGTCGCTAAAGAAAAACCACAAAAAAAAGCCATCTTCAGTCTTCATCAGATGCAATCCATAGGGACCGAAGCAAAAGCAGAAAGTGCCCGCCGCTAAAGAAAAAACACACAAAAAAACCCATCTTCAGTCTTCATCAGATTCAATCCACCGGGACCGAAGCAAAAGCGCAAAGAGCCCACCGCAAAAGATAACCCACAATAAAAAGCCATTTTCTGTCTTCATCAGATGCAATCCACAGGGGCCGAATCAAAAGAGGAAAGTGCCCGTCGCTAAAGAAAAACCACAAAAAAGCCATCTTTTGTCTTCATCAGATGCAATCCACAGGGACCGAAGCAAAAGCAGAAAGTGCCCGCCGCAAAAGAAAAAACACACAAAAAAGCCATCTTCAGTCTTCATCAGATGCAATCCACAAGGACCGTAGCAAAAGCGGAATGTGCCCGTCGCTAAAGAAAAACCACAAAAAAAAGCCATCTTCAGTCTTCATCAGATGCAATCCATAGGGACCGAAGCAAAAGCAGAAAGTGCCCGCCGCTAAAGAAAAAACACACAAAAAAAGCCATCTTCAGTCTTCATCAGATGCAATCCACAAGGACCAAAGCAAAAGCGGAAAGTGCCCGTCGCTAAAGAAAAACCACAAAAAAAGCCATCTTCAGTCTTCATCAGATGCAATCCACAGGGACCGACTGAAGCAAAAGCGGAAAGTGCCCGCCGCAAAAGAAAAAACACACAAAAAAGCCATCTTCTGTCTTCATCAGATGCAATCCAGATGGACCGAAGCAAAAAGCGGAAAGTGCCCTACACAAAAAAAAAAAAACAGAATAAAAAAGCCATCTTCAGTCTTCATCAGATGCAATCCACAAGGACCGTAGCAAAAGCGGAATGTGCCCGTCGCTAAAGAAAAACCACAAAAAAAAGCCATCTTCAGTCTTCATCAGATGCAATCCATAGGGACCGAAGCAAAAGCAGAAAGTGCCCGCCGCTAAAGAAAAAACACACAAAAAAAGCCATCTTCAGTCTTCATCAGATGCAATCCACAGGGACCGAAGCAAAAGCGGAAAGTGCCTGTTGCAAAAGAAAAAACACACAAAAAAAGCGATCTTCAGTCTTCATCAGATGCAATCCACAGGGACCGAAGCAAAAGCGGAAAGTGCCCGCCGCAAAAGAAAACCCACAATAAAAAGCCATTTTGTCTTCATCAGATGCAATCCACAGGGACTGAAGCAAAAGCGGAATGTGCCCGTCGCTAAAGAAAAACCACAAAAAAAAGCCATCTTCAGTCTTCATCAGATGCAATCCATAGAGACCGAAGCAAAAGTAGAAAGTGCCCGCCGCTAAAGAAAAAACACACAAAAAAAGCCATCTTCAGTCTTCATCAGATGCAATCCACAGGGACCGAAGCAAAAGTGAAAAGTGCCTACCGCAAAAGATAACCCACAATAAAAAGCCATTTTCTGTCTTCATCAGATGCAATCCACAGGGACCGAATCAAAAGCGGAAAGTGCCCGTCGCTAAAGAAAAACCACAAAAAAAAGCCATCTTCAGTCTTCATCAGATGCAAACCACAAGGACCGAAGCAAAAGCGGAATGTGCCCGTCGCTAAAGAAAAACCACAAAAAAAAGCCATCTTCAATCTTCATCAGATGCAATCCATAGGGACCGAAGCAAAAGCAGAAAGTGCCCGCCGCTAAAGAAAAAACACACAAAAAAAGCCATCTTCAGTCTTCATCAGATGCAATCCACAAGGACCGAAGCAAAAGCGGAAAGTGCCCGTCGCTAAAGAAAAACCACAAAAAAAGCCATCTTCAGTCTTCATCAGATGCAATCCACAGGGACCGACCGAAGCAAAAGCGGAAAGTGCCCGCCGCAAAAGTAAAAACACACAAAAAAGCCATCTTTTGTCTTCATCAGATGCAATCCACAGGGACCGAAGCAAAAGCGGAATGTGCCCGTCGCTAAAGAAAAACCACAAAAAAAAGCCATCTTCAGTCTTCATCAGATGCAATCCATAGAGACCGAAGCAAAAGTAGAAAGTGCCCGCCGCTAAAGAAAAAACACACAAAAAAAGCCATCTTCAGTCTTCATCAGATGCAATCCACAGGGACCGAAGCAAAAGCGCAAAGTGCCCACCGCAAAAGATAACCCACAATAAAAAGCCATTTTCTGTCTTCATCAGATGCAATCCACAGGGACCGAATCAAAAGCGGAAAGTGCCCGTCGCTAAAGAAAAACCACAAAAAAAAGCCATCTTTTGTCTTCATCAGATGCAATCCACAGGGACCGAAGCAAAAGCAGAAAGTGCCCGCCGCAAAAGAAAAAACACACAAAAAAGCCATCTTCAGTCTTCATCAGATGCAATCCACAGGGACCAAAGCAAAAGCGGAATGTGCCCGTCGCTAAAGAAAAACCACAAAAAAAAGCCATCTTCAGTCTTCATCAGATGCAATCCACAGGGACCGACCGAAGCAAAAGCGGAAAGTGCCCGCCGCAAAAGAAAAAACACAAAAAAAAGCCATCTTTAGTCTTCATCAGATGCAATCCACAGGGTCCGAAGCAAAAGCGAAAAGTGCCTGCCGCAAAAGAAAAAACACACAAAAAAGCGATCTTCAGTCTTCATCAGATGCAATCCACAGGGACCGAAGCAAAAGCGCAAAGTGCCCACCGCAAAAGATAACCCACAATAAAAAGCCATGTTCAGTCTTCATCAGATGCATTTCACAGGGACCGAATCAAAAGCGGAAAGTGCCCGTCGCTAAAGAAAAACCACAAAAAAAGCCATCTTCAGTCTTCATCAGATGCAATCCTCAAGGACCAAAGCAAAAGCGGAAAGTGCCCGTCGCAAAAGAAAAAACACACAAAAAAGCCATCTTCTGTCTTCATCAGATGCAATCCAGAGGGACCGAAGCAAAAAGCGGAAAGTGCCCTACACAAAAAAAAAAAAAAACAGAATAAAAAAGCCATTTTCTGTCTTCATCAGATGCAATCCACAGGGACCGAAGCAAAAGTGCAAGGTGCCCGCCGAAAAAGAAAACCCACAATAAAAAGCCATTTTCTGTCTTCATCAGATGCAATCCACAGGGACCGAAACAAAAGCGGAAAGTGCCCGTCGCTAAAGAAAAACCACAAAAAAATAAGCCATCTTCAGTCTTCATCAGATACAATCCACAAGGACCGAAGCAAAAGCGGAAAGTGCCCGTCGCTAAAGAAAAGCCACAAAAAAATAAGCCATCTTCAGTCTTCATCAGATACAATCCACAGGAACCGAAGCAAAAGTGGAAAGTGCCCGGCGCAAAAGAAAAAACACAAAAAAAAAGCCATCTTCTGTCTTCATCAGATGCAATCCACAGGGACCGAAGCAAAAGCAGAAAGTGCCCGCCGCAAAAGAAAACCCACAATAAATAGCCATTTTCTGTCTTCATCAGATGCAATCCACAGGGACCGAAGCAAAAGCGGAAAGTGCCCGTCGCTAAAGAAAAACCACAAAAAAAAGCCATCTTTTGTCTTCATCAGATGCAATCCACAGGCACCGAATCAAAACCGGAAAGTGCCCGCCGCAAAAGAAAAAACACACAAAAAAAGCCATCTTCAGTCTTCATCAGATGCAATCCACAGGGACCTAAGCAGAAGCGGAAAGTGCCTGCCGCAAAAGTAAAAACACACAAAAAAAGCCATCTTCTGTCTTCATCAGATGCAATCCACAGGGACCGACCGAAGGAAAAGCGGAAAGTGCCCGCCGCTAAAGAAAAAACACACAAAAAAAGCCATCTTCAGTCTTCATCAGATGCAATCCGCAGGGACAGAAGCAAAAGCGCAAACTGCCCACCGCAAAAGATAACCCACAATAAAAAGCCATTTTCTGTCTTCATCAGATGCAATCCACAGGGACCGAATCAAAAACGGAAAGTGCCCGTCGCTAAAGAAAAACCACAAAAAAAAGCCATCTTTTGTCTTCATCAGATGCAATCCACAAGGACCGAAGCAAAAGCAGAAAGTGCCCGTCGCTAAAGAAAAACCACAAAAAAATAAGCCATCTTCAGTCTTCATCAGATGCAATCCACAAGGACCGAAGCAAAAGCGAAAAGTGCCCGTCGCTAAAGAAAAACCACAAAAAAATAAGCCATCTTCAGTCTTCATCAGATACAATCCACAGGAACCGAAGCAAAAGTGGAAAGTGCCCGCCGCAAAAGAAAAAACACAAAAAAAAGCCATCTTCTGTCTTCATCAGATGCAATCCACAGGGACCGAAGCAAAAGCGGAAAGTGCCCGTCGCTAAAGAAAAACCACAAAAAAAGCCATCTTCAGTCTTCATCAGATGCAATCTACAGGGACCAAAGCAAAAGCGGAAAGTGCCCGCCGCAAAAGTAAAAACACACAAAAAAAGCCATCTTCTGTCTTCATCAGATGCAATCCACAGGGACCGACCGAAGCACAAGCGGAAAGTGCCCGCCGCAAAAGAAAAAACACACAAAAAAGCCATCTTCAGTCTTCATCAGATGCAATCCACAGGGACCGAAGCAAAAGCGGAAAGTGCCCGCCGCAAAAAAAAAAACACACAACAAAAGCGATCTTCAGTCTTCATCAGATGCAATCCACAGGGACCGAAGCAAAAGCGGAAAGTGCCCGCCGCAAAAGAAAAAACACACAAAAAAAGCCTTCTTCAGTCTTCATCAGATGTAATCAACAGGGACCGAAGCAAAAGCGCAAAGTGCCCACCGCAAAAGATAACCCCCAATAAAAAGCCATTTTCTGTCTTCATCAGATGCAATCCACAGGGACCGAATCAAAAGCAGAAAGTGCCCGCCGCTAAAGAAAAAACACAAAAAAGCCATCTTCAGTCTTCATCAGATGCAAACCACAAGGACCGAAGCAAAAGCGGAAAGTGCCCGTCGCTAAAGAAAAACCACAAAAAAAGACATCTTCAGTCTTCATCAGATGCAATCCACAGTGACCGACCGAAGCAAAAGCGGAAAGTGCCCGCCGCAAAAGAAAAAACACAAAAAAAAGCCATCTTCAATCTTCATCAGATGCAATCCACAGGGACCGAAGCAAAAGCGGAAAGTGCCTGTTGCAAAAGAAAAAACACACAAAAAAAGCGATCTTAAGTCTTCATCAGATGCAATCCACAGGGACCGAAGCAAAAGCGGAAAGTGCCCGTCGCAAAAGAAAACCCACAATAAAAAGCCATTTTGTCTTCATCAGATGCAATCCACAGGGACCGAAGCAAAAGCGGAATGTGCCCGTCGCTAAAGAAAAACCACAAAAAAAAGCCATCTTCAGTCTTCATCAGATGCAATCCATAGAGACCGAAGCAAAAGTAGAAAGTGCCCGCCGCTAAAGAAAAAACACACAAAAAAAGCCATCTTCAGTCTTCATCAGATGCAATCCACAGGGACCGAAGCAAAAGCGCAAAGTGCCCACCGCAAAAGAAAACCCACAATAAAAAGCCATTTTCTGTCTTCATCAGATGCAATCCACAGGGACCGAATCAAAAGCGGAAAGTGCCCGTCGCTAAAGAAAAAACACAAAAAAAAGCCATCTTTTGTCTTCATCAGATGCAATCCACAGGGACCGAAGCAGAAGCGGAATGTGCCCGTCGCTAAAGAAAAACCACAAAAAAAAGCCATCTTCAGTCTTCATCAGATGCAATCCACAGGGACCGAATCAAAAGCGGAAAGTGCCCGTCGCTAAAGAAAAACCACAAAAAAAAGCCATCTTTTGTCTTCATCAGATGCAATCCACAGGGACCGAAGCAAAAGCAGAAAGTGCCCGCCGCAAAAGAAAAAACACACAAAAAAGCCATCTTCAGTCTTCATCAGATGCAATCCACAGGGACCAAAGCAAAAGCGGAATGTGCCCGTCGCTAAAGAAAAACCACAAAAAAAAGCCATCTTCAGTCTTCATCAGATGCAATCCACAGGGACCGACCGAAGCAAAAGCGGAAAGTGCCCGCCGCAAAAGAAAAAACACAAAAAAAAGCCATCTTTAGTCTTCATCAGATGCAATCCACAGGGTCCGAAGCAAAAGCGAAAAGTGCCTGCCGCAAAAGAAAAAACACACAAAAAAAGCGATCTTCAGTCTTCATCAGATGCAATCCACAGGGACCGAAGCAAAAGCGCAAAGTGCCCACCGCAAAAGATAACCCACAATAAAAAGCCATGTTCAGTCTTCATCAGATGCAATTCACAGGGACCGAATCAAAAGCGGAAAGTGCCCGTCGCTAAAGAAAAACCACAAAAAAAGCCATCTTTTGTCTTCATCAGATGCAATCCACAGGGACCGAAGCAAAAGCAGAAAGTGCCCGCCGCTAAAGAAAAAACACACAAAAAAAGCCATCTTCAGTCTTCATCAGATGCAATCCTCAAGGACCAAAGCAAAAGCGGAAAGTGCCCGTCGCAAAAGAAAAAACACACAAAAAAGCCATCTTCTGTCTTCATCAGATGCAATCCAGAGGGACCGAAGCAAAAAGCGGAAAGTGCCCTACACAAAAAAAAAAAAAACAGAATAAAAAAGCCATTTTCTGTCTTCATCAGATGCAATCCACAGGGACCGAAGCAAAAGTGCAAGGTGCCCGCCGAAAAAGAAAACCCACAATAAAAAGCCATTTTCTGTCTTCATCAGATGCAATCCACAGGGACCGAAACAAAAGCGGAAAGTGCCCGTCGCTAAAGAAAAACCACAAAAAAATAAGCCATCTTCAGTCTTCATCAGATACAATCCACAAGGACTGAAGCAAAAGCGGAAAGTGCCCGTCGCTAAAGAAAAGCCACAAAAAAATAAGCCATCTTCAGTCTTCATCAGATACAATCCACAGGAACCGAAGCAAAAGTGGAAAGTGCCCGGCGCAAAAGAAAAAACACAAAAAAAAAGCCATCTTCTGTCTTCATCAGATGCAATCCACAGGGACCGAAGCAAAAGCAGAAAGTGCCCGCCGCAAAAGAAAACCCACAATAAATAGCCATTTTCTGTCTTCATCAGATGCAATCCACAGGGACCGAAGCAAAAGCGGAAAGTGCCCGTCGCTAAAGAAAAACCACAAAAAAAAGCCATCTTTTGTCTTCATCAGATGCAATCCACAGGCACCGAATCAAAACCGGAAAGTGCCCGCCGCAAAAGAAAAAACACACAAAAAAAGCCATCTTCAGTCTTCATCAGATGCAATCCACAGGGACCTAAGCAGAAGCGGAAAGTGCCTGCCGCAAAAGTAAAAACACACAAAAAAAGCCATCTTCTGTCTTCATCAGATGCAATCCACAGGGACCGACCGAAGGAAAAGCGGAAAGTGCCCGCCGTTAAAGAAAAAACACACAAAAAAAGCCATCTTCAGTCTTCATCAGATGCAATCCACAGGGACAGAAGCAAAAGCGCAAACTGCCCACCGCAAAAGATAACCCACAATAAAAAGCCATTTTCTGTCTTCATCAGATGCAATCCACAGGGACCGAATCAAAAACGGAAAGTGCCCGTCGCTAAAGAAAAACCACAAAAAAAAGCCATCTTTTGTCTTCATCAGATGCAATCCACAAGGACCGAAGCAAAAGCAGAAAGTGCCCGTCGCTAAAGAAAAACAACAAAAAAAAAAGCCATCTTCAGTCTTAATCAGATGCAATCCACAAGGACCGAAGCAAAAGCGAAAAGTGCCCGTCGCTAAAGAAAAACCACAAAAAAATAAGCCATCTTCAGTCTTCATCAGATACAATCCACAGGAACCGAAGCAAAAGTGGAAAGTGCCCGCCGCAAAAGAAAAAACACAAAAAAAAGCCATCTTCTGTCTTCATCAGATGCAATCCACAGGGACCGAAGCAAAAGCGGAAAGTGCCCGTCGCTAAAGAAAAACCACAAAAAAAGCCATCTTCAGTCTTCATCAGATGCAATCTACAGGGACCAAAGCAAAAGCGGAAAGTGCCCGCCGCAAAAGTAAAAACACAAAAAAAAAGCCATCTTCTGTCTTCATCAGATGCAATCCACAGGGACCGACCGAAGCACAAGCGGAAAGTGCCCGCCGCAAAAGAAAAAACACACAAAAAAGCCATCTTCAGTCTTCATCAGATGCAATCCACAGGGACCGAAGCAAAAGCGGAAAGTGCCCGCCGCAAAAAAAAAAACACACAACAAAAGCGATCTTCAGTCTTCATCAGATGCAATCCACAGGGACCGAAGCAAAAGCGGAAAGTGCCCGCCGCAAAAGAAAAAACACACAAAAAAAGCCATCTTCAGTCTTCATCAGATGTAATCAACAGGGACCGAAGCAAAAGCGCAAAGTGCCCACCGCAAAAGATAACCCACAATAAAAAGCCATTTTCTGTCTTCATCAGATGCAATCCACAGGGACCGAATCAAAAGCAGAAAGTGCCCGCCGCTAAAGAAAAAACACAAAAAAGCCATCTTCAGTCTTCATCAGATGCAAACCACAAGGACCGAAGCAAAAGCGGAAAGTGCCCGTCGCTAAAGAAAAACCACAAAAAAAGCCATCTTCAGTCTTCATCAGATGCAATCCACAGTGACCGACCGAAGCAAAAGCGGAAAGTGCCCGCCGCAAAAGAAAAAACACAAAAAAAAGCCATCTTCAATCTTCATCAGATGCAATCCACAGGGACCGAAGCAAAAGCGGAAAGTGCCTGTTGCAAAAGAAAAAACACACAAAAAAAGCGATCTTAAGTCTTCATCAGATGCAATCCACAGGGACCGAAGCAAAAGCGGAAAGTGCCCGCCGCAAAAGAAAACCCACAATAAAAAGCCATTTTGTCTTCATCAGATGCAATCCACAGGGACCGAAGCAAAAGCGGAATGTGCCCGTCGCTAAAGAAAAACCACAAAAAAAAGCCATCTTCAGTCTTCATCAGATGCAATCCATAGAGACCGAAGCAAAAGTAGAAAGTGCCCGCCGCTAAAGAAAAAACACACAAAAAAAGCCATCTTCAGTCTTCATCAGATGCAATCCACAGGGACCGAAGCAAAAGCGCAAAGTGCCCACCGCAAAAGAAAACCCACAATAAAAAGCCATTTTCTGTCTTCATCAGATGCAATCCACAGGGACCGAATCAAAAGCGGAAAGTGCCCGTCGCTAAAGAAAAAACACAAAAAAAAGCCATCTTTTGTCTTCATCAGATGCAATCCACAGGGACCGAAGCAAAAGCGGAATGTGCCCGTCGCTAAAGAAAAACCACAAAAAAAAGCCATCTTCAGTCTTCATCAGATGCAATCCACAGGGACCGACCGAAGCAAAAGCGGAAAGTGCCCGCCGCAAAAGAAAAAACACAAAAAAAAGCCATCTTTAGTCTTCATCAGATGCAATCCACAGGGTCCGAAACAAAAGCGAAAAGTGCCTGCCGCAAAAGAAAAAACACACAAAAAAAGCGATCTTCAGTCTTCATCAGATGCAATCCACAGGGACCGAAGCAAAAGCGGAAAGTGCCCGCCGCAAAAGAAAACCCACAATAAAAAGCCATTTTGTCTTCATCAGATGCAATCCACAGGGACCGAAGCAAAAGCGCAAAGTGCCCACCGCAAAAGATAACCCACAATAAAAAGCCATCTTCAGTCTTCATCAGATGCATTTCACAGGGACCGAATCAAAAGCGGAAAGTGCCCGTCGCTAAAGAAAAACCACAAAAAAAGCCATCTTTTGTCTTCATCAGATGCAATCCACAGGGACCGAAGCAAAAGCAGAAAGTGCCCGCCGCAAAAGAAAAAAAACAAAAAAAGCCATCTTCAGTCTTCATCAGATGCAATCCACAAGGACCGAAGCAAAAGCGGAATGTGCCCGTCGCTAAAGAAAAACCACAAAAAAAAGCCATCTTCAGTCTTCATCAGATGCAATTCATAGGGACCGAAGCAAAAGCAGAAAGTGCCCGCCGCTAAAGAAAAAACACACAAAAAAAGCCATCTTCAGTCTTCATCAGATGCAATCCACAGGGACCGAAGCAAAAGCGGAAAGTGCCCGTCGCAAAAGAAAAAAAAAACAGAATAAAAAAGCCATTTTCTGTCTTCATCAGATGCAATCCACAGGGACCGAAGCAAAAGTGCAAGGTGCCCGCCGAAAAAGAAAACCCACAATAAAAAGCCATTTTCTGTCTTCATCAGATGCAATCCACAGGGACCGAAACAAAAGCGGAAAGTGCCCGTCGCTAAAGAAAAACCACAAAAAAATAAGCCATCTTCAGTCTTCATCAGATACAATCCACAAGGACCGAAGCAAAAGCGGAAAGTGCCCGTCGCTAAAGAAAAGCCACAAAAAAATAAGCCATCTTCAGTCTTCATCAGATACAATCCACAGGAACCGAAGCAAAAGTGGAAAGTGCCCGGCGCAAAAGAAAAAACACAAAAAAAAAGCCATCTTCTGTCTTCATCAGATGCAATCCACAGGGACCGAAGCAAAAGCAGAAAGTGCCCGCCGCAAAAGAAAACCCACAATAAATAGCCATTTTCTGTCTTCATCAGATGCAATCCACAGGGACCGAAGCAAAAGCGGAAAGTGCCCCTCGCTAAAGAAAAACCACAAAAAAAAGCCATCTTTTGTCTTCATCAGATGCAATCCACAGGCACCGAATCAAAACCGGAAAGTGCCCGCCGCAAAAGAAAAAACACACAAAAAAAGCCATCTTCAGTCTTCATCAGATGTAATCAACAGGGACCGAAGCAAAAGCGCAAAGTGCCCACCGCAAAAGATAACCCACAATAAAAAGCCATTTTCTGTCTTCATCAGATGCAATCCACAGGGACCGAATCAAAAGCAGAAAGTGCCCGCCGCTAAAGAAAAAACACACAAAAAAGCCATCTTCAGTCTTCATCAGATGCAAACCACAAGGACCGAAGCAAAAGCGGAAAGTGCCCGTCGCTAAAGAAAAACCACAAAAAAAGACATCTTCAGTCTTCATCAGATGCAATCCACAGTGACCGACCGAAGCAAAAGCGGAAAGTGCCCGCCGCAAAAGAAAAAACACAAAAAAAAGCCATCTTCAATCTTCATCAGATGCAATCCACAGGGACCGAAGCAAAAGCGGAAAGTGCCTGTTGCAAAAGAAAAAACACACAAAAAAAGCGATCTTCTGTCTTCATCAGATGCAATCCACAGGGACCGAAGCAAAAGCGGAATGTGCCCGTCGCTAAAGAAAAACCACAAAAAAAAAGCCATCTTCAGTCTTCATCAGATGCAATCCATAGAGACCGAAGCAAAAGTAGAAAGTGCCCGCCGCTAAAGAAAAAACACACAAAAAAAGCCATCTTCAGTCTTCATCAGATGCAATCCACAAGGACCGAAGCAAAAGCGCAAAGTGCCCACCGCAAAAGAAAACCCACAATAAAAAGCCATTTTCTGTCTTCATCAGATGCAATCCACAGGGACCGAATCAAAAGCGGAAAGTGCCCGTCGCTAAAGAAAAAACACAAAAAAAAGCCATCTTTTGTCTTCATCAGATGCAATCCACAGGGACCGAAGCAAAAGCAGAAAGTGCCCGCCGCAAAAGAAAAAACACACAAAAAAGCCATCTTCAGTCTTCATCAGATGCAATCCACAGGGACCAAAGCAAAAGCGGAATGTGCCCGTCGCTAAAGAAAAACCACAAAAAAAAGCCATCTTCAGTCTTCATCAGATGCAATCCACAGGGACCGACCGAAGCAAAAGCGGAAAGTGCCCGCCGCAAAAGAAAAAACACAAAAAAAAGCCATCTTTAGTCTTCATCAGATGCAATCCACAGGGTCCGAAGCAAAAGCGAAAAGTGCCCGCCGCAAAAGAAAAAACACACAAAAAAAGCGATCTTCAGTCTTCATCAGATGCAATCCACAGGGACCGAAGCAAAAGCGGAAAGTGCCCGCCGCAAAAGAAAACCCACAATAAAAAGCCATTTTGTCTTCATCAGATGCAATCCACAGGGACCGAAGCAAAAGCGCAAAGTGCCCACCGCAAAAGATAACCCACAATAAAAAGCCATCTTCAGTCTTCATCAGATGCATTTCACAGGGACCGAATCAAAAGCGGAAAGTGCCCGTCGCTAAAGAAAAACCACAAAAAAAGCCATCTTTTGTCTTCATCAGATGCAATCCACAGGGACCGAAGCAAAAGCGGAAAGTGCCCGTCGCTAAAGAAAAACCACAAAAAAAGCCATCTTCAGTCTTCATCAGATGCAATCCACAAGGACCGAAGCAAAAGCGGAATGTGCCCGTCGCTAAAGAAAAAACACAAAAAAAAGCCATCTTCAGTCTTCATCAGATGCAATTCATAGGGACCGAAGCAAAAGCAGAAAGTGCCCGCCGCTAAAGAAAAAACACAAAAAAAAAGCCATCTTCAGTCTTCATCAGATGCAATCCTCAAGGACCAAAGCAAAAGCGGAAAGTGCCCGTCGCAAAAGAAAAAACACACAAAAAAGCCATCTTCTGTCTTCATCAGATGCAATCCAGAGGGACCGAAGCAAAAAGCGGAAAGTGCCCTACACAAAAAAAAAAAAAAACAGAATAAAAAAGCCATTTTCTGTCTTCATCAGATGCAATCCACAGGGACCGAAGCAAAAGTGCAAGGTGCCCGCCGAAAAAGAAAACCCACAATAAAAAGCCATTTTCTGTCTTCATCAGATGCAATCCACAGGGACCGAAGCAAAAGCGGAAAGTGCCCGACGCTAAAGAAAAACCACAAAAAAATAAGCCATCTTCAGTCTTCATCAGATACAATCCACAAGGACCGAAGCAAAAGCGGAAAGTGCCCGTCGCTAAAGAAAAGCCACAAAAAAATAAGCCATCTTCAGTCTTCATCAGATACAATCCACAGGAACCGAAGCAAAAGTGAAAAAGTGCCCGGGGCAAAAGAAAAAACACAAAAAAAAAGCCATCTTCTGTCTTCATCAGATGCAATCCACAGGGACCGAAGCAAAAGCAGAAAGTGCCCACCGCAAAAGAAAAAACACACAAAAAAAGCGATCTTCAGTCTTCATCAGATGCAATCCACAGGGACCGAAGCAAAAGCGGAAAGTGCCCGCCGCAAAAGAAAACCCACAATAAAAAGCCATTTTGTCTTCATCAGATGCAATCCACAGGGACCGAAGCAAAAGCGCAAAGTGCCCACCGCAAAAGATAACCCACAATAAAAAGCCATCTTCAGTCTTCATCAGATGCATTTCACAGGGACCGAATCAAAAGCGGAAAGTGCCCGTCGCTAAAGAAAAACCACAAAAAAAGCCATCTTTTGTCTTCATCAGATGCAATCCACAGGGACCGAAGCAAAAGCAGAAAGTGCCCGCCGCAAAAGAAAAAACACAAAAAAAGCCATCTTCAGTCTTCATCAGATGCAATCCACAAGGACCGAAGCAAAAGCGGAATGTGCCCGTCGCTAAAGAAAAACCACAAAAAAAAGCCATCTTCAGTCTTCATCAGATGCAATTCATAGGGACCGAAGCAAAAGCAGAAAGTGCCCGCCGCTAAAGAAAAAACACACAAAAAAAGCCATCTTCAGTCTTCATCAGATGCAATCCTCAAGGACCAAAGCAAAAGCGGAAAGTGCCCGTCGCAAAAGAAAAAACACACAAAAAAGCCATCTTCTGTCTTCATCAGATGCAATCCAGAGGGACCGAAGCAAAACGCGGAAAGTGCCCTACACAAAAAAAAAAAAAAACAGAATAAAAAAGCCATTTTCTGTCTTCATCAGATGCAATCCACAGGGACCGAAGCAAAAGTGCAAGGTGCCCGCCGAAAAAGAAAACCCACAATAAAAAGCCATTTTCTGTCTTCATCAGATGCAATCCACAGGGACCGAAACAAAAGCGGAAAGTGCCCGTCGCTAAAGAAAAACCACAAAAAAATAAGCCATCTTCAGTCTTCATCAGATACAATCCACAAGGACCGAAGCAAAAGCGGAAAGTGCCCGTCGCTAAAGAAAAGCCACAAAAAAATAAGCCATCTTCAGTCTTCATCAGATACAATCCACAGGAACCGAAGCAAAAGTGGAAAGTGCCCGGCGCAAAAGAAAAAACACAAAAAAAAAGCCATCTTCTGTCTTCATCAGATGCAATCCACAGGGACCGAAGCAAAAGCAGAAAGTGCCCGCCGCAAAAGAAAACCCACAATAAATAGCCATTTTCTGTCTTCATCAGATGCAATCCACAGGGACCGAAGCAAAAGCGGAAAGTGCCCCTCGCTAAAGAAAAACCACAAAAAAAAGCCATCTTTTGTCTTCATCAGATGCAATCCACAGGCACCGAATCAAAACCGGAAAGTGCCCGCCGCAAAAGAAAAAACACACAAAAAAAGCCATCTTCAGTCTTCATCAGATGTAATCAACAGGGACCGAAGCAAAAGCGCAAAGTGCCCACCGCAAAAGATAACCCACAATAAAAAGCCATTTTCTGTCTTCATCAGATGCAATCCACAGGGACCGAATCAAAAGCAGAAAGTGCCCGCCGCTAAAGAAAAAACACACAAAAAAGCCATCTTCAGTCTTCATCAGATGCAAACCACAAGGACCGAAGCAAAAGCGGAAAGTGCCCGTCGCTAAAGAAAAACCACAAAAAAAGCCATCTTCAGTCTTCATCAGATGCAATCCACAGTGACCGACCGAAGCAAAAGCGGAAAGTGCCCGCCGCAAAAGAAAAAACACAAAAAAAAGCCATCTTCAATCTTCATCAGATGCAATCCACAGGGACCGAAGCAAAAGCGGAAAGTGCCTGTTGCAAAAGAAAAAACACACAAAAAAAGCGATCTTCTGTCTTCATCAGATGCAATCCACAGGGACCGAAGCAAAAGCGGAATGTGCCCGTCGCTAAAGAAAAACCACAAAAAAAAGCCATCTTCAGTCTTCATCAGATGCAATCCATAGAGACCGAAGCAAAAGTAGAAAGTGCCCGCCGCTAAAGAAAAAACACACAAAAAAAGCCATCTTCAGTCTTCATCAGATGCAATCCACAAGGACCGAAGCAAAAGCGCAAAGTGCCCACCGCAAAAGAAAACCCACAATAAAAAGCCATTTTCTGTCTTCATCAGATGCAATCCACAGGGACCGAATCAAAAGCGGAAAGTGCCCGTCGCTAAAGAAAAAACACAAAAAAAAGCCATCTTTTGTCTTCATCAGATGCAATCCACAGGGACCGAAGCAAAAGCAGAAAGTGCCCGCCGCAAAAGAAAAAACACACAAAAAAGCCATCTTCAGTCTTCATCAGATGCAATCCACAGGGACCGAAGCAAAAGCGGAATGTGCCCGTCGCTAAAGAAAAAACACAAAAAAAAGCCATCTTCAGTCTTCATCAGATGCAATCCACAGGGACCGACCGAAGCAAAAGCGGAAAGTGCCCGCCGCAAAAGAAAAAACACAAAAAAAAGCCATCTTTAGTCTTCATCAGATGCAATCCACAGGGTCCGAAGCAAAAGCGAAAAGTGCCTGCCGCAAAAGAAAAAACACACAAAAAAAGCGATCTTCAGTCTTCATCAGATGCAATCCACAGGGACCGAAGCAAAAGCGGAAAGTGCCCGCCGCAAAAGAAAACCCACAATAAAAAGCCATTTTGTCTTCATCAGATGCAATCCACAGGGACCGAAGCAAAAGCGCAAAGTGCCCACCGCAAAAGATAACCCACAATAAACAGCCATCTTCAGTCTTCATCAGATGCATTTCACAGGGACCGAATCAAAAGCGGAAAGTGCCCGTCGCTAAAGAAAAACCACAAAAAAAGCCATCTTTTGTCTTCATCAGATGCAATCCACAGGGACCGAAGCAAAAGCAGAAAGTGCCCGCCGCAAAAGAAAAAACACAAAAAAAGCCATCTTCAGTCTTCATCAGATGCAATCCACAAGGACCGAAGCAAAAGCGGAATGTGCCCGTCGCTAAAGAAAAAACACAAAAAAAAGCCATCTTCAGTCTTCATCAGATGCAATTCATAGGGACCGAAGCAAAAGCAGAAAGTGCCCGCCGCTAAAGAAAAAACACACAAAAAAAGCCATCTTCAGTCTTCATCAGATGCAATCCTCAAGGACCAAAGCAAAAGCGGAAAGTGCCCGTCGCAAAAGAAAAAACACACAAAAAAGCCATCTTCTGTCTTCATCAGATGCAATCCAGAGGGACCGAAGCAAAAAGCGGAAAGTGCCCTACACAAAAAAAAAAAAAAAACAGAATAAAAAAGCCATTTTCTGTCTTCATCAGATGCAATCCACAGGGACCGAAGCAAAAGTGCAAGGTGCCCGCCGAAAAAGAAAACCCACAATAAAAAGCCATTTTCTGTCTTCATCAGATGCAATCCACAGGGACCGAAGCAAAAGCGGAAAGTGCCCGACGCTAAAGAAAAACCACAAAAAAATAAGCCATCTTCAGTCTTCATCAGATACAATCCACAAGGACCGAAGCAAAAGCGGAAAGTGCCCGTCGCTAAAGAAAAGCCACAAAAAAATAAGCCATCTTCAGTCTTCATCAGATACAATCCACAGGAACCGAAGCAAAAGTGAAAAAGTGCCCGGGGCAAAAGAAAAAACACAAAAAAAAAGCCATCTTCTGTCTTCATCAGATGCAATCCACAGGGACCGAAGCAAAAGCAGAAAGTGCCCGCCGCAAAAGAAAACCCACAATAAATAGCCATTTTCTGTCTTCATCAGATGCAATCCACAGGGACCGAAGCAAAAGCGGAAAGTGCCCGTCGCTAAAGAAAAACCACAAAAAAAAGCCATCTTTTGTCTTCATCAGATGCAATCCACAGGCACCGAATCAAAACCGGAAAGTGCCCGCCGCAAAAGAAAAAACACACAAAAAAAGCCATCTTCAGTCTTCATCAGATGCAAACCACAGGGACCTAAGCAGAAGCGGAAAGTGCCTGCCGCAAAAGTAAAAACACACAAAAAAAGCCATCTTCTGTCTTCATCAGATGCAATCCACAGGGACCGACCGAAGGAAAAGCGGAAAGTGCCCGCCGCTAAAGAAAAAACACACAAAAAAAGCCATCTTCAGTCTTCATCAGATGCAATCCACAGGGACAGAAGCAAAAGCGCAAACTGCCCACCGCAAAAGATAACCCACAATAAAAAGCCATTTTCTGTCTTCATCAGATGCAATCCACAGGGACCGAATCAAAAACGGAAAGTGCCCGTCGCTAAAGAAAAACCACAAAAAAAAGCCATCTTTTGTCTTCATCAGATGCAATCCACAGGGACCGAAGCAAAAGCAGAAAGTGCCCGCCGCAAAAGAAAAAACACACAAAAAAGCCATCTTCAGTCTTCATCAGATGCAATCCACAAGGACCGAAGCAAAAGCAGAAAGTGCCCGTCGCTAAAGAAAAACCACAAAAAAATAAGCCATCTTCAGTCTTCATCAGATGCAATCCACAAGGACCGAAGCAAAAGCAGAAAGTGCCCGTCGCTAAAGAAAAACCACAAAAAAATAAGCCATCTTCAGTCTTCATCAGATACAATCCACAGGAACCGAAGCAAAAGTGGAAAGTGCCCGCCGCAAAAGAAAAAACACAAAAAAAAGCCATCTTCTGTCTTCATCAGATGCAATCCACAGGGACCGAAGCAAAAGCGGAAAGTGCCCGTCGCTAAAGAAAAACCACAAAAAAAGCCATCTTCAGTCTTCATCAGATGTAATCCACAGGGACCTAAGCAGAAGCGGAAAGTGCCCGTTGCTAAAAAAAAAACACAAACAAAAAAAGCCATCTTCAGTCTTCATCAGATGCAATCTACAGGGACCAAAGCAAAAGCGGAAAGTGCCCGCCGCAAAAGTAAAAACACACAAAAAAAGCCATCTTCTGTCTTCATCAGATGCAATCCACAGGGACCGACCGAAGCACAAGCGGAAAGTGCCCGCCGCAAAAGAAAAAACACACAAAAAAGCCATCTTCAGTCTTCATCAGATGCAATCCACAGGGACCGAAGCAAAAGCGGAAAGTGCCCGCCGCAAAAAAAAAAACACACAACAAAAGCGATCTTCAGTCTTCATCAGATGCAATCCACAGGGACCGAAGCAAAAGCGGAAAGTGCCCGCCGCAAAAGAAAAAACACACAAAAAAAGCCATCTTCAGTCTTCATCAGATGTAATCAACAGGGACCGAAGCAAAAGCGGAAAGTGCCCGCCGCAAAAGAAAAAACACACAAAAAAAGCCATCTTCAGTCTTCATCAGATGTAATCCACAGGGACTGAAGCAAAAGCGGAAAGTGCCTGTTGCAAAAGAAAAAACACACAAAAAAAGCGATCTTCAGTCTTCATCAGATGCAATCCACAGGGACCGAAGCAAAAGCGGAAAGTGCCCGCCGCAAAAGAAAACCCACAATAAAAAGCCATTTTGTCTTCATCAGATGCAATCCACAGGGACCGAAGCAAAAGCGGAATGTGCCCGTCGCTAAAGAAAAACCACAAAAAAAAGCCATCTTCAGTCTTCATCAGATGCAATCCATAGAGACCGAAGCAAAAGTAGAAAGTGCCCGCCGCTAAAGAAAAAACACACAAAAAAAGCCATCTTCAGTCTTCATCAGATGCAATCCACAAGGACCGAAGCTAAAGCGGAATGTGCCCGTCGCTAAAGAAAAACCACAAAAAAAAGCCATCTTCAATCTTCATGAGATGCAATCCATAGGGACCGAAGCAAAAGCAGAAAGTGCCCGCCGCTAAAGAAAAAACACACAAAAAAAGCCATCTTCAGTCTTCATCAGATGCAATCCACAAGGACTGAAGCAAAAGCGGAAAGTGCCCATCGCTAAAGAAAAACCACAAAAAAAGCCATCTTCAGTCTTCATCAGATGCAATCCACAGGGACCGACCGAAGCAAAAGCGGAAAGTGCCCGCCGCAAAAGAAAAAACACACAAAAAAGCCATCTTTTGTCTTCATCAGATGCAATCCACAGGGACCGAAGCAAAAGCGGAATGTGCCCGTCGCTAAAGAAAAACCACAAAAAAAAGCCATCTTCAGTCTTCATCAGATGCAATCCATAGAGACCGAAGCAAAAGTAGAATGTGCCCGCCGCTAAAGAAAAAACACACAAAAAAAGCCATCTTCAGTCTTCATCAGATGCAATCCACAGGGACCGAAGCAAAAGCGCAAAGTGCCCACCGCAAAAGATAACCCACAATAAAAAGCCATTTTCTGTCTTCATCAGATGCAATCCACAGGGACCGAATCAAAAGCGGAAAGTGCCCGTCGCTAAAGAAAAACCACAAAAAAAAGCCATCTTTTGTCTTCATCAGATGCAATCCACAAGGACCGAAGCAAAAGCGGAATGTGCCCAACGCTAAAGAAAAACTACAAAAAAAAGCCATCTTCAGTCTTCATCAGATGCAATCCATAGGGACCGAAGCAAAAGCAGAAAGTGCCCGCCGCTAAAGAAAAAACACACAAAAAAAGCCATCTTCAGTCTTCATCAGATGCAATCCACAAGGACCGAAGCAAAAGCGGAAAGTGCCCGTCGCTAAAGAAAAACCACAAAAAAAGCCATCTTCAGTCTTCATCAGATGCAATCCACAGGGACCAACCGAAGCAAAAGCGGAAAGTGCCCGCCGCAAAAAAAAAAACACACAAAAAAGCCATCTTTTGTCTTCATCAGATGCAATCCACAGGGACCGAAGCAAAAGCTGAAAGTGCCCGTCGCTAAAGAAAAACCACAAAAAAATAAGCCATCTTCAGTCTTCATCAGATGCAATCCACAAGGACAGAAGCAAAAGCGGAAAGTGCCCGTCGCTAAAGAAAAACCACAAAAAAATAAGCCATCTTCAGTCTTCATCAGGTACAATCCACAGGAACCGAAGCAAAAGTGGAAAGTGCCCACCGCAAAAAAAAAAAACACAAAAAAAAGCCATCTTCTGTCTTCATCAGATGCAAACCACAGGGACCGAAGCAAAAGCGGAAAGTGCCCGTCGCAAAAGAAAACCCACAATAAATAGCCATTTTCTGTCTTCATCAGATGCAATCCACAGGGACCGAAGCAAAAGCGGAAAGTGCCCGTCGCTAAAGAAAAACCACAAAAAAAAGCCATCTTTTGTCTTCATCAGATGCATTCCACAGGCACCAAAGCAAAACCGGAAAGTGCCCGCCGCAGAAGAAAAAACACACAAAAAAAGCCATCTTCAGTCTTCATCAGATGCAATCCACAGGGACCTAAGCAGAAGCGGAAAGTGCCCGTTGCTAAAAAAAAAACACAAACAAAAAAAGCCATCTTCAGTCTTCATCAGATGTAATCTACAGGGACCAAAGCAAAAGAGGAAAGTGCCCGCCGCAAAAGTAAAAACACACAAAAAAAGCCATCTTCTGTCTTCATCAGATGCAATCCACAGGGACCGAAGCAAAAGCGCAAAGTGCCCGCCGCAAAAGAAAACCCACAATAAAAAGCCATTTTGTCTTCATCAGATGCAATCCACAGGGACCGAAGCAAAAGCGGAATGTGCCCGTCGCTAAAGAAAAACCACAAAAAAAGCCATCTTCAGTCTTCATCAGATGCAATCCACAGGGACCGACCGAAGCAAAAGCGGAAAGTGCCCGCCGCAAAAGAAAAACCACAAAAAAAAGCCATCTTCTGTCTTCATCAGATGCAATCCACAGGGACCGAAGCAAAAGCGGAAAGTGCCCGCCGCAAAAGAAAAAACACACAAAAAAAGCGATCTTCAGTCTTCATCAGATGCAATCCACAGGGACCGAAGCAAAAGCGGAAAGTGCCCGCCGCAAAAGAAAAAACACACAAAAAAAGCCATCTTCAGTCTTCATCAGATGCAATCCACAAGGACCGAAGCAAAAGCGGAATGTGCCCGTCGCTAAAGAAAAACCACAAAAAAAAGCCATCTTCAGTCTTCATCAGATGCAATCCATAGAGACCGAAGCAAAAGCAGAAAGTGCCCGCCGCTCAAGAAAAAACACACAAAAAAAGCCATCTTCAGTCTTCATCAGATGCAATCCACAGGGACCGAAGCAAAAGCGGAAAGTGCCCGTCGCTAAAGAAAAACCACAAAAAAAAGCCATCTTTTGTCTTCATCAGATGCAATCCACAGGGACCGAAGCAAAAGCAGAAAGTGCCCGCCGCAAAAGAAAAAACACAAAAAAAAGCCATCTTCAGTCTTCATCAGATGCAAACCACAAGGACCGAAGCAAAAGCGGAAAGTGTCCGTCGCTAAAGAAAAACCACAAAAAAAGCCATCTTCAGTCTTCATCAGATGCAATCCACAGGGACCGACCGAAGCAAAAGCGGAAAGTGCCCGCCGCAAAAGAAAAAACACAAAAAAAAAGCCATCTTCAGTCTTCATCAGATGCAATCCACAGGGACCGAAGCAAAAGCGGAAAGTGCCTGTTGCAAAAGAAAAAACACAAAAAAAGCGATCTTCAGTCTTCATCAGATGCAATCCACAAGGACCGAAGCAAAAGCGGAATGTGCCCGTCGCTAAAGAAAAACCACAAAAAAAAGCCATCTTCAGTCTTCATCAGATGCAATCCATAGGGACCGAAGCAAAAGCAGAAAGTGCCCGCCGCTAAAGAAAAAACACACAAAAAAGCCATCTTCTGTCTTCATCAGATGCAATGCAGAGGGACCGAAGCAAAAAGCGGAAAGTGCCCTACACAAAAAAAAAAAAAACTGAATAAAAAAGCCATTTTCTGTCTTCATCAGATGCAATCCACAGGGACCGAAGCAAAAGCGGAAAGTGCCCGTCGCTAAAGAAAAAACACAAAAAAATAAGCCATCTTCAGTCTTCATCAGATGCAATCCACAAGGACCGAAGCAAAAGCGGAAAGTGCCCGTCGCTAAAGAAAAACCACAAAAAAAAAAAGCCATCTTCAGTCTTCATCAGATACAATCCACAGGAACCGAAGCAAAAGTGGAAAGTGCCCGCCGCAAAAGAAAAAACACAAAAAAAAGCCATCTTCTGTCTTCATCAGATGCAATCCACAGGGACCGAAGCAAAAGCAGGAAGTGCCCGCCGCAAAAGAAAAAACACAAAAAAAAGCCATCTTCTGTCTTCATCAGATGCAATCCACAGGGACCGAAGCAAAAGCAGAAAGTGCCCGCCGCAAAAGAAAACCCACAATAAAAAGCCATTTTCTGTCTTCATCAGATGCAATCCACAGGGACCGAAGCAAAAGCGGAAAGTGCCCGTCGCTAAAGAAAAACCACAAAAAAATAAGCCATCTTCAGTCTTCATCAGATACAATCCACAGGAACCGAAGCAAAAGTGGAAAGTGCCAGCCGCAAAAGAAAAACCACAAAAAAAAGCCATCTTTTGTCTTCATCAGATGCAATCCACAGGGACCTAAGCAGAAGCGGAAAGTGCCCATTGCTAAAAAAAAAAACACAAACAAAAAAAACCATCTTCAGTCTTCATCAGATGCAAACCACAAGGACCGAAGCAAAAGCGGAAAGTGCTCGTCGCTAAAGAAAAAACACAAAAAAAGCCATCTTCAGTCTTCATCAGATGCAATCCACAGGGACCGACCGAAGCAAAAGCGGAAAGTGCCCGCCGCAAAAGAAAAAACACTAAAAAAAGCCATCTTCAGTCTTCATCAGATGCAATCCACAGGGACCGAAGCAAAAGCGGAAAGTGCCCGCCGCAAAAGAAAAAACACAAAAAAAAAGCGATCTTCAGTCTTCATCAGATGCAATCCACAGGGACCGAAGCAAAAGCGGAAAGTGCCCGCCGCAAAAGAAAAAACACACAAAAAAAGCCATCTTCAGTCTTCATCAGATGCAATCCACAGGGACCGAAGCAAAAGCGCAAAGTGCCCGCCGCAAAAGAAAACCCACAATAAAAAGCCATCTTTTGTCTTCATCAGATGCAATCCACAGGGACCGAAGCAAAAGTAGAAAGTGCCCGCCGCAAAAGAAAAAACACACAAAAAAGCCATCTTCAGACTTCATCAAATGCAATCCACAAGGACCGAAGCAAAAGCGGAATGTGCCCGTCGCTAAAGAAAAACCACAAAAAAAAGCCATCTTCAGTCTTCATCAGATGCAATCCATAGGGACCGAAGCAAAAGCAGAAAGTGCCCGCCGCTAAAGAAAAAACACACAAAAAAAGCCATCTTCAGTCTTGATCAGATGCAATCCACAAGGACCGAAGCAAAAGCGGAAAGTGCCCGTCGCTAAAGAAAAACCACAAAAAAAGCCATCTTCAGTCTTCATCAGATACAATCCACAGGGACCGAAGCAAAAGCGGAAAGTGCCCGTCGCTAAAGAAAAACCACAAAAAAAGCCATCTTCAGTTTTCATCAGATACAATCCACAGGGACCGAAGCAAAAGCGGAAAGTGCCCGTCGCTAAAGAAAAACCACAATAAAAGGCCATCTTCTGTCTTCATCAGATGCAATCCACAGGGACTGAAGCAAAAGCGGAAAGTGCCCGCCGCAAAAGAAAAACCACAAAAAAAAAGCGATCTTCAGTCTTCATCAGATGCAATCCACAGGGACCGAAGCAAAAGCGCAAAGTGCCCGCCGCAAAAGAAAACCCACAATAAAAAGCCATTTTCTATCTTCATCAGATACAATCCACAGGGACCTAAGCAAAAGCGGAAAGTGTCCGTCGCTAAAGAAAAACCACAAAAAAAGCCATCTTCAGTCTTCATCAGATGCAATCCACAGGGACCGAAGCAAAAGCGGAATGTGCCCGTCGCTAAAGAAAACCACAAAAAAAGCCATCTTTAGTCTTCATCAGATGCAATCCACAGGGACCGACCGAAGCAAATGCGGAAAGTGCCCGCCGCAAAAGAAAAAACACACAAAAAAGCCATCTTCTGTCTTCATCAGATGCAATCCAGAGGGACCGAAGCAAAAGCGGAAAGTGCCCGATGCAAAAAAAAAAAACAGAATAAAAAAGCCATTTTCTGTCTTCATCAGATGCAATCCACAGGGACCGAAGCAAAAGTAGAAAGTGCCCGCCGCAAAAGAAAAAACACACAAAAAAGCCATCTTCAGTCTTCATCAGATGCAATCCACAAGGACCGAAGCAAAAGCGGAATGTGCCCGTCGCTAAAGAAAAACCACAATAAAAGGCCATCTTCTGTCTTCATCAGATGCAATCCACAGGGACTGAAGCAAAAGCGGAAAGTGCCCGCCGCAAAAGAAAAAACACAAAAAAAAAGCCATCTTCAGTCTTCATCAGATGCAATCCACAGGGACCGAAGCAAAAGCGCAAAGTGCCCGCCGCAAAAGAAAACTCACAATAAAAAGCCATTTTCTATCTTCATCAATCCATAGGGACCGAAGCAAAAGCGGAAAGTGTCCGTCGCTAAAGAAAAACCACAAAAAAAGCCATCTTCAATCTTCATCAGATGCAATCCACAGGGACCGAAGCAAAAGCGGAAAGTGCCCGTCGCTAAAGAAAACCACAAAAAAAGCCATCTTCAGTCTTCATCAGATGCAATCCACAGGGACCGACCAAAGCAAATGCGGAAAGTGCCCGTCGCAAAAGAAAAAACACACAAAAAAGCCATCTTCTGTCTTCATCAGATGCAATCCAGAGGGACCGAAGCAAAAGCGGAAAGTGCCCGATGCAAAAAAAAAAAAACTGAATAAAAAAGCCATTTTCTGTCTTCATCAGATGCAATCCACAGGGACCGAAGCAAAAGCGGAAAGTGCCCGCAGCAAAAGAAAAAACAGACAAAAAAAGGAATCTTCAGTCTTCATCAGATGCAATCCACAGGGACCGAAGCAAAAGCGCAAAGTGCCCGCCGCAAAAGAAAACCCACAATAAAAAGCCATTTTGTCTTCATCAGATGCAATCCACAGGGACCGAAGCAAAAGCGGAATGTGCCCGTCGCTAAAGAAAAACCACAAAAAAAGCCATCTTCAGTCTTCCTAAGATGCAATCCACAGGGACCGAAGCAAAAGCGGAAAGTGCCCGCCGCAAAAGAAAAAACACACAAAAAAAGCCATCTTCAGATGCAATCCAGAGGGACTGAAGCAAAAAGCGGAAAGTGCCCGATGCAAAAAAAAACTGAATAAAAAAGCCATTTTCTGTCTTCATCAGATGCAATCCACAGGGACCGGAGCAAAAGCGGAAAGTGCCCGACACAAAAAAAAAAAAACACAATAAAAAAGCCATCTTCAGTCTTCATCAGATGCAATCCACAGGGAGCAAATCAAAAGAGGGAAATGCCCGCCGCAACAGAAAAACCACAAAAAAAGCCATCTTCTGTCTTCATCAGATGCAATTCACAGGGACCAAAGCAAATGCGGAAAGTGCCCGACGCAAAATAAAAATACACACACAAAAAAAGCATCTTCCGTCTTCATCAGATGCAATCCACAGGGACCGAAAAAAAAAGTGGAAAGTGCCCACCGTGATAAAAAAAACAACCACAAAAAAAAGCCATCTTCAGTCTTCATCAGATATAATCCAGAGGGGTTGAAGCAAAAGCGGAAAGTGCCTGCTGCAAAAAAAAAACAAAACACGAAAATAAGCCATCTTCTGTCTTCATCAGATGCAATCCACAGGGACTGAAGAAAAAAAAAGGTAAAAACTATATAATACAATAAACTTACATTTTCAGTTGCAGTTATGTATGAAATACTTCAGTCGGGATGATCATTTTACTTTGATGTCTGCATCTGGACAGTTTAAATTAACTCCTGAAATCGAATTAACATCTGCATAGTTCATATCTGCAACTGGTATGACACTTGTGAGCATGTGTGAGTTACTTTTATAGGTGCTGATCTGCCTTCTGTAGGAGCTCATAGTCAGCTTACTGAAGTCATATTAGCAGAGGCATAATTAGGGATTCAAAGCAATTAGGGGAAACACATCAATTGGACTTTTCCCTGAAAAATGCATGTTGAAAGTTGCATAGCAGCAGTTTCACTCAGGGAAGACATCCCTTTACTCAGAGAAGTCATTGGAAGTAGCAGTACTGTATAATCACTTATATGGTGTGCAGAGCCTGTGTAAAGTATTAGTCAATATGTGGTGGTAGATAAACTGCCCTTTGTGAACTGGTACAGTGGCATTATTGGTCAGTATGGTGGTAATATTTTTCTCTATATATTGGTGGTATGTGGCTGTGCAAGGACACAAATCAGTGGTGTAGCTACCATGAAGGCAGGGCACGCAGGGGTGGGGGTGGGGGGGCCCGGGCCCCCCAGGGCAAAGCATGGCCTTCCTTCATGATGCTACCACACGCATCTCAGGACACCGCCACCCCCCCACCGTTAGCGGTGTATAAGAGCATCACCGGCGCTGTCCCCTTTCCAGGCTTCCCGGAGCCAGCACCCGGCTTCGTCCTGCCCACCTCTGACAACCGCCCCCTCCGCGCCCCGCCAATCAGAGCATCCCCCCCTCCCCCGGTGCAGTGTGTCGGCACGGCCCCATCGCCGCCACAGATCCTGGTCGCTGCCATCCCTCGGCGCCCCCCCCCCCAACAACGGAGCAGTTTCCTGGAGCCCCCCAGATGGTGTTTCAGGGCCGCCCGTGACCCCCGTTCTTCCCCTCTTCCTGGAAAAGAGCTCTCCCTACCAGACAGCACAGGACCAGAAGAGGAGGCCAGAGCAGGAACCAGGTCAGGTAAGATTCCCCACAGAGAACTATAACCCCCACCATGTCCTGCTAATAGTTCATGGTGGGAGTTGTAGTTTTGTAACCTGTTGCTCTCACTGTTGCAGAACTACAATCCCCATCAAGCCCTATTGGCAGAACATAATGGGAGTTGTAGTTCTGCAATGGATTAGAGGATGACTCAGTATCGAGGGGGGAGCATGGCACAGTAATATGCAGGACTACATCTCCCAGCATGGTGTGTGGTAGTATACAGGACTACATCTCCCAGCATTGTGTGTGGTAATATGCAGGACTACATCTCCCAGCATGCTGTGTGGTAATATGCAGGACTACATCTCCTAGCATGGTGTGTGGTAGTATACAGGACTACATCTCCCAGCATGCTGTGTGGTAATATGCAGGACTACATCTCCCAGCATGGTGTGTGGTAGTATACAGGACTACATCTCCCAGCATTGTGTGTGGTAATATGCAGGACTACATCTCCTAGCATGGTGTGTGGTAGTATACAGGACTACATCTCCCAGCATGCTGTGTGGTAATATGCAGGACTACATCTCCCAGCATGGTGTGTGGTAGTATACAGGACTACATCTCCCAGCATTGTGTGTGGTAATATGCAGGACTACATCTCCTAGCATGGTGTGTGGTAGTATACAGGACTACATCTCCCAGCATTGTGTGTGGTAATATGCAGGACTACATCTCCTAGCATGGTGTGTGGTAGTATACAGGACTACATCTCCCAGCATGGTGTGGGGTAATATACAGGACTACATCTCCCAGCATGGTGTGTGGTAGTATACAGGACTACATCTCCCAGCATTGTGTGCGGTAATATGCAGGACTACATCTCCCAGCATGGTGTGTGGTAGTATACAGGACTACATCTCCCAGCCTTGTGTGAGGTAATATGCAGGACTACATCTCCCAGCATGGTGTGTGTGTGTGGTAATATGCGGGACTACATCTCTCAGCATGGTGTGTGTGTGGTAATTTGCAGGTCTACATCACATAATAGGAGTTGTAGTTCACACACTTAAGATTATAACACAGTACATGAGGGGGAGATGGTAGCACAATACACAAGGGATAGCCAGCACCACAGTGCCTCACAACTCCGGAGCGTGCTCCGCCTTCATGGCGGCTCACAACACGTCACATGGCAGAGAGGGTTTCTTTTGTGGCCAGAGGCAGCTGTGCACCTCCATCCACTAGAGCCCCCCCATACACATACTCACTTTGCCCGTTGCAGCATTCCTTTATTCTCCCAGCCCCATGGTGCACAAGTGGCACGCCTGGGAACTGCGCCAGGCCAGGTGAGTGTGTGTCTGGCAGGTGGGTGGGAGTGGGGGGGGGGCCATAAAGTTTTTTGCTATGGGGCCCTATGAATCCTAGTTACGCCCCTGACACAAATTGAGCTGCCAGGCTGCATGAATGATTTGTGAATCGTTCGTGCAGCCATGAAAACTGACAGCTCGTATCACATCACAAGCAGTGCATAATTACCTTGTGCACTGCTTGTGACCTGGCCTCCCGCTCTCTATCCATGCTGTCAGTTTGCCGAAGCTCTTGTCCACACATCTCTTGTTTATACTGAAAGATTTGTGGCCAATAACAATATATTTGTAAGCCTGCCTGAAAAATGCAATCTGTCCACTCCTCTGCAGCTCGCTGTCACTTTTACACGGGCTGATTATCGGCCACAGGAGCTTTTCTAGCAATGTTTCTGGTCGATAACTGGCCCATGTAAAAGGCCCATAAGAGTGGTGGCTGAAAGTCTGCCCCAAGAATGATTTCCTCTGGTGGGTTGAAGGCACTCCAGGTTGACACCGGGCATGCTGCTTGGTTCCTCTTCAGGTCTTGACCTGCAGACTTAGGGTCCATTTACACAGAAAGATTATCTGACAAATTATCTGCCAAAGATTTGAAGCCAAAGCCAGGAATGGATTTAAAAAGAAGAGAAATCTCAGGCTTTCCTTTATGACCTGATCTCTGTTTATAGTCTGTTTCTGGCTTTGGCTTCAAATCTTTGGCAGATAATCTGTCAAATAATCTTTCTGTGTAGATGGACCCTAAAAAAGGTAAGTATAGGAGACTGGGAAAGCATTTAGCACAGAAAAGTAGCGTTGACTATAAACTTATGTTTGGTACTGCCACAGAAGTGAAGTGGAGACAATAGTGTAAGGATCAGAACTAGAGTTGAGCGAAACAACCAGCCGAGTGGGACACAGAAGCTCAGAAGCTGACAGTTAAAGCGACTCTGTACCCACAATTTCACCCTTCCCCCAAACTGCTTGTACCTTCGGATAGCTGCTTTTAATCCAAGATCTGTCCTGCAGTCCGTTTGGCAGGTGATGCAGTTATTTTCTTAAAAAACAACTTTTAAACCCACAGCCCCGTGCACCACCCCTCCTCCCCACCCTCTTCATCATTAGGAATGCCACTGGAACATTTTGGTCAAATAGATAAAGTACCCCCCCCCCCCCCCCCCCCCCCCCCGAACATCCTTCTCCTTCTAAAAATTTGAAATGCTCTTACATATCCCTCTCATCCACAAAATATACTGAAGTGACCATCTATATAATCCTGGACATTCAGAATACGTCTATATCAACTGTTTTGAAGGCCACAATTTTGAAGGCCACAACCTGAGCTACTCCATCTTTCCTGATACATCACACATTTTACCAGTAAGCCATACCCTTGTTAAGTGATGTTGTGTCTAAAACACCAAATAAATGTGGGGTCAGACATGATAGGAGTCTTCTCCACCAGATCATGGATCCTCTCCAGCGTGTACATACTGTATGTAGGCCCTGTATAGTAGATGTGGATGGTGTAGCTGCCAGACATAATGTACCTGGTTCACTCATCTTCCTCTCAGGAGAATAGTCAGCTTCCTTCAGCTTCTCTGTGAAGAATGAGGAGCTCCAGTGGTGTATGATCTTCTTATGCAGGTAAGTCATTGTGATGTCATGTCATAGATTGTTGTGATGTCATGTGACTGTGATATCATACAACCAATCACAGGCCTTGGTGATCCTGTGCTGTCCAGTGATCAGTTGTAGCAGTAATATCATGCCTTTTAAGCCTTGGAGCCGTTTATCAAGCAGCCTTACAGTAAGAAAGCTTTGTTGTCCATAGCAACCAATCACAGCTCAGCTTTCATTTTACCACAGCTTATGAGTATATGAAAGCTGAGCTGATTGGTTGCTATGGGCAACAAAGAACTCTCTTACTGTAAGGCTGCTTGATTAATCTCACTGTGGTGCATCTAATCCTATTTTACACTGCTGTATATCTAATCCTAATCTTACACTGTGGTGTATCTACTCCCATTTTTACAGTGGTGTATCTAATCCTTCCTAACACGGTGTCGTATCTAATCCTATTTTACACTACAGTGTATCTAATCCCACTTTACACTACTGTGTGTCTAATCCTAGCAAGGCCCTGGGGCAAGGTTAGAGCCAATTGGGAGTGCTGCAGGCCACCTAAAGGTTTCCATTATGTTCCCCTATGACTTATGCAGGCATGGTCCGAAACTGCCGAGGTTCGGGTTCGTATGAACCCAAATGCTCGGCAGCAGATTCCCGCTGTCTGCCCGCTCCGTGCAGCGGGCGGACCGCCTGGAAAACTGGGATACCGCCTATGGCTATGGCTGTATCCCAGTTTTCCAGGCGGTCCTCCCGCTGTATCCACCCTCTCCACGGAGCGGGCAGACAGCGAGAATCATTACCGAGAGTTCGGGTTCGTACAAACCCGAACCGAACTCGGTTCGGACCATCCCTAGCAGGCAGCAATACCGGACACTAATAGGTTAAAGTGTAAAATAAAGCAACTTTGCCATATACATTCATTATTCTTTTTGTTGTTATCATGCTGAAAAATTATGCTGAACATACCAGAAACGTACCAGAAATCCAGATTTTTAGACTTGTGTTGATTGAAATAAACAGACTAAACACAGGAATTCCGGACAGTACAGAGAGTCACGGCTCAATGTGTCCATCAATCACATGACAGCCTTCTCTCTGTGAGCGCTCAGATGGCCTGGGAAACAAAGACTTCCTGTTTTCTGACTCTTTGAAGAAAAAATAGTCAGAAAACAGGAAGTGCTGTGCTTTCAATGATAACAAAAAAAAAAATAATGAATATATATTGCAAACTTGCTTTATATCACATGTACTGTTGATTTAGATTTTGAGAGTTATAACGACAGTAAAACTTTAATTACCCCTTCCCTGCCCCTATGCTTCCTTAAGGCCCTATTCCACGGAACGATTATCGTCCGTACTTGGCCGATATCGGCCGCTACGGACGATAATCGTCCCATGGAATACAGTGCAACGATCAGCCGACAGACATTGTTCATGTCGGCTGATCGTTGCAGTCGCTTGTTTTTCAACATGTTGAAAAACAAGCGACTGATACAGCAACGATCTGATACCGTCGCTCCGTTGAACAGGAGCATCGGCAGCAGACGCTGCTGTATCATATGGGCTGCCTGGACGATCAACAATCACCCGGACACCACCTGCCCCCCCCCCCACCCCCCCGCCGCCCCTCCCGCACTCACCCGCTCGCTGCAGCTGTGTCGAATAGCAGCGGCAGTGAGCGGGGAATGAGGAGCAAACGAGCGCTGAGAGCGCTCGTTTGCTCCACTAGGCGGCCCGTGGAATAGGGCCATTACAGGAACCTGCTGCTGCTTTTGATGAAAAATGACACTTGCAGCACCAGCACAAAGACTGACAGGAGGGGAGTCTGGTGACATGTAGTCAGAGCTGGTAGACTTATCCCTGTTTCCAGGCTCCCTTCCTCTTCTCAGCCCTGATTGCCCTGCTGCCTGTATAATGTTATAAGAGAAGATTCATGTGAGGAGGAGATAGGAGCCTGAGTGCCTCAGATAATGACAGGCAAGGTTATTATGAGGGGTGTCTGGCTTCTTCTCTTTTCCTTAACCCCAGATCTTAAGTAAGAGGCCATTGATTTGTTTGTGTTGTCTGTATGATTCTATAGGGGAGATTTATCAAACTTTGTGAACTGAAAAAATCCATAAAAATACATACAGTTTTACATAAGCCCATAGCAAACCAATCAATTTATAAAAAATGAAAGCTTGAATGGATCTCAATAGTTGCTGTGGACAACTGCACCGTTACACATTTAAAAATTCTCCCCTATGTTTTTTTGCTTGCTAAATCTGTCTCATCGTTGTATGTGTAACTGTGATAAACATTAAGCAAAAGTCAGTAAATGTACTGACCTGCTTCAGATGCTCACTGTCTACACAAACAGTGACCGGGAGCTGCAACTAATCTTTCAGCTGATAGCTGACAGTTTAGTGTAACTGCCACTGGACCCCCAAAGAGGGTCTAGCATCGGCAATTGCCGGCATTGGTGGATCAGTAACGGTAATTGGTCTTGTAAAAAACACATAGGATAACATTGGAATCTCTGGAAAGAAAATGCGAATTTTAACTTTTCACTCTTACTTTGCAGTTATTCCTGTGAAATGCCCAAAGGGTTAAATAACTGAATGAATGTAAATTTAAACATTTGAAAGAGTGAAGATTTCAAAATGGGTTGAATTGTGGGGTTTTTTAGTTTTTTTAGCCTCTAAAATATACTCCAAAACTGAACTGGTGCCTAAAGAATTTCTGAGTTTGAAATTTTCACGAAAATTTAGAAAATTGCTACTAAACATTTACGGCCTCTAACATCCCAAATAAGTAAAAGCATGTTCACCAAATGCTTTTAAAATAAAGTAGACATGTTATAGATATGAATTAATAAATAATGAATGTAGTATTACTATTTTCCTTATTGGCAGAGACTTTCAAATGTAGAGAAATGCGCTTTTTTTTACATTTTTAACAACATTTTGAAATTATTCACAAAAAAATTCTAAAGCTATCAACTCAAATTTAGCACTAACATAAAGTAGAATATGTAGCAAAAAAACAATTTTGGAATCAGAAGGATTGGTAAAAGCATTCCCAAGTTATTGATGAATAAAGTGACACAGGTCATATTCATAAAATTTGCCTTGGTCCTGAAAGGGTTAAAGGGGACCATTCAACACTATTGTGCTGTTTAACTTTCCTAATAGATGTTGTAACTAGCCCCCCTACCATGTCTGGGGTTCCTTCTTGGGTAACATCATATCCCGAAAAAACGTCTTTTAATGTGGCTTGCAAGGCAGAGAGAGAAGCAGAAACTAGTCATCTGGGAGGTGTCCGGCCCGTAACTAGTCATGGCTCTCTGCCTGTCAGCTCCTTCTGAGGAGTGGACTGACAGGTAAAGAGGCCCATTAGAGGCAGAGCATGCTGACAGGAGCTGTGACTAGCTGACTAGTTCCCGTCTCTCTTTCTTACATTGTGGGGCGCTTTAAAAGTTATTGAAGAAGGAACCCCAGAAATGGTAGGTTCACACTGAGTAAATTTGGCGGAATTCCACAGCGGATCTCTCCGCCGCAGAATCCCGCCTGCCTCAGTGTCAAACGGAGACTCTGTGGGAAGGCTCATGCGCTTCCACTCTCACTCAGAGAAATGACATGTCAATTCTTTGAGTGGATAGTGGAGGAGAGCAGAGGAGCGCAAGCCTTCCCATAGTGTCTCCATTTGATACTGAGGCAGGTAGAATTCCGCGGTGGAGGGCTCAGTATGAATTGGCCCTAAGATAGGAGATAAGAAGATGACTAATGGGGGTTTGACCACTTGGACTCACATTAATCCTAAGAAAGGGAACAAAATCATCCCCATAAGGGTACAGTATGTGGCAGTATTATAATTAGAAGATACAGTGTTTGGCCATATTCACAGGGTGCAGTGTGTGGCAGTGTTATGTTTAGGAGCTACGGTGTTTGGCAGTATTTACAGGGTGCAGTGTGTGGTGATATGATGTTTAGGAGGTATAGTGTTTGGTAGTATTTACAAGGTGGTGCAGTATGGGACAATAAGGGCCCTATAACACGGAGCAATAATCTGTCAAATCAGGCCAATCCCTACACAGATCATCGCTCTGTGTAGTGCTCTGTGTGTAGAAGAAATGATCATCGGCTGGCACACATCGGCTGATGACAGTGTGAAAGAGATAACAAACTTATAAATACCTCTTTGCTCTCCTGGATGTCCTGCTAGCTTTGGCCCGCCCCACTGGAACTTCTCAGTCAGTCTCTGCAGTAACAGACCACTCAGCCAATCACTGGCCATGGCACTGTCCTGGTGATTGGCTGGGTGGCCTGTCACTTCAGAGACCCTTGCAGAAGTTCCAGTGGTGGCTGTGGGGAGGGGGCCAAAGCTAGCAGGACATTAGGAAGCACAGAGAGGTAGGTATAAGTTAATTATTTTAATACTTATTAGGCAAGGGCTGCACGGACATCACTAACAATGTCCATGCAGCCCTTGCTACACGATTATCGAGCAGTGTAATAAGTCCAATAAGTGAGCACCAATCTAGTAGATCGGCACTAACTTACATTATTCATTGGGCTCTGTAATACAGCCCTTAGAGGAGCTTTCCTTACTTTAGAAGATAAAGGGGGATGGCCAAGCATAATCTTTGCCCAGGGTGCAGAAAAAGCTAGCTGTGCCTCTGATTTTAGAAAAGAACAGTCTGTGTACAGGGGTTTAGCTTGTATTCATGAAGCTCCATAACAAAAAACTGTGCAGGGGCCCATAAATCCTTTACCGACCTTGTGAGCTGGGAAACTTTTTTATACACATACTCACCTAATGTGGTGCAGTCCTTATCCTAGTTTCCCAGCTAGGGAAACTAGGATAAGTTTGACTTATCCTACTTGAACAAGCACCATGACGTCTGATATGAAATAAGGTATGAAAAACGCTAAATTTACCCTTTACACCTGTGTAGAGATGTCAGTATGCACAAAGGGGGCGACAGTGTCACTTTAAATACAAAAAGGTTCACATCTGCAGCTCAACCACATTGAAGTAAATGGTATTGATCTGCAACACCACATGCAACCTGTGTACAGATATGGCCAATCCTGGACTACCCCTTTAACCCATACAAAAGGCTTTAAAGGGAATCTGTCAGCTCCCAGGCCTTACCTAAGGTGCTGACAGTGTGCTGTAGCTGGCAGTCCCCTAGTAAGCATGGTGCGTTTTGGTAAATTGTCCTTGCAGCAGATTATGCAGAATCTCAGGTCTCCTTCTGTAATGAAGCGTCAAAGAGGAGTTGTTTGTGCCACACTCTGGCAAGCCTTACCACCACTTTCTTCTCCTCCCTCTTCTTCAATAATAATTAATGCTGCCCGTTCACCTGCTGACTCAGCTCTCAGCCAGTGTGTCTGATTGCAGACCAGTCCTCTGTAGGCAGTTTATGTCTGAAAGAAACACTCACATATAGATAAATCTCTGAGCATAAATGTGTTGGAGCTGTGGTCTAGGGGTAACACACCTGTTTGGAGACCTGGCAGAATTTCATTCTTTGGTTCAAATCCCTGTTCAGATTGAGTGGATGGCTGCGATTTCATGGCAAATAATTGCTGTTTTTTTTTTCCCAAAACAACGGCCATTGTTTTGAAATAATCCCCGTTGTTTGCCATTAAATGACAGTCATCTACTAAATTTCAACATAAAATTTGAACATTAAAAATGATAAAATAATGAGGGAAAATAAATAAATAACTAAATAAAGACCTCTATTTCATTTCCATTTGGGAATTCGAATCAAAGAATGAACTGCTTACAGGTCTCTAGACAAGTTAGTTACCCCTAGACCACAGCTCCACAACACATTTGGTCTCAGCAGGGGCGTAGCTACAGTGGTCGCAAGGGTCGCAGTTGCGACCTGGCCCGCCAGTCAGAGGGGCCCGGCCGCCCCCCCTTGCCAATTCACAATCTAACCAACCTTGTGCAGCTGCTCACATCCCACAAACCCATGGATGCAGGCTGCTGCCGCTACACAGGAAGCGCTGGAGCCGATAGGGGGCCTGAGGCCCTGCCCCCTGTATGTCTGACAGTCTTCAGCGGCAGGCTGCAGAGCTGAGGACCCTCACCAGGACGAGTCAGGGATCGCACATCCCCCTCCTCTCTCCACTGAAGCAGGGGGCTGGTCATATGCAGCACTCACCTCCTCATAAGCAGCTGTCGGGACTGGAGGGAGGAAGCATCATCAGAGTGAGTGGGTCGGGGGCTGGAGGGCTGTGTATCTGCTGTATCAGGCTGTCAGGTTTGTCTGGGCTCCTGCACACTGTCCTTATCAGGCTTCCTCCCCCTGACTGGAGCAGACACACAGGGGCAGGAGGTCACAGCTCCGGAGCTCTTAAGGGGGATTTATTGTGAGTTTCCTCAGTAGTAGCTACAAGTACTATACAGCTGCTAGTGAGTTCACAGAATGAATCCACTTTTTCCCTGTCCCCTCCAGTTCCCTCCCTGCTGCAGAAAATCTCCATGTAGCCCTAACTTATGATCTCTTATTCTCTATAAACAGCTGCATCGGGGGGTTATTGATCACCACTTGTCCAGCACCAGCACTTGGAGTTTCCTCTGTTCAATATTTCACACCACCTATACACAGCCACGCAGGTGGAAGTCAGCCTTTAAAAAGTGTTTTCCTATCATACAAAATATTGCTAGGAAAGCAATCACTTTCTGGTTACTATGACTGGTTACTGGAGAGGACTTCTCACCCTGGCTCCTGAATATAAGGACAGGGCAGCAGTATACACTGACACTGCACACTGTAGCTGCCATACACATTACAGTAACAGTTCCCATCATAGTAATTTGTATCTTTCATTACAATTTTTTCTTCTATGAGGTCTCTTTATTGTGGGAGAAATTATACTTTTTGCCCCCCCGCCCTCTCAAAACTGCAGTGTGTGACAGAACTGTGTGTGGCAGCAGCCTAAAACAAAGACACAACTCTTTTGAAAGAAGCAATCACCTTACATCCCAATTCTCTGAGCCCTATAAATGTTGTATTCTACTATGGACTGAGCTGTGTGAGGTGCATTTGCCGTGTGCTCATCTGTACTTATCTGTACTATTTTAGAGTATGTTCACACAGCGTATGAGACCAGCCGTTCCGTGATCCAGCCGGATCACGGAATGGCCGATCTCTGCACAGATCATCTTTCCGGCTGCAGTGTTCTGATGTGGGCGCATCAGCGTGTCCACATCAGAGCACCTCATAGCACACAATGAAGCAAGCGTCCAGAGCCGCTCACTTCATTATGTGAACGGACAGGTCTTTCTGCGGCCGCAATTCACTGAATTGTGGCCGCAGAAAACTGACATGTCAGTTGTTTGCAGCGTTGTATGGGATCCCGGCCGGAGGGTATACGATGTGTGTACACTCTGGCCGGGATCCCATAGAAAAAAAGGGAGTGTTCCACCCGTACAAAGTACGGCCGTTGTTGCCGATGGCAACACCGGCCATACTTTAATGCTGTGTGAACATAGCCTTAGGGTAGAGGGGACTTTTTTCTTAGGGGGGCCCCAAGTTGACCCCTTGCACCAGGGCCCATGAGACATTAGCTACGCCCCTGGGTCTCAGAGATTCAACTATATCTGAGTGTTTCTTTCAGAAATAAACTGCCTACAGAGGACTGATCTGCAATCAAAGACACTGGTTGAAAGCTGAGTGAGCAGGAGGCGGGGCAGAATTGATTGATCATGAAGAGGAGGGAGGACGGAGTTGTAAGGCGTGCCAGTGTGTGTGGCACAAATAACTCCTCTTTGACACTTCATTACAGTAGGAGAGGTGACATTGTACATAATCCGCTGCATAGACAAATTGCTAAAAGGTACCAGGCTCACTAGGGAACTGCCAGCTATAGCACACTGTCAGCACTACAGGTAGGGCCCAGGTTGCTGACAGATTACCTTTAATTAAAATAAAAAATATAATAATAATAATAATAACAACAACAACAACTATTATCAATAAGATCACTAGAAGAAACCATCCAAGCCACCATGGACACAATATATTTATATACCAATATCCCATAACCAGACAGAAGAGCAAAAGCTTCACAGGTGTACATGGAAATCAAAAGGAATTGGCACTGAACATGTGGTGTAGCTTACACCAAAGCTTCTTACCCAAAATTACATCTTATTTGGTTATCATTAGAGATGAGCGAACCTGGAGCATGCTCGAGTCGATCCGAACCCGAACTTTTGGCATTTGATTAGCGGTGGCTGCTGATGTTGGATAAAGCCCTAAGGCTATGTGGAAAACATGGATATAGTCATTGGATGTATCCATGTTTTCCAGACAAACTTAGAGCTTTATCCAACTTCAGCAGCCACCACTAATCAAATGGCGATCGTTCGGGTTCGGGTTCGGATCGACTCGAACCCGAACCCGGTTCACTCATCTCTAGTTATCATATATACAGACCATATGTATTCTCACCCAAATCAGATGCAGACGCAGAATAAACAGTGATATCCAATGACTCACAGGTGACATCTTCCCTGATCAGAGTTGTTTATTTTTACTTTCTTCTTCATCGGGCTAAGAGTATGTGCACAGTAGGGAACCTGGGCAGATCACCCGCCGCAGATTCCGCAGTTCGCCCCCTTGCGAATTTCTGCCTGTGCCATAGACTCCATTCTATGCACAGGCAGATTTGGCATTCGTCGAGCGGACAGCGGAATCTGCCTGACCATAGAATGGAGTCTATGGCACAGGCGGAGATGCGCATGGATGCGAGCGGGGATGAGCTTTGGATTCCGCGGAGAGTGATCCGCCTGGGTTCTGTAGAGTGCATATTCCCTAAAGTTGGAAACACACAGAGTAGTTTTTTGGAAAACTACCACTGCAGTTTTTGTTCTAAAACCAGAAGTGGCTACGACAGAAAAAAGAAGTTCACGTCCTCCCTTTATAGTTTTGATCCACTTCCGGTTTTGGCACAAAAACTGCAGTGTGTGTTTCCAGTCTCCTCTGTTTTATTTACGCTCTTGGTTATGGCAAAATATTCTGCACAAAAATTAGTAAAAATTTTCAAGTATTTACTGGCGCAGTGTTGTTTTTGTGAGCCTAAGCTGGTCTGCGGTGCCCAGGGGGGACCTCATCCAGCCCGCACTGAGTTTCATTCCTACCACCTTGGGGAAAAAAGGTGTTTTTGCGAGCCTTAGAAGACATTTCCCGAATTCCCATAGGAAATCAATGGCATCTCTATTCAATTGCCTTGAGCGCATATCAGCTCGGTTTTCTCTGCCAGCTTAAGAGATACAAGTGAAACTAAAGCCGATCCTGGGTGCTTAAGGTGCATCTCATCCAATCCGCACTGAGTTTCATTCCTAGCACATAGCAACAAAAATCACCCCATTGACTTACATTGGAGTGCAGAAGGGGTCATTTTTTCTCTGTCCCTTTGATAAATCTGGGCCCTTGTCTTTTTTGATAGCAGGAACACTGAGGACACCAAAATAAGGATGGGGAGATCCCTCTACAGTCTACACCAACCAAAATGTTCACTTTTTGGGAGGAGCGATCCCTTAATAATTGTTCCAGATATTAATATAGACTATAATGGGGGACATATACTGCGCCATCTTATAGTAATACTCTCCTCTTTTATCAGAGCTCATTAATATATGAAAGCCGAGCTGTGCTTGGTTACTAAGGGCAACAAGGAATTTTTTACTGTAACACTGCTTGATCATTCTCTCCCAAATTCTTTACAGTTACAAATTACAACAGAATAAAAACAGTTGTGATGGACTTTACCCAAATCGCCAGAGTAATTGTCTATAGTACTGGACGATGTAATGGTGTGTTTACACAGAGATAAATCTGACAGGTTTTTGAAGCCAAAATCAGTAATGGATTTGAGAAAAGGAGAAATTTCAGTCTTTCCTTTATGGCCTGTTGCCTGCTTATAGTCTGTTTTTGGCTTTGGCTTCAAAAATCTGTCATATAAATCTTTCTGTATAGACGCACCCTAAAAGACATTGTATTATCCTAAGCACTGTTACACCTGCCTGCTCCTCTAGCGATGCCCCCTATGCAATAATAAAGCCTCAGTATTATTAAGCGGGCGTTGCTACAGGAGCAGGTAGGACCGCCCCAATGTGGGATGATCCCTAGTTTAATATCATCAGACAACAATCGGTTGAGTGAAAAGCAGTGATTGCACTAACCTGATGGTGCTCTTCTCTTATGCTGACATGGAATATACACAAATCCGCTGTCATGTACAGGGTCGGAGCATCAGCACTCATAAAAGTGTGTCAGTCCACTCCAAACAGCTTAGTCCTAGGAAGAAAAAAATAACTCAGTTACTCTGGCATAAGATACATAGCGGACCAATGTTAGCTGATATAAAGGAAAAATGTATTTGCAATGAGGAACAAAACAAAAATGCAAAGGAACATCACATTTTAGAGTAGGAATGTGTGAGAAAGCATTTTTGTTTCATTTACTTGGCTCATTTTTTTTTATCCTTGGATTATCAAAGAAAATTGGCAGTAGCATGTTACAGGTTGCTTTATGATGTCATAGATTGCACTATGATGTCACAGTATGGAAGTTGATGACTGTCAGCCATGTAGCAGAAGGCAAGCCTTTTTAATTAACTTCCCTTCTTAGTATTTTCCTCTAATGAGTCCGGGGCCAGTGAAGGTCAGGTAAGAGATAAAATAAAAACCCATATTATATACACTCACAAAAATAATTCCCACTGTCCTGCAATTACATAATCTTTACCTCAGTGATGTTGTGTCTAAAACACCAAATAAATGTGGGGTCAGACATGATAGGAGTCTTCTCCACCAGATCCTGGATCCTCTCCAGCGTGTACATACTGTATGTAGGCCCTGTATAGTAGATGGGGATGGTGTAGCTGCCAGACATAATGTACCTGGTTCACTCATCTTCCTCTCAGGAGAATAGTCAGCTTCCTTCAGCTTCTCTGTGAAGAATGAGGAGCTCCAGTGGTGTATGATCTTCTTATGCAGGTAAGTAATTGTGATGTCATGTCATAGACTGTTGTGATGTCATGTGACTGTGATATCATACAGCCAATCACAGGCCTTGGTGATCCTGTGCTGTCCAGTGATCAGTTGTAGCAGTAATATCATGCCTTTTTAGCCTTGGAGCCATTTATCAAGCAGCCTTACAGTAAGAAAGCTTTGTTGTCCATAGCAACCAATCACAGCTCAGCTTTCATTTTACCACAGCTTATGAGAATATGAAAGCTGAGCTGTAATTGGTTGCTTTGTTGCTATGCAACAAAGATCTCTCTTACTGTAAGGCTGCTTGATAAATCTCCCCCTAAGTTTGTATCTTGGATAAATTGGATTCGTTGTTGATGCATTTTAGTCATGGCTCCTTTTTATAAAAGCTCCCTATTTTACACTCTGGTGTATCTAATCCTATTTTACACTGTGGTGTATCTAATCCTATTTTACACTGTAGTGTATCTAATCCTATTTTACACTGTAGTGTATCTAATCATATTTTACACTGTGGTGTATCTAATCCTATTTTACACTGTGGTGTATCTAATCCTATTTTACACTGTGGTGTATCTAATCCTATTTTACACTGTGGTGTATCTAATCCTATTTTACACTGTAGTGTATCTAATCCTATTTTACACTGTGGTGTATCTAATCCTATTTTACACTGTGGTGTATCTAATCCTATTTTACACTGCTGTGTATCTAATGCTATTTTACACTGCTGTGTATCCAATCCTAATCTTACAATGCTGTGTATCCAATCCTAATCTTACACTGCTGTGTATCTTATCATATCTTATGGTTCGTTTACACAGAGAGATTTATCTGACAGATTTTTGAAGCCAAAGCCAGGAATGGATTTAAGAAGAGGAGAAACCTCCTGTTTATAGTCTGTTCCTGGCTTTGACTTGAAAGATCTGTCAGATAAATCTCTCTGTGTAAATGCACCATTACACTGTGGCATATCTAATTCTGTCTAGGGTGTGTTTACATGGAGAGATTTATCTGACAGATTTTTTAAGCCAAAGCCAGAAACAGCCTATAAACAGAGAACAGGTCATAAAGGAAAGACTGAGATTTCTTTTTAAATCCATTCCTGGCTTTGGCTTCAAAAAATCTGTCAGATAAATCTCACTGTGTGGAGGCACCCTTACACTGCTGTGTATCTAATCCTAACCCCCTACACAGTGTTGTATCTGATCCTATTTTACACTTTGGTGTATCCAATCCTATTTTACCCTGCTGTGTAACCCATATGTGTCTTGCATTGCAGTATGCGCAGAAATATAAGTCTATTACAATGTGAGTTACTTGCATGGATATTGTGCAGTGGATGAGGAATGTACAATACCATTCATCCTTCCATTCCACTACCCTTGCCCCAGAAGTTTGGCACCTAGATAATGAGAGGCAGTGGCTCTCTAGCCCCTCCTCTTTTCCTTTAGCCCAGAATGGAGCTATCACCTGGCATCACCAGAATTCATGTAAGAGGCCATTCATTTCTGTTTGTGTTGTCTGAAGGATCCTCTGAGGGAGATTTATCAAACTTTGTGAAAAAATGCTTTCGTTGCCCATAGTGTGGTGTCCCACCACTGGTGCTGTCTGTGGCACATTAGTAAGTCACTCCCTCAGGTTCACAAGAGTGGGAGATGTAATATTGTGTTTTCCCCATTAGGTTTTACTCCTGTTTCTGCTTAACCTGTTGCACAGCTGAAGTTACCGAGGGTTAATTGTTTTGTACCACATGTTTATATGTTTGTTTGTTTTTTTGTTTTTAAACTTTTTTATTGTTAAAGACAGAATAGATGCCATATCATACAGATAGAGTTACACTGTACATCGGGCCCTCCAGGAGGCCATATAAGAAAGCAGAGGGACAGAAATGTAAATACAGATTCACATTGATTGCCTAAAGTACAAAGTCCAGTCCATGCCCGACAGGGGGTACAGAACCAGCATCATTAGAAAATAATATAATAATCCACTATAAATTTTTCCTACCCCAAACTTAGAACCCCTACCCCAAACTTAGAACCCTTTCCAGAACCCCCCCCTCTACTCCCTTCCCTTCTTGTCCCGAGAAGATGGCCGTTAAGTTGACCTTCTATCAGGTAATTGTAGTTTGCCCAGTGTGTTTTTTAGCGCCCCCTTGTTGTACCACTCCGTGTATCTAAAAGTTATCATTAGTTGTTCTATTTCTACAGGTGTAAATTGCTGTTCAATAAAGATCCTCCATTTTCTAAAAAAAATTCTTAGCCCCCTTTTCTTTATGTCTTTCGGTTTCTATACGGTCCATATGAAGTATATGGGACATAGTATCCGTAATTTCCCTCATAGTGGGTGTGGAGGGTTCCAACCAGTGACGAAGTAAGCATTTCATGACCACTAAAAGGAACGCGTGAATAATGAGAACAGGAGCGTGATTTAAGTCTAGGTCTGGTGTGTCTGGTGTAAGGACATGAAATATTGCCGTTTGGGGAGTAAATGGCAAAGAGACCTTCCAGACCCTCTTAGCATATGCAAAAGCCTCAGTCCACACTTTTGTGGCCTCCGGGCATGACCATAAGCCATGTAGAAGATTAGCCCTCTCCAGGTTGCAAGATGGACATGCACGCAAGTAATGAGCCGGGGCATTTGCATAGGATAAGTCATAGGCATAGGTGGCCCTGTGAATTATTTTGAAGTACATCTGTCGCCATTGTTCATTGATCATTGCCTTCCGCACACCTTCAAGGCCCTGCAGTATTCCTTCAGGTAAGTGTTCATCAGCTAAGTCCCTAGCCCACTTTTGAAATGCCTCATCTTTTTCCCTACGTAACATTTGTTTCCTAATGACTGGATAAATGGAGGAAATAGAAGCCGCTATTTGGCCTGAGTCCATGATGTCATCGAAGTCATTTTGGACTTCCGCCTGAGCCTACATGTTTATATGTTAACCAATTGGAGGTGCTTGTTCTCTCTTGTCCTATCTCTTTTCTTCTTTCTCACACACACTCAGCCCCACCACTCACAGGAGGGTTTAGTTTTAGCCCTTGTAGAAGGAGTTAGCTTTGGTGGAAGGAAGTGAGTTCAGTTAAAACTTAGTATTCAGTGTGAAAGGAAGCAAACAAAAAACCTCAGTCTCTGCAGAAGTTAAGCACATGCCTGGCTTTGGGCAGGACCCCTGACAGGGATCAAAGTTAGCATCTACAGATTTCGCTATGCAAGTAACTACTTAGAGGAGAGAAGCCACATAGGAATAACCCTTACCCACGCCAGGAACCTCTCTAAAAAGTGCAGGGCAGTCTTCTAAAGCAAGAAGAACTGACCCCCAGTAGGACAAAGCTACCGTGCAAGGTCTACATATCTTACTGCGCAGCACAAGACGACTGGGAAACCTCGGAAGTCTGCTACACCCAGATAACTGACGACTGTAGTAAACATACTGTAGGCAGTAGGCAGTATGTTGTATGTGTGACAATGATTAACATGCGTATAGTCCATAGACTCCATTCTATGCACAAGCAGATTCCGCAATCAGCCCGAAGATTTTTGGAAAACTACCAATGCAGATTTTGTTCCGAAACCAGAAGTGGCTATGACAGAAAAGAGAAGTTCACATCCTCCCTTTATAGTTTCCATCCAGTTTGGATCCACTTCAGGTTTTGGCACAACAACTGCAGTGCGTGTCTCCTCTGTGTCATTTACGCTTTTGGTTATGGCAAAATATTCTGCACAAAAATTTGTGATTATTTTCAAGTATTCACTGGCGCAGTGTTGATAAATCTGGGCCCTTGTCTTTTTTGATAGCAGGAACACTGATGGCACCAAAATAAGGATGGGGAGATCCCTCTGCAACAACCAAAATGTTCACTTTTTGGGAGGAGCGATCCCTTAATAATTGTTCCAGATTTTAGTATAGACTATGATTACTAAGTCACATAATAAAAGCCACAATGGGGGAGATATATTGCGCCATCTTATAGTAACACTCTCCTCTTTTATCAGAGCTCATTAAAGGGGTTATCCAGCGCTACAAAAACATGGCCGCTTTCCCCCTACTGTTGTCTCCAGTTTGGGTGGGCTTTTGACACTAAGTTCCATTGAAGTAAATGGAGCTTAATTGCAAACTGCACCTGAACTGGAGACAACAGTAGGGGGAAAAGTGGCCATGTTTTTGTAGCGCTGGATAACCCCTTTAATATATGAAAGCTGAGCTGTGATTGGTTGCTAAGGGCAACAACATTTTTTTTACTGTAACACTGCTTGATCAATTGCTTCCAAATTCTTTAGTTACAAATAACCACAGAATAAATACAGTTGTGATGGACTTTACCCAAATCGCCGGAGTAATTGTCTATAGTCCTGAACGATGTAATGGAGTGTTGACACAGAGAGATAAATCTGAAAGATTTTTGGAGCCAAAATAAGTAATCGATTTGAAAAGAGGCGAAATCTGTCTTTCCTTTGTGACCTGTTCCCTGTTTATAGTCTGTTCCAGGCTTTGGCTTAAAAAATCTGTCATATAAATCTCTCTGTGTAATCGCACCCTAAAAGACATTGGGGGAAATTTATTAAACATGGTGTAAAGTGAAACTGGCTCAGCCAGGGCCGCCGATAGGGCAGTACAAGTGGTACTGCCGTATGGGGCCCGGACCCTAAGAGACACGGGGGGGGGGGGGGGGCCCGGCGGGCCCGGCGGCCGCCGCCCCCCGACCGCTACGCTAGGGGGGCCCGCACGGCCCCCCTTGCCACCTGTTTTTGAGCATCCCGAGAAACTGCGGCCGCGCAGCTTCTCGGGATGCACTGATCGCTTCAATGTTCCGCTCGCACAGTGAGCGGGCGGAACATTAAAGCAATCAGAATACAGGAGAAGGACCTGGCAGCATCCTCCTCCTGTATTCTCTCCCATAGGCTGCCGACACTTCATACCAGCAGCCTATGGGAGCCTATGATGACCTCTCCGGCAGGCGTGATGATGTGACGTCATCACGCCTGCCGGAAGTCCCGTCCCTGCGGCTCGCAAGATGGAGCCCGAAGAGGAGGAGGAAGAGCTGCTGCCTGCAGCCACAGCGCGGATTAGGTGAGTAGGATGTTTGTTTTTTTAGGGGCACCTCTGGGGGCATTATTAGTGTATGGGGGCACCTCTGGGGGCATTATTAGTGTATGGGGGCACCTCTGGGGGCATTATTAGTATATGGGGGCACCTCTGGGGGCATTATTAGTATATGGGGGCACCTCTGGGGGCATTATTAGTGTATGGGGGCACCTCTGGGGGCAGTATTAGTGTATGGGGGCACCTCTGGGGGCAGTATTAGTGTATGGGGGCATTAGTAGTGTATGGGGGCACCTCTGGGGGCATTATTAGTGTATGGGGGCACCTCTGGGGGCATTATTAGTGTATGGGGGCACCTCTGGGGGCATTATTAGTATATGGGGGCACCTCTGGGGGCATTATTAGTATATGGGGGCACCTCTGGGGGCATTATTAGTGTATGGGGGCACCTCTGGGGGCAGTATTAGTGTATGGGGGCACCTCTGGGGGCAGTATTAGTGTATGGGGGCATTAGTAGTGTATGGGGGCACCTCTGGGGGCATTATTAGTATATGGGGGCACCTCTGGGGACATTATTAGTATATGGGGGCACCTCTGGGGGCATTATTAGTGTATGGGGGCACCTCTGGGGGCAGTATTAGTGTATGGGGGCACCTCTGGGGGCATTATTAGTGTATGGGGGCACCTCTGGGGGCATTAGTAGTGTATAGGGGCACCTCTGGGGGCATTATTAGCTCATGAGGGGCACCTCTGGGGGCAGTATTAGTATATGGGGGCACCTCTGGGGGCATTATTAGTGTATGGGGGCACCTCTGGGGGCATTATTAGCTCATGGGGGCACCTCTGGAGGCATTATTAGTATATGGGGCACCTCTGGGGGCATTATTAGTGTATGGGGGCACCTCTGGGGGCATTAGTAGTGTATGGGGGCACCTCTGGGGGCATTATTAGCTCATGGGGGGCACCTCTGGGGGCAGTATTAGTATATGGGGGCACCTCTGGGGGCATTATTAGTATATGGGGGCACCTCTGGGGGCATTATTAGTGTATGCGGGCACCTCTGGGGGCATTATTAGTGTATGGGGGCACCTCTGGGGGCATTAGTAGTGTATGGGGGCACCTCTGGGGGCATTATTAGCTCATGGGGGGCACCTCTGGGGGCAGTATTAGTGTATGGGGGCACCTCTGGGGGCATTATTAGCTCATGGGGGCACCTCTGGAGGCATTATTAGTATATGGGGGCACCTCTGGGGGCATAATTAGTGTATGGGGGCACCTCTGGGGGCATTAGTAGTGTATGGGGGCACCTCTGGGGGCATTATTAGCTCATGGGGGGCACCTCTGGGGGCAGTATTAGTATATGGGGGCACCTCTGGGGCATTATTAGTATATGGGGGCACCTCTGGGGGCATTATTAGTGTATGTGGGCACCTCTGGGGGCATTATTAGTGTATGGGGGCACCTCTGGGGGCATTATTAGTATATGGGGGCACCTCTGGGGGCATTATTAGTGTATGGGGGCACCTCTGGGGGCAGTATTAGTGTATGGGGGCACCTCTGGGGGCAGTATTAGTGTATGGGGGCATTAGTAGTGTATGGGGGCACCTCTGGGGGCATTATTAGTATATGGGGGCACCTCTGGGGACATTATTAGTATATGGGGGCACCTCTGGGGGCATTATTAGTGTATGGGGGCACCTCTGGGGGCAGTATTAGTGTATGGGGGCACCTCTGGGGGCATTATTAGTGTATGGGGGCACCTCTGGGGGCATTAGTAGTGTATGGGGGCACCTCTGGGGGCATTATTAGCTCATGGGGGGCACCTCTGGGGGCAGTATTAGTATATGGGGGCACCTCTGGGGGCATTATTAGTGTATGGGGGCACCTCTGGGGGCATTATTAGTGTATGGGGGCACCTCTGGGGGCATTATTAGCTCATGGGGGCACCTCTGGAGGCATTATTAGTATATGGGGGCACCTCTGGGGGCATTATTAGTGTATGGGGGCACCTCTGGGGGCATTAGTAGTGTATGGGGGCACCTCTGGGGCATTATTAGCTCATGGGGGGCACCTCTGGGGGCAGTATTAGTATATGGGGGCACCTCTGGGGGCATTATTAGTGTATGGGGGCACCTCTGGGGGCATTATTAGTGTATGGGGGCACCTCTGGGGCATTATTAGTATATGGGGGCACCTCTGGGGGCATTATTAGTATATGGGGGCACCTCTGGGGGCATTATTAGTTCATGGGGCCACCTCTGGGGGCATTATTAACTCATGGAGGCATCTCTGGGGGCATTATTAGTGCATGGGGGTACCTCTGGGGGCATTATTAGTTCATGGGGGCCACCTCTAGGGGCATTATTAGCTCATGGGGGCACCTCTAGGGGCATTATTAGTTCATGGGGGTACCTCTAGGGGCATTATTAGCTCATGGGGGCACAGCAGGGAATCCTACATACAGGGGGCACAGCAGGGGATCCTACATACAGGGGGCATCCCACACAGCGCAGTTACTATGGGAGCCTACAGGGGGGAGAAAGGAAAGGAAGTTGCTAGAAATGTGCGGAGCCTAAATTGTTTGTCTCGCAGGTTCTAAGGGGATGAAACGTATCTGGAAGGACTCATCATGGAGGTCTGGGCCGGATGAAGAGGAAAAGGGAAAGTGACGCCTCAGATCAAAGAAGATGTCACCTGTGAGTCCCTGTATGACACTTTTCTTATTTTGTAGAACATCTGGGGGCATTATTAGTATATGGGGGCACCTCTGGGGACATTATTAGTATATGGGGGCACCTCTGGGGGCATTATTAGTGTATGGGGGCACCTCTGGGGGCAGTATTAGTGTATGGGGGCACCTCTGGGGGCATTAGTAGTGTATGGGGGCACCTCTGGGGGCATTATGAGTTCATGGGGGCACCTCTGGGGGCATTATTAGTATATGGGGGTACCTCTGGGGGCATTATTAGTTCATGGGGGCACCTCTGGGGGCATTATTAGTATATGGGGGCACCTCTGGGGGCATTATTAGCATATGGGGGCACCTCTGGGGGCATTATTAGTATATGGGGGCACCTCTGGGGGCATTATTAGTATATGGGGGCACCTCTGGGGGCATTATTAGTGTATGGGGGCACCTCTGGGGGCATTATTAGTGTATGGGGGCACCTCTGGGGGCATTATTAGTGTATGCGGGCACCTCTGGGGGCATTAGTAGTGTATGGGGGCACCTCTGGGGGCATTATTAGTTCATGGGGGCACCTCTAGGGGCATTATTAGCTCATGGGGGCACAGCAGGGAATCCTACATACAGGGGGCACAGCAGGGGATCCTACATACAGGGGGCATCCCACACAGCGCAGTTACTATGGGAGCCTACAGGGGGGAGAAAGGAAAGGAAGTTGCTAGAAATGTGCGGAGCCTAAATTGTTTGTCTCGCAGGTTCTAAGGGGATGAAACGTATCTGGAAGGACTCATCATGGAGGTCTGGGCCGGATGAAGAGGAAAAGGGAAAGTGACGCCTCAGATCAAAGAAGACGTCACCTGTGAGTCCCTGTATAACACTTTTCTTATTTTGTAGAACATCATTTAGTAGGGGCGCCCCGAGGTGACAGCTACTACATTATCTGTACTCAGAGATATCACTGTGTTATGTGTTGTGTTACATAGGACTGCAGGTGACTACTACATTATCTGTACTCAGAGATATCACTGTGTTATGTTGTGTTACATAGGACTGCAGGTGACTACTACATTATCTGTGCTCAGAGATATCGCTGTGTTATCTGTGGTGTTACATAGGACTGCAGGTGACAGCTACTACATTATCTGTACTCAGAGATATCACTGTGTTATCTGTGGTGTTACATAGGACTGCAGGTGACATCTACTACATGATCTATACTCTGAGATATCACTGTGTTATCTGTGCTGTTACATAGGACTGCAGGTGAAATCTACTACATTATCTGTACTCAGAGATACCACTGTGTTATGTGGTGTTACATAGGACTGCAGGTGATATCAGGTGATTTCTCCAGGTTGCAGAAGTTCAAACTTCATCGTGTCCTGGTGTGCTGGTGTCTGTATGTCTGTATACATGTGTGCTGGTGTCTGTATGTCTGTATACATGTGTGCTGGTGTCTGTATGTCTGTATACATGTGTGCTGGTGTCTGTATACATGTGTGCTGGTGTCTGTATGTCTGTATACATGTGTGCTGGTGTCTGTATACATGTGTGCTGGTGTCTGTGTGTGAGATCAATTCTAGAGAACTGGCTCATATATCCCATTTTCACCAGTGGCTTAAAATGTAACCTCTGTTATACAGTTATAAAATTGTAGAACCTAAATGTGAACAAGGTGCAATTCAAATAGACACTTACTTGTATAGCTGTCTCTTGTGCTCTGTATGCAGTGCATTATATTCACCCTTGCAACGTACAATTTATAGCGTGTCTACAAGCCCAGTGGGGCTCATTATGATGGAGACTAAAACTTATACAAGAGTGGGGTAGGGGTTCCCCTGTATTCAGAATGCTGTTGAGTGCTAGGCAATGCCCCGTCTGGGATTATTGAATTTCGAGGGTCTATGCAGAGCAGGATAAAGACACCTCTGCTGCACAAACAGGATCTCCTAGAAAGCGTTCTCACCGCCATGTATTCGCTATCACTGGCTTGGGTGAGCTAAACTAGTCTGCCTGGGGGGGGGGGTGATTTGTATATGCTCACTAACATGGAAAAGCCTCATTATATTAGCCTTATCAACATATTCTATGTTAGTGAGCATACCGGGGGGGGGGGGGGGGGGGATATTGGTGAACATATACAAATCAAACAGCCCCCCAGACCCTCGAAATTCAATAACCCCAAACGGGGCATTGCCTAGTACTCAACAGCATTCTGAATACAGGGGAACCCCTACCCCACTCTTGTATAAGTTTTAGTCTCCATCATAATGAGCCCCGCTGGGCTTGTAGACGCGCTATAAATTGTACGTTGCAAGGGTGAGTATAACGCACTGCATACAGAGCACAAGAGACAGCTATACAAGTAAGTGTCTATTTGAATTGCACCTTGTTCACATTTAGTTTCTACAATTTTATAACTGTATAACAGAGGTTACATTTTAAGCCACTGGGGAAAATGGGGTATATGAGCCAGTTCTCTAGAATTGATCTGAACCAAATTATACCTCCCATAAGATACACAGCGGACCAATGTTAGCTGATATAAAAGCAGAATGTACTGTATTTGCAATACGGCACAAAACAAAAATGCAAATAAACATCACTTGATGGTGTCGAACTGTGGGAGAAGGCACCCTGGGATTAGGAAAGAAAATTGGTTGTTTTATGATGTCATAGATTGTATTATGATGTCACAGAATGCAAGCTGATGGCTGTCAGACAGGTAGCAGAAGACAAGCTGCTGGATGGCGGCCATATTGTTTATTACTTTTTTTAATTAGCTTCTTAGTATTTTCCTCTAATGAGTCCAGGGCCAGTGAAGGTGGGGTAAGAGATAACATAAAAACTAGAGATGAGCGAACCGGGTTCGAGTCCAGCCGAACCCAAACGTTCGGCATTTGATTAGCGGGGGCTGCTGAACTTGGATAAAGCTCTAAGGTTGTCTGGAAAACATGGATACAGCCAATGACTATATCCATATTTTCCACATAGCCTTAGGGCTTTATCCAAGTTCAGCAGCCGCTGCTAATCAAATGCCGATTGCTCGGGTCCGGCTGGACTCGAACCCGAACCCGGTTCGCTCATCTCTAATAAAAACCCATATTGTGTATACTCACAAACATAATCCCCACTGTCCTGCAATTACATAACCTTTACCTCAGTACTGGATATAAATCTATGTCTGGGTTGGTCAAATAAATAAAGTACACCCCCTCTGAACATCCACAAAATATTCTGAAGTGACCATCTATACCAGCCATGTCAAACTTTGGCCCGGGGCCAAATCTGGCCCGTGGTGCCATTATTTTTGGTCCGCAAGGCAATTTAGAGTTTGAATTACATCTGGCCTGCCATCGCATTAGATTATAATATGTCCTGCCACCCTGTCACCCCTGGACAGCCCCCTATGCTTACATGTGAAGCAGGCCCGGCATCAGGAGTGGGATCGGCAGGATGGGGCAAGTATGGGGGCTGTATCCAGGGGTAGTGTGGGTTCGGGGGGCTGTCCACGGGTGACAGGTTACTTTTAACAACTGTTTTAGGGGATGGCTACTATATAAAAGTATATTGGGGAGGGCTGGCTACTATTTGAGACTACAGGGGAGGGCTGGCTACTATATAGGAGGCTACAGGGGAGGGCTTGCTACTATATGAGACTTTGGGGGAGGGCTGGCTACTATATGAGACTTTGGGGGAGGGCTGGCTACTATATGAGGCTTTGGGGGAGGGCTGGCTACTATATGAGACTTTGGGGGAGGGCTAGCTACTATATGAGACTATTGGGGAGGGCTGGCTACTATATTAAGAGACTATGGGGAGGACTGGCTACTATATAAGAGACTATAAGGGAGGGCTGGCTACTATATAAGAGACTACGGGGAAGGGCTGGCTACTGTATAAGAGACTATGGGGGAGGACTGGTTACTATATGAGACTACAGGGGAGGGCTGGCTACTACATGTGACTATGGGGGAGGGCTGGCTACTATATACGAGACTATGGGGGAGGGCTGGCTACTATATGAGACTACGGGGGAGGGCTGTCTACTACATGAGACTATGGGGGAGGGCTGACTACTATATGAGACTATTAGGGAGGGCTGGCTACTATATGAGGCTATTTGGGAGAGCTGACTACTATATTGGACTATTGGAAAGGGCTGACTACTATATGGGAATATTAGGGAGGGCTGGCTACTATATAAGACTATTGGGAGGGCTGGCTACTATATGAGACTATTGAGGAGGGCTGGCTACTATATGAGACTATTGGGGAGGGCTAGCTACTATATGAGACTATTGGGGAGGGACGGCTTCTACATGAAACACTTGGGGGGCTGACTACTATTTGGGCACTATTGAGAGGGCTGGCTAATATGTGGTTGGGATGGCTACTAAATGGGGCAATATTGGGGGGGGGGCTATTACATGGGTTGGGGTTTAATCATGTCATAGCAATTCATGATGTCATTTATCATAGTGCACAGCTGAGGGACCTGCTCTGACAGTGCTAGGATCGCATTCGCGCTTCAATAATTATCAAAGTTGGCCCCCGACTTTGTTCAATTTTTTAATTTTGGCCCACTGTGTATTTGAGTTTGACACCCCTGATCTATACCATCCTGGACATTCAGAATACGTCTATATTAACTGAATTCAAAATTTTGAAGGCCACACTTGAGCTACACCATCTTTCCTGATACATCACACATTTTACCAGTAAGCCATACCCTTGTTAAGTGATGTTGTGTCTCAAACAACAAATAAATGTGGAGCCGAACATGCACACCATGGAAGACAATAGGAGTCTTCTCCACCAGATCCTGGAACCTCTCCAGCGTGTACATACAGTATGTAGGCCCTGTATTGTAGATTCTTCTGTAAAGAATGAGGAGCTCCAGTGGTGTATAATCTTCTTAAGCAGGTAAGTCATTGTGATATCATGTCATAGACTGTTGTGATGTCATGTGACTGTGATATCATACAGCCAATCACAGGCCTTGGTGATCCTGTGCTGTCCAGTGATCAGTTTAGCAGTAATGTCATGCCTTTTTAGCCTTTGAGCCATTTATCAAGCAGCCTTATGGTACTTTTACACGGAGCGATAATTCGCCTGATCGCATGATTAACGATTTTGAATGAACAATGTTTTTTGTATAACGATCAGCGTTTAGACGGAACGATACATTGTACGGAAAATTCGCTATGCGATCGTTTTGCGATCGTTTAAGCCTATCTCACACATAGGTGAAATCGCTGAAAGACTGTTTACACTGAACGATCTGCAAATTTTTTGCGAACGATCAACGATGATTTGAGAACATGTTGAGAGATCAAAATGAACGATTTTTTGCTCGTCGTTTGATCGTTCGCTGCGTTTACACGTACGATTATCGTTCGAATTCGATCGTTATCGTGCAAAAACGAACGATCAATCTAATCCGTGTAAAAGGTCCATTACAGTAAGAAAGCTTTGTTGTCCATAGCAAGCAATCACAGCTCAGCTTTCATTTAACCACAGCTCATGAGTATATGAAAGCTGAGCTGTGATTGGTTGCTTTGTTGCTATGCAACAAAGATCTCTCTTACTGTAAGGGTACAAACACACACGGCATATACGCTGCGTATTTACTGCTGCGATACGCAGCAGATACGCAGAAGATTAGATCTAAATAACTGAACACAGTATCAAATCTGCTGCGTATCTGCTGTGTGTGTTTGTACCCTAAGGCTGCTTGATAAATCTCCCCCTAAATTTGTATCTTTTATAAATATTTTTTGGTGCATTTTGGTCATTGTTCCTTTTCACAGAAGCTCTCGTCGCCCTCTCCTTTCCCCCGCCCCCTTTATCAAGCAAGTGTTTAAAGAGTGTGTAAAACATAGAAAATATGGTTCAAGCCATGGCACAGGTTGTTTTGTGGTAAATTGTTCCACATATGTAGTTTGGTCTGTTGGGTCTGTGCATCTACTCCTTATTTTACACTGTGGTTAATCCTATTTTACACAGCTGTGTATCTAATCCTATTGTACACAGCTGTGTATCTAATCCCATTTTACACTGTGGTGTATCTAATCATATTTTACACTGCTGTTTATCTAATCCTAATCTTACACTGTGGTGTATCTAATCCTATGTTACACAGCTGTGTATCTAATGCTATTTTACACTGTGGTGTATCTAATCCTATTTTACACAGCTGTGTATCTTATCCTAATCTTACACTGCTGTGTATTTAATCCTATGTTACACTGTGGTGTATCCAATTCTATTTTACACTGCTGTTTATCTAATCATATTTTATGGTTTGTTTACACAAAGAGATTTATCTGACAGATTTTTGAAGCCAAAGCCAGGAATGAATTTAAACACAGGAGAAGTCTCAGTCTTTGCTTTATGACTAGAGATGAGCGAACCTTGAGCATGCTCGAGTCCATCCAAACCCGAACTTTCGGCATTTGATTAGCGGGGGCTGCTGAAGTTGGATAAAGCCCTAAGGCTATCTGGAAAACATGGATATAGTCATTGGCTGTATCCATGTTTTCCAGACAACCTTAGAGCTTTATCCAACTTCAGCAGCCCCCGCTAATCAAATACCAACCGTTCGGGTTCGGATTGACTCAAACCCGAACCCGGTTCGCTCATCTCTATTTATGACCTGCTCTCTGTTTATAGTTTGTTCCTGGCTTTGGCGTCAGATAAATCTCACTGTGTAGAGGCACCCTTACACTGCTGTGTATCTAATCCTAACACTACACAGTGGCATATCTAATCCCATTTTACACTGTGGTGTATCTAATCCTATTTTACCCTGCTGTGGAACCCATATGTGTCTTGCATTGCAGTATGCACAGAAATATAAGTCTATTACAATGTGAGTTACTTGCATGGATATTGTGCAGTAGACGAGGAATGTACGATACCATTCATCCTTCCATTCCACTACCCTTGACCCAGAAGTTTGGCACCTAGATAATGAGAGGCAGCGGCTCTCTAGCCCCTCCACTTTTCCTTTAGCCCAAAATGGAGCTATCACCTGGCATCACCAGAATTCATGTAAGAGGCCATTCATTTCTGTTTGTGTTGTCTGAAGGATCCTATGGGGGATATTTATCTCACTTTGTGAATAGAAAAAGTGCTTTAGTTGCACATAGTGTGGTGTCCCACCACTGTTGCTGTCTGTGGCACCTTAGTAAGTCACTCCCTCAGGTTCACAAGAGTGGGAGTAGGTGTCACTACTGTTTCTGCGTAACCTGTTGCACAGCTGAAGTTACCAAGGGTTAATTGTTTTGTACCACATGTTTATATGTTGACCAATTGGAGGTGCTTGTTCTCTCTTGTCCTATCTCTTTTCTTCTCTCTGACACACACTCAGCCTCATCACCAATGTTCCCTTTAAGCCGCGCGGCGGCTCAGCTGAAAGGAAGGCCCCGCTCACTGCCTCCAGATGCCCGCTCAGCCCGACATCTCTGGGCAGCGGCTGAATGTGAGGGGGACATTCCCCTTCCCAATCCCTCTTGTGACTGCACGCAGTATTCTGCTTGCGGTCACAAGAGGCAATCCATCCCCCAGCTGCTGCTTCTCTCCCCGAGGTTGTCCCAGCCGACGCACACACCAGGAAGCTCAGTGTGCGTCGGCTGGGACTTCCGGCACAGGGAGCGCGAGTTAGAGATGCTCCCTGTTCCAGAAGTACCAGCCCCGGCGCACACTGAGCTTCCTGATAAGTGAGCCGCCCAGAAATCCCCGGGACACCCCCAGGGAGCAGAGCAGCAGCCGGAGGAGAAGAGAGCAGCGACGGGGGAACGATTTGTTAGGTGAGTTGTTTTTTTTATTTGCACGGGGGACCATCTATAAGGGGGATAAAGAGTTGGGGGGCGGGGCATGTATAAGGGGGATAACAGGGGGGGCATGTATAAGGGGGATATTAGGGGGCCATCTATAAAGGGGATATTAGGGGAACCATCTATAAAGGGGATATTAGGGGGCCATCTATAAGGGGGATATTAGGGGGGCATCTATAAGGTGGATATTAGGGGGACCATCTATAAGGGGGATATTAGGGGGCCATCTATAAGGGGGATATTATGGGGACCATCTAAAAGGGGGATAACAGGGGGCATGTATAAGGGGGATATTAGGGGGACCATCTATAAAGGGGATAAAAGGGTGGCATGTATAAGAGGGATATTAGGGGGGCCATCTATAAGGGGAATAACAGGGGCCATGTAAAAGGAGGATATTAGGGGGACCATCTATAAGGGGGATAACAGGGTGGCATGTATAAGAGGGATATTATGGGGACCATCTATAAAGGGGATATTAGGGGGACCATCTATAAGGGGGATAACTGGGGGGATGTATAAGGGGGATTATTAGGGGGGCCATCTATAAGGGGATAACAGGGGGCATGTATAAGGGGGATTATAGGGAGATATTAGGGGGGCATGTATAAGGGGGATATTAGGGGGCATCTATAAGAGTGGTATTAGGGGGGAACCTATAAGGGGGATAACAGGGGGGCCATCTAGAAGGGGATAACACGGGGGGAACATAAGGGGGGGCCAACACAAGGGGCATCTATAAGGAGGACAACACAGGAAGGTGGGCATCGATACATGGGACAACATAAGGGGACATTTATAAGGGGGACATCACAAGGGCGGTGTCTATAAGGGGGACAATACAGGAGCCATCTATTAGGGGAACAACATAGGGGCCATCTATAAGGGGAACAACATAAGGGGCCATCTGTAAGGGAGAATACACAGGTGGCCATCTATAAGGGGGGCAATACAGGGGGCCATCTATAAGGGGGACAATACAGGAGCCATCTATAAGGGGGACAATAAAGGAGCCATCTATAAGAGGGAATACACAGAGGGACTATCTATAAGGAGGCAGTGAGGGCATATACTATAAGGGGGTCACATAGAGTCAGCCTACCCACTAAATGAGGGCACAAAGGGGCCAATACAGATGTGCAGTTTGACATGAGGATGGTGCTGGAGTGAGGAGCCTAATATGTTTTCTGGCAGATTCTGTGGATTCGTGGCTCGGTGAAGTTCTCATAATGGCCCAGGGCAGATGGAGAAGAAGATGAAAAGGGAAGAACTCTGATCAGAGAAGATGTCCCCTGTGAGTCACCTGATATAACTGCACTGTAATATATATAGTGTATAGAGCCTATGGTATCAATGTTCCTGTGTCAAGTTTTTGATTAGCCCAATTTTGCCTGACCATTGCTAAGCTCTATTACCATTCCGCTCAGCTGTGGCTGAAGCTTAGAGGGAACATTGCTCGTCATCACTCACAGGAGGGTTTAGTTTTAGCCCTTGTAGGAGGAGTTAGATTTGGTGGAGGGAAGTGAATTCAGTCTAAACTTAGTATTCAGTGTGAAAGGAAGCAAACAAAAAACCTCAGTCCCTGCAGAAGTTAAGCCAGGGCCTGGCTTTGGCCAAGACCCCTGACAGGGACCAAAGATAGCAACTAAAGCAAGCATGCAGTGCTAAGCTCTACGTAGAGCAGAGAAGCCACCTAGGAAAAACCCTTGCCCACACCAGGAACCTCTCTAAAAAGTGCAGGGCAGTCTCCTGAAGCAAGAAGAACTAAACTCAGTAGGACAAAGGTACCGTGCAAAGTTAATGTATCCTACTGCGCAGTGCAAGATGGCTGGGAAACCTCAGAAGTCTGCTACACTCAGATAACCGACTACTGGGGCTTGTATTACCCAACTAGGACGGGTACCTCGCAATAAGAGGGCTTAAGGCAGTTCAGAGCCTTTATTGGCATTTGTGAGTACGAGTATGTTCTTATCTCTTCTGTATCAACACCTGTTCAAGCAGAGCACATTCACTACTTTGGGCAGGGCTCTTTTGGTAACTTCACTCCTCTCTCCTGGTTCTACCTCATTGCCAGCACCAAAGTTCTGTGTGATTTGCACTACTGTTATCACTTGTACTGTTCAACTACTACAGTAGAGTATTATATTTTTTACTCTGGTCTTGCACTTGCACCCACATACACCACCGTGTATGTGGATTATCTCCCCTTTTCTGTGAGTGGCAGTTCCAACAACCTGGGCGGGTCTGCTACCACTCCAGGCTACCGTGACAAGTGCCCAAGTGACCCTAAACAACCCCTGAGGTTAACAATCATTGGGGCTGCCAACCGGCCAAAACAGGCCATCACAATAGCAACCGATTAGATTCCAGCTTTGATTGGATGGATCTGATTTGTTGCTGTGGACGGCTGTACCATTGCACAAAGATTAATAATTCTCCCCTATGTGTTTATACTTGCAAAATCTGTCTAGGCGGTATGTTGTATGTGTGACTGTGATTAACACGTGTATAGTCCATAGACTCCATTGTATGCATAGGCAGGTTCCGCCATCTGCCCAAAAAATGAACCTGTTCATTCTTCGAGCGGACTGCGGAATCTGCCTGACCATAGAATGGAGTTTATGACACAGGTGGAGATGCGCATGGCTGAGAGCGGGGGTGAACTGCGGAATCCGCGGAAGGTGATCCGCCTGGCTTCTGTAGTGTGCACATTCCCTAAGGCTGGAAACTACCACTGCAGTTTTTGTTCCGAAGCCAGAAGTGGCTACGATAGAAAAGAGAAGTTCCCATGCTTCCTTTATAGTTTCCATCCAGTTTGGATCCACTGTGTTTTGGCACAAAAACTGTTGTGTGTATCCAGTCTCAGTCTCCTTTGTGTCATTTACGCTCTAGATTATGGCAAAAAATTCTGCACAAAAATTAGTGACTATTTTCAAGTATTCATTGGCGCAGTGTTGATAAATTTGGGCCCTTGTCTTTTTTGATAGCAGGAACACTGAGGACACCAAAATAGGGATGGGAAGATCCCTCTACAACAACCAAAATATTCACTTTTTGGGAGGAGCTATCCCTTAATAATTGTTCCAGATATTAATATAGACTATAATTACTAAGTCACATGATAAAAGCCACAATGGGGGAGATATACTGCGCCATCTTATAGTAATACTGTCCCTTTTTTTTATCAGAGCTCATTAATAATTGCTAAGGGCAACAATAATTCTTTTACTGTAACACTGCTTGATCAATTTCAACCAAATTCTTTACAGCTACAAATAACCATAGAATAGTCCGGGAAGATGTAATGGTGTGTTTACACAGAGAGATAAATCTGACAGACTTTTGAAGCCAAAATCAGTAATGGATTTGAAAAGAGGAGAAATCTCGGTCTTTCCTTTAGGGTGCCTTCACACCTACCGACTCGCAGCGTTAATAACGCTGTGAGTCGGCTAGGTCCTGGCAGATCACTGTCAGTACATACACGCAGCGGTCTGAACGACTGCTGCGTGTGTGTAAATCTGCCGGCCACTTAACCCCTTCTGATGCCGGCCGGCCGCCTCCCGCTCAGCTCTGTATACATTACCTCCTCGCTCCACGGGGTCCCGGCGTCCTGCTCTCGCGCCCGGCCAATCAGTGTGTTTCCCTGCCGCAGCCACTGATTGGCCGGGCGGGAGAGCAGGACGCCGGGACCCCGTGGAGCGAGGAGGTAATGTATACAGAGCTGAGCGGGAGGCGGCCGGCCGGCATGAGAAGGGGTTAAGTGGCCGGCAGTTTTACATACACGCAGCAGTCGTTCAGACCGCTGCGTGTATGTACTAACAGTGATCTGCCAGGACCTAGCCGACTTGCAGCGTTATTAACGCTGCGAGTCGGTAGGTGTGAAGGCACCCTTAAAAGGGTTTTCCAGCGCTAGAGAAACATGGCCACTCCCCCCCCCCCCCCTGCTCTTGTCTCCAGTTCAGGTGTGGTTTGCAATTAAGTTCCATTTAGTTCAATGGAACTGAGTTTCAAACCCCACCCAATTTGGAGATAAGAGTGGTTCAAAAGTGGCCATGTTTTTGGAGCGCTGGATAAGGCTGGGTTCACACTATGTTTTTGCAATCCGTTTTTTGCAAAAAATGGATGGAAAAAACGGATGCAATTGACAACGTGGTTGACCACGTTTTTGTGTCCATCAAAAAAAACAGATCTGTTTTTTTTATAATGGAAGTCAATGTAAAAATAGATGCACACAGTTGCATCTGTTTTTTTCTATCCGTTTTCATCCGTTTTTTGCAAAAAACAGATTAAAAAAAATGGATGTCAAAAACGTGTGAACCGAGCCTAACCCCTTTAAGACCTGTTTATAGTCTGTGCCTGGCTTTGGCTTCAAAAATCTGTCATATAAATCTCTCTGGGTAAACACACCCTAAGGCTATGTTCACACAAGTATTTTTGCAACAACAACCGTGATTTTTATGAAAAATATGTTACCTTGCCGTCTATGGGATGCGCTCGGCCGGCAACCCTAGCGGCGCCGCAAACAACTGACATTTCAGTTTTCTACGGACGCTATTCATTGAATAGCGCCAGCAGAAAACCCTGTCAGTGCACATTGTGGAGCGATTAGGGCGCGCACGGATGCGCCCGCATCAGAACTCTGCGGCCCTAAAGATCTTTTCAGAGACCGGACGTTTTGTGACCCGGCCGGGTCACGGAACAGCCGGTCTCTCACGCAGTCTGAACATAGCCTAAAAGACATTGTATTATCCTGTGCACTGGGGGCGTCACACCTGCCTGCTCCTCTAGCGATGCCCCCTAAGGAATAATAAAGCCTCAGTATGATATAGGAGATGTTGAAACAGGAGCAGGTAGAACTGCCCCAATGTGGGACGCTCCCTAGTGTGGAATCATTAGACAACAATCGGGTGAGTGAAAAGCAGTGATTGCACTAACCTGATGGTGCTGTTCTCTTATGCAGGCTTGGAATATACACAAATCCGCTGTGATGTACAGGGTCGGAGCATCAGTGTGTAGGTCCACTCCAAACAGCATAATCCTAGGATGAAAAAAATAACTCAGTTACTCTAGCATAAGATACACAGTGGACCAATGTTAGCTGATGTAAAAGAAAAATGTATTTGCAATGAGGCACAAAACAAAAATGCAAATGAACATCACATGATGGTGTCGAACTGTGGGAGAAGGCATTTTTGTTTTATTTGTCACTGCAAATAGATTATACTTTCATACCAGCTGACATTGGTCCCCAACATTGTCTTATTTTTATCCTGGGAAAAGGAAAGAAAATTGGCAGTAGCATGTTACAGGTTGCTTTATGATGTCATAGATTGCATTATGATGTCACAGAATGCAAGCTGATGGCTGTCAGACATGTAGCAGAAGACAAGCTGCTGGATGGTGGCCATATTGTTTATCACTTTTTTTAAATTAGCTTCTTAGTATTTTCCTCTAATGAGTCCAGGGCCAGTCAAGGTGGGGTAAGAGAAAACATAAAAATCTACATTATGTACACTCACAAACATAATCCCCACTGTCCCACAACCTTTACCTCAGCACTGGATAAAAAACTATCTATGTCTGGGTTGGTCAAATAGATACAGTACACCCCCTCTGAACATCCTTCTCCTAAAAATTTGAAATGCTCTTACATATCCCTCTCATCCACAAAATATACTGAAGTGACCATCTATATAATCCTGGACATTCAGAATACGTCTATATCAACCAAATCCGCAATTTTGAAGGCCACACCTGAGCTACTCCATCTTTCCTGATACATCACACATTTTACCAGTAAGCCATACCCTTGTTAAGTGATGTTGTGTCTAAAACACCAAATAAATGTGGGGTCAGACATGTAAACCATGGAAGGCAATAGGAGTCTTCTCCACCAGATCCTGGAACCTCTCCAGCGTGTGCATACTGTATGTAGGCCCTGTATTGTAGATGTGGATGGTGTAGCTGCCAGACATAATGTACCTGGTTCACTCATCTTCCTCTCAGGAGAATAGTCAGCTTCCTTCAGCTTCTCTGTGAAGAATGAGGAGCTCCAGTGGTGTATGATCTTCTTATGCAGGTAAGTAATTGTGATGTCATGTCATAGACTGTTGTGATGTCATGTGACTGTGATATCATACAGCCAATCACAGGCCTTGGTGATCCTGTGCTGTCCAGTGATCAGTTGTAGCAGTAATGTCATGCCTTTTTAGCCTTGGAGCCATTTATCAAGCAGCCTTACAGTAAGAAAGCTTTGTTGTCCATAGCAACCAATCACAGCTCAGCTTTCATTTTAACACACACATGAGTATATGAAAGCTGAGCCGTGATTGGTTGCTTTGTTGCTATGCAACAAGGAACTCTCTCACTGTAAGGCTGCTTGGTAAATCTCCCCCAAAGTTTGTATCTTTTATAAATTGGATTCGTTTTTGGTGCATTTTAGTCATGGCTCCTTTTCACAGAAATGAAGTTTAAAGAGTGTGTAAAACACATAGAAAATATGGTTCAAGCTATGACATAGGTTGTTTTGTGGTAAATGGTGCCACATATGTGGTTTGCTCTGTTGGGTCTGTGCATCTACTCCTTATCTTACACTGTGGGTATCTAATCCCATTTTACACAGCTGTGTATCTAATCCTATTTTACACTGCTGTGAATCTAATCCTAATCTAATGGTGCGTTTACACGTAACGATTATCGTGCGAATTTGCGCGATAACGATTGAATTCGAACGATAATCGTACGTGTAAACGCAGCGAACGATCAAACGACGAACGAGAAATCATTCATTTTGATCTTTCAACATCTTATCAAATCGTCATTCGCAAAAAATTTGCCGATCGTTCCGTGTAAACAGTCGTCGCACGATAGTCCGGCCGCCCAACCCCCCGCTCGCAGCCCGGCCCCCCGCTCCCTGTGCCGGCTCGATCGCCACCCCTGCCGCCGCTGCTCTGATCGCCACCCCCGCCGCCCCGATCGCCAACCCCGCCACTGCTCCGATTGCCACGGCAGGGGTGGCGATCAGAGCGGCGGCGGCGGCGATCAGGGCAGCGCAGGGGGCTGCGGTCGACCATGGGGCCAGGCTGCGAGCGGGGGGCCAGGCTGCGAGCGGGGGGCCGGGCTGCGAGCGGGGGGCCGGGCTGCGAGCGGGGGGGTGGGCTGCGAGCGGGGGGGCGGGCTGTGGGCCTGGCTGCGGACGCGCGATCGTAAAACAATCGCAAAGCGATTTTTCCGTACGATATATCGGACCATCTAAACGCTGATCGTTATGAAAAAAATATTGTTACTCCGACATCGTTAATCGTACGATCGGGCCAATTACCGTTTCGTGTAAACGCACCATAACACTGCTGCGTATCTAATCCTAATCTTACACTGCTGTGTATGTAATCATATTTTACGGTGTGTTTACACAGAGATTTATCTGACAGATTTTTTTAAGTCAGGAACAGACTATAAACAGAGAAAATGTCATACAGGAAAGACCGAGATTTCTTTTCAAATCAATTCCTGGCTTTGGCTTCAAAAATCTGTCAGATAAATATCTCTGTGTAGAGGCACCCTTACACTGCTGTGTATCTAATCCTAACCCTACACAGTAGTGTATCTAATCCTATTTTATATTGTGGTGTATCTAATCATATTTTACACTGCTGTTTATCTAATACTAATCTTACACTGCTGTATATCTAATCATATTTTATGGTGTATTTACACAGAGAGATTTATCTGACAGATTTTTGAAGCCAAAGGCAGGAATGGATTTGAAAAAAGGAGAAATCTCAGTCTTTCCTTTATGACCTGTTCCCTGTTTATAGTATGTTCCTGGATTTGACTTCAAAAATCTGTCATATAAATCTCTCTGTGTAAATGCACCATTATGCTAAGTTTACACGAGGTGATTATTGGCCCGATCGTACGATTAACGATTTCGAAGTAACGATTTTTTTTTTATAACGATCAGCGTTTAGACGGTACGATATATCGTTTTACGCCCGCCCCCCCGCTCAAGCGTAGCCCCCTGCGCCTCCCTGATCGCCACCCCCGCCGCTCCGATCAGCCCCCGCCGCCGCTCCGATCGCCCCCCCCCCCGCCACCGCTCCGATCGCCCCCACCGCTGCCGCTCTGATCGCCACCCCCACCGCTCCGATCGCCCCCCCCGGGGAGCCGGGCTGCGAGCGGGGGGCCGGGCGGCGGGCGGCGCTGCTGACGGCCGGACGGACTATCGCGCAACGACTGCTTACACGGAACGATCGGCGAATTTTTTGTGATCGGCGAACGACGATTTATGAACCTGTTAAAAGATCTAAATGAACGATTTTTCGATCGTTCGCCGCATTTACACGTACGATTATCGTTCAAATTCGATCGTTATCGCGAAAATTTGCCCGATAATCGTTTCGTGTAAACGTAGCATTACACTGTGGCATATCTAATTCTGTCTAAGGGTGTGTTTACATGGAGAGATTTATCTGTCATATTTTTGAAGTCAAAGCCAGGAACAGACTGTAAACAGAGAACAGATCATAAAGGAAAGACTGAGATTTCTCTTTTTTCTCAAATCCATTTGTGGCTTAGGTTTTAAAAATCTGTCAGATAAATCTCTCTGTGTACAGGCACCCTTAAACTGCTGTATATCTAATCCTAACCCCCCTACACAGTGGTGTAGCTAATCCTATTTTACACTGTGGTGTATCCAATCCTATTTTACACTGCTGTTTAACCCATATGTGTCTTGCATTGCAGTATGCAGAAATATAAGTCTATTACAATGTGAGTTACTTGCATGGATATTGTGCAGTGGACGAGGAATGTACGATACCAGATGTGTCAAACTCAGGCCCTTAAAATTCAATTCCCATCATGCCTGGACAGCTAAAGCTAAAGCTCCAGCGAGTCATCAGCTGCTCAGCCGCGACTGGCTGAGCATAGCCAATCGCGGCTGAGCAGCCGATGAGGCAATGGAGGGGGGACGGCATGAGGAAGGGCTGGAGCGGTCCAGCCGGCCTCCTGAAGATGACGTCATTGTCCCAAGATGGTGGCGATGGTCAACAGCGAATATGTAACTATAATGCACCACACTAGCAGGTCTAGCGTTGGTGGGGGGAAACATGGGGAAGGGACCATTCACTTAAATAACACACATTACAAAGTTGTATAACTTTGTAATGTGTGTTATTTAGTGAATAAATGCTTTACACTACACTACCCCTTTCAGCCCCACCACTCACAGGAGGGTTTAGTTTTATACCTTGTAGGAGGAGTTAGCTTTGGTGAAGGGAAGTGAGTTCAGTCTAAACTTAGTATTCAGTGTGAAAGGAAGCAAACCTCAGTCTCTGCTGAAGTTAAGCCAGGACCTGGCTTTGGCCAGGACGCCTGAAAGGGACCAAAGATAGCAACTACAGATTTCTCTATGCAAGTAACTACAGCAAGTATGCAGTGCTAAGCTCTACTTAGAGGAGAGAAGCCCCCTAGGAATAACCCTTACCCACGCCAGGAACCTCTCTAAAAAGTGCAGGGCAGTCTCCTGAAGAACGAGGAACTGGTCCCAGTAGTACAAAGCTACCATGCAAGGTCTACATAACCTACTGCGCAGCACAAGACTGGAAAACCTCAGAAGTCTGCTACACCCAGATAATCGGTGACTGGGGCTCGTATTACCCACCTAGGAGGGGTACCTCGCAACTAGGGGGTATAAGGCAGTTAAGAGCCTTTATTGGCATCCATGAGTACGAGTATCTTCTTATCTCTTCTGTATCTACACCTGTTCCAGCAGAGCACATTCACTACTTTGGCAACACCTCTCCTCTTCTCTCTCAACAACGCACCTATTACTTCTACAAGCACTGGTTCTACCTCATTGTCAGTACCAAAGTTCTGTGTCAAGATTTGCACTACTTGCACTTATCAAATGTGCAGTTCAACTTGAGTCTTACTACAGTAAAGTATTATTTTTTTTACCAAACGCACAGGACTCTTGTCTATTCTTTTAGCACCTGCACCCACATACACCACCGTATACTTGGGTTATCTCTCCTTTTCTGTGAGTGGCGGTACCAACAACCTGGGCGGGTCTGCTACCACTTTAGGCTACCGTGACAAGTGCCCAAGTGACCCTAAACACCCCCAGAGGTTATCAACACTTAGGGCAGCCAACTGGCCAAAATAGGCCATCACAATAGCAACCAATCAGATTCCAGCTTTGATTTTTAAAAATGAAGGCTGGAATGGATCTGATTGCTGTGGACCGCTGTAACATTGCACAAAGATTAATTATTCTCCCCTATGTGTTTATGCTTGCAAAATCTGTCTAGGCAGTATGTTGTATGTGTGACTGTGATTAACACGTGTATAGTCCATAGACTCCATTCTATGCACAGGCAGATTCCGCCTTCCGCCCGAAGAATAAACCTGTTCATTCTTCCAGCGGACTGCGGAATCTGGCTGACCATAGAATGGAGTCTATGGCATAGAATGGAGTCTATGGCTGCGGAATCCGCCGCGGGTGATCCGTCCGGGTTCCATAGTGTACACTTTCCCTAAGGCTGGGTTCACACTACGTATATTTCAGTCAGTATTGTGGTCCTCATATTGCAACCAAAACCAGGAGTGGATTAAAAACACAGAAAGGATCTGTTCACACAATGCTGAAATTGAGTGGATGTCCGCCATATAACAGTACATAACTGCCATTATTTCAATACAACAGCCTTTTTTTAAAAAAATAACAGCAAATATTTGCCAATAAATGGCGGCCTTCCACTCAATTTCAACATTGTGTGAACAGATCCTTTCTGTGTTTTTAATCCACTCCTGGTTTAATCCACTCCTGGTCAGTATTGTGGTTTTGGACCACAATACTGACTGAAATATACGTAGTGTGAACCCAGCCTAAAGCTGGAAATACACAGAGTAGTTTTTTGGAAAACTACCACTGCAGTTTTTGTTCCAAAACCAGAAGTGGCTGCAACAGAAAAGAGAAGTTCACGTCCTCCCTTTACAGTTTCCATCCAGTTTGGATCCACTTCAGGTTTTGGCATAAAAACTGCAGTGTGTATCCAGTCTCAGTCTCCTCTGTGTCATTTATGCTCTAGGTTATGGCAAAATATTCTGCACAAAAATTAGTGATTATTTGCAAGTATTCACTGGCACATTGTTGATAAATCTGGGCCCTTCTCTTTTTTGATAGTAGGAACACTGAGGACACCAAAATAAACATGGGGAGATCCCTCTAACTCTGGCCCGCGGTACCATTATTTTTGGCCTGCCACACTATTCTACTGTTTTATTTAATCTGGCCCGCCAACATTGTAGATTATAATAAGGGAGGTCTAAACGGCTGCTCAGACCTCCCATATTATAATCTTGTAGGCCGCAGGCAGTTTTTAGCCTGTTACCTAGCAGTATGTAAGCAGCATCCAGACGCCGGAAATGCGTCTCTGCAGCCGCAGGAAGGGTGAGTCTATGGGGGAGGGCTGCTTACTCCATAAAAGACTATAGGGGAGGGCTGGCTACTTCTTAAGAGACTATGGTGGAGGGCTGGCTACTCCGTAAGAGACTATAGGGGAGGGCTGGCTACTTCATAAGAGACTATGGTGGAGGGCTGGCTACTCCGTAAGAGACTATAGGGGAGGGCTGGCTACTTCATAAGAGACTATGGGGGAGGGCTGGCTACTCCATAAAAGACTATAGGGGAGGGCTGGCTACTTCTTAAGAGACTATGGTGGAGGGCTGGCTACTCCGTAAGAGACTATAGCGGAGGGCTGGCTACTTCATAAGAGACTATGGGGGAGGGCTGGCTACTCCATAAGAGACTATAGGGGAAGGCTGGCTACTTCATAAGAGACTTTGGGGGAGGGCTGGCTACTCCAAAAGAGGCTATGCGGGAGGGCTGGCTACTACATAAGGGGCTATGGGGGAGGGCTGGCTAGTACATAAGAGACTATGGAGAGGGCTGGCTAATACATAAGAGACTATGGGGAAGGGCTGGCTAATACATAAGAGACTATAGGGAGGGCTGACTGATACATAAGAGACTATGGGGGAGGGCTGGCTACTATATACGAGACTTGGGCAGGGCTGGCTTCTATATAACATACTATGAGGGAGGGCTGGCTACTATGTAAGAGACAATGGGGAGGGCTGGCTACTACATGAGAGACTATGGGGGAGGGCTGGCTACTATATACGAAACTTGTGGAGGGCTGGCTTCTATATATCATACTATAAGGGAGGGCTGGCTACTATATAAGAGACTATGGGGAAGGGCTGGCTAATACATAAGAGACTATGGGGAAGGGCTGGATAATACATAAGAGACTATGGGGAAGGGCTGGCTAATACATAAGAGACTATAGGGGAGGGCTGGCTACTATATACGAGACTTGGACAGGGCTGGCTTCTATATAACATACTATGAGGGAGGGCTGGCTACTATGTAAGAGACAATGGGGAGGGCTGGCTACTACATGAGAGACTATGAGGCAGGACTGGCTACTATATACGAAACCTGGGGAGGGCTGGCTTCTATACTGTATATCATACTATAAGGGAGGGCTGGCTACTATATAAGAGACTATGGGGAGGGCTGGCTACTATATATCAGACTATTGGGAGGGCTGACTTCTATATAAGACTATTGGGGAGGGCTGGCCTCTATATAAGACTATTAGGGAGAGCTGGCCTCTATAAAAAACCCTATTGGGGAGGGCTGGCTTTTATATAAGAGACTATTAGGTAGGGCTGGCTACTATATTGCAGGCTGGCTACTATATGGGGCACTACGGAATGTCTGTCTACTATATAGGACATTTGAGGGGCTGACTATTATATCGGTCACGATTGGGAGGGCTGGCTACTATGTGGGGCACCAATAGTAGGGCTACCTACTATGTGGGGCAATTTTGGGAGGGCTGGTAACTATGTGGGACACTACTGGAGGGGTTGGCTACTTTGTAATGTATATTATGTTAGTGAATGGCCTCCTTCCCCGTGTTTCCCCCCACCCACGCCACCCCCGGAAGTGTAGTGCTCTATACTCACCTGATGCGTGTCGACCCCCGTCCGCCATCTTGTGACAATGATGTAATCTTCGGGTGGCCGGCCGAACCGCTCCGACCGTCCCTCGTGCCGGACGTCCTCTGCCACGTCATCCGCGATTGGATTACATCATTGTCGCAAGATGGCGGACGGGGGTCGACAGGTTTGACAGCTGCATTTAGAGGCTTAATTAGCCGGCGCGGCAATGGGACCCGTGCCGGCTAATAGAGGTGCTCCCCGGCTACAGATTACAGCTGGGTGCAGCACCATTCAGAGCGGGGTCCCCGCGGGACCCCTCTCTGAACTCCCCCGCGGCACCATGACGCATCAGATACGTCATGGGTCGCTAAGGGGTTAATATATGAAAGCCGAGCTGTGATTGGTTGCTAAGGGCAACAAAGATTTTTTTACTGTAACACTGCTTAATCAATCGCTCCCAAATTCTTTACAGCGACAAATAACCACAGAATAAAGACAGTTGTGATGGACTGTACCTAAATCGCCAGAGTAATTGTTTATATTCCTGGAAAATGTAAATGTAAATCTGACAGGTTTTTGAAGCCAAAATCAGTAATGGATTTGACAAGAGAAGAAATGTCAGTGTTTCCTTTATGGCCTGTTCCCTGTTTATAGTCTGTTTCTGGCTTTGACTTCAAAAATGCACCCTAAAAGACATTGTATTATCCTGTGCACTGGCGGCGTTACACCTACCTGCTCCTCTAGCGATGCCCCCTAAGGAATAATAAAGCCTCAGTATTATTTAGGACGTGTTGAAACAGGAGGATGAAAAAAAAACTCAGTTACTCTGCCATAAGATACACAGCGGACCAATGTTAGCTGATGTAAAAGAAAAATGTATTTGCAATAAAGCACAAGACAAAATGCAAATGAACATCACATTTTGGTGTCGAACTGTGGGAGAAGGCATTTTAGTTTTATTTTTTATTGCAAAAAAAATTTACTTTTATACCAGCTAACATTGGTCCCCAACATTGATAACCACTTGTCTTATTTTTATCCTGGGATTTAGGAAAGAAAATTGGCAGTAGCATGTTACAGGTTGCTTTATGATGTCATAGATTGCATTATGATGTCACAGAATGGAAGCTGATGGCTGTCAGCCATGTAGCAGAAGACAAGCTGCTGGATGGTGGCCATATTCTTTATTATTTTTTTTAAATTAGCTTCTTAATATTTTCCTCCAATGAGTCCAGGACCAGTGAAGGTGGGGTAAGAGACAACATAAAAATCCATATTGTGTACACTCACAAACATAATCCCCACTGTCCCACAACCTTTACCTCAGCACTGGATATAAATCTATGTCTGGGTTGGTCAAATAGATAAAGTACCCCTGAAGTGACCATCTATATAATCCTGGACATTCAGAATACGTCTATATCAACTGTTTCCACAATTTTGAAGGCCACACCTGAGCTACTCCATCTTTCCTGATACATCACACATTTTACCAGTAAGCCATACCCTTGTTAAGTGATGTTGTGTCTAAAACACCAAATAAATGTGGGGTCAGACATGTAAACCATGGAAGGCAATAGGAGTCTTCTCCACCAGATCCTGGATCCTCTCCAGCGTGTACATACTGTATGTAGGCCCTGTATTGTAGATGTGGATGGTGTAGCTGCCAGACATAATGTACCTGGTTCACTCATCTTCCTCTCAGGAGAATAGTCAGCTTCCTTCAGCTTCTCTGTGAAGAATGAGGAGCTCCAGTGGTGTATGATCTTCTTATGCAGGTAAGTCATTGTGATATCATGTCATAGACTGTTGTGATGTCATGTGACTGTGATATCATACAGCCAATCACAGGCCTTGGTGATCCTGTGCTGTCCAGTGATCAGTTGTAGCAGTAATATCATGCCTTTTAGCCTTGGAGCCGTTTATCAAGCAGCCTTACAGTAAGAAAGCTTCGTTGTCCATAGCAACCAATCACAGCTCAGCTTTCATTTTACCACAGCTCATGAGTACATGAAAACTTAGCTGTGATTGGTTGCTTTGTTGCTATGCAACAGCTTCATAAATCTCCCCCAAAGTTTTATGTTTTATGCAAGTGTATGTTTTATACCTTGGATTCGTTTTTGGTGCATTTTAGTAACTGCTAAAGAGTGTGTATAACACATAAAAAATATGGTTCAAGCCAGGTTGTTTTGTCTGTTGGGTCTGTGCATCTACTCCTTATCTTACACTGTGGTGTATCTAATCCTATTTTACACAGCTGTGTATCTAATCACATTTTACCGTGTGGTGTATCTAATCCTATTTTACACTGCTGTGTAACCCATATGTGTCTTGCATTGCAGTATGCGCAGAAATATGTCTATTACAGCTGTGTATCTAATCCTAATCTTAAACTGTGTATCTAATCATATTTTATGGTGTGTTTTTACAGAGAGATTTAACTGACAGATTTTTGAAGCCAAAGCCAGAAATGACTTTAAACAGAGGAGAAATCTCAGTCTTTCCTTTATGACCTGTTCTCTATAGTCTGTTCCTGGCTTTGGCTTTGAAGATCTGTCAGATAAATCTCTCAGTTTGTTTACACAGAGATTTATCTGACAGTTTTTTTTAAGCCAAATACAGGAATAGACTATAAAGAGAGAACAGGTCATAAAGGAAAGACCAAGATTTCTTTTAAAATCCATTCCTGGCTTTGGCTTCAAAAATCTGTCAGATAAATCTCTTTGTGTAGAGGCACCCTTACACTGCAGTGTAACCCTACACAGTGGTGTATCTAATCCTATTTTACACTGTGGTGAAAGGAAGTAATGTTGGTGAAAGGAAGTAAGTTCAGTCTACTTAGTATTCATTGTGAAAGGAAGCAAACAAAAAAACTCACTTTCTGAAAAAGTTAAGCCAGGGCCTGGCTTTGGCTAGGACCCTTACCAAAGATAACATCTACAGATTTCTCTATACCAGTAACTAAAGAAAATATGCAGTGGTAAGCTCTACTTAGAGGAGAGAAGACACCTAGGAATAACCATTTCCCATGCCAGTAACCTCTCTAAAAAGTGCAGGGCAGTCTCCCCCCAGTCTGACCCCAGTAAGACAAAGCTACCGTGCAAGGTCTACATATCCTACTGTGCGGCGCAAGACAACTGGGAAACCTCGGAAGTCTGCTTCACCCTGATAGCTGATGACTGGGGCTCGTATTACCTACCTAGGACATGTACCTCGCAACTAGGGGGCATAGGGCAGTTTAGAGCCTTTATTGGCATCCGTAAGTACGAGTATCTTCTTATCTCTTCTGTATCTACACATGTTCCAGCAGAGCACAATCACTACTTTGGGCAGGGCTCTTTTGGCAACTGCATTCCTCTCTCAACAAAGCACCTATTACTTCTACAAGCACTGGTTCTACCTCATTGTCAGTACCAAAGTTCAAGATTTGTGCTACTACTGTTATCAAGTGTACTGTTCAACTTGACTCTTACTACAGTAAAATATTATATTTTTTACAAAATGCACGGGGCTGCGGTCTATTCGGTTAGCACCTGCACCCACATACAGCACCGTATACTTGGATTATCTCCCCTTTTCTGTGAGTGGCGGTACCAACCAGGGCTGTGTAGTCAGAGTGGGAGTCTCGGAGTCGGAGCTAGTTTTGGCTGGAGTCGGAGTTGGAAAAAATGTACCGGCTCCGACTCCAGCTTTAAAAAAAATCTTAGATAAATTTAGAATTAAGGTTTGATATGAATTTTATAAGTTTTGCTCATAAATATATATTATGAGCAACATTCTAATAGGACACTGGCCCTATTAGATAAGAGTGGTCGGGGAAAAGTTGTCAGTCACTATTGGGCTTGTGTAGCAGTAACCTCTGTCCTCAATGTTTTATTGCAGTTGTTATGGCTGCAGCAGGCTGTGTGTGTGTGGGGGGGGGGTGCTATGGCTGCAGCAGACTGTGTGTGTATACTATGGCTGCAGCAGACTGTGTGTGTATACTATGGCTGCAGCAGGCTGTGTATATGTGTGTGTGTATGTGTGTGTGTGTGCGCGCTATGGCTGCAGCAGGCTGTGTGTGTATGCTATGGCTGCAGCAGGCTGTGTGTGTATGCTATGACTGCGGCAGGCTGTGTGTGTGTGTGTGTGTGTGTACTATGGCTGCAGCAGGCTGTGTGTATGTGTGCTATGGCTGCAGCAGGCTACGTGTGTGTATGCTATGGCTGCAACAGGCTGTGTGTATGCTATGGCTGCAGGAGACTGTGTGTATGTGTGCTATGGCTGCAGAAGGCTGTGTGAGCGTGTGCTATGGCTGCAGCAGGCTGTGTGTGTATGCTATGGCTGCAGCAGGCTGTGTGTGTATGCTATGGCTGCAGCAGGCTGTGTGTGTATGCTATGGCTGCAGTAGGTTGTGTGTGTGGGTGTGTGTGCTATCCACACCCACAGTGACCCCTCCATATCACTATGGCTGACCCCTCTATATCACTATGTGGGACCCCCTCTATATCACTATAGCTGACTTCTATAATACAGGTATCTGGCATTGTTACCAGTGTTTCTGTGTATATGGTGAATATTTAGTTAGAAACTAAAACACCACCTGCTCCATCTAGTCTAGTTGTGAGTAGTTCAGGACATGGAAGCTGGAGACTGGCTGCATCCACTGCACACACAGGAGAAGCTGCTTTATATCTTTCCTTATTCCCTCAGAAATGGCCCCAGGATCATGTAGGACATTAGGGAGAAGCTGCTGAGCGAGTGTGATAAATAACTCCCCTGGTATATGACTGGCCATTTATGAAGGAGCAGGAGTCGGAGTCGGTCCTGATAAAATTCAGGAGTCAGAGTCGGAGCTGCGGCTTACGGAGCTGGTACCATCGGAGCTGGTACCAACAACCTGGGCGGGTCTGCTACCACTCCAGGCTACCGTGACAAGTGTCCAAGTGACGTTAAACAACCCCAGAGGTTTCCAATCATTGAGGCAGCCAACCGGCCAAAACAACAACAACCAATCAGATTCCAGGTTTGATTTTTTTTAAATGAAAGCTGGAATGGATCTTATTGGTTGCTGTGGACGGCTGTACCATTGCACAAAGATTAATTATTCTCCCCTATGTGTTTATACTTGCAAAATCTGTCTAGGCAGTATGTTGTATGTGTGACTGTGATTAACATGTGTATAGTCCATAGACTCCATTCTATGCATAGGCAGATTCCGCCATCCGCCCAAAGAATGAACCTGCTCATTCTTCCAGCGGACTGCGGAATCTGGCTGACCATAGAATAGAGTCTATGGCACAGGTGGAGATGCACACAGCTGAAAGTGGGGCAAGCTGCAGAATCTGCAGCGGGTGATCCGCCCCGGCTCCGTAGTGTGCACATTCCCTAAAGGCCCTATTCCATGGGCCGACTGGAGGAGCAAATGAGCAGTGTCAGCGCTCATTATGGGAAATGCGCATATAGGGCTATTTCCCTTAATTTAGCAGATTAGAAAGTGTTAGAATTCTCTCAGATACATAGACGTCTCAACCCAGGGTGTAATTCCTATGGAGTGTCCAGCAGGGGGTGCTCTATATGTAGAAGTCTATAGGACTTTATTGTTTCTATGGATGTCTATGTAAAGTAATGGAATGTACTTTATTGAATGAATACATTTATGGAATACTTTGGGGAGCAAGTGTCCTTGCTCCCCAAAGTATTCCATAAATGTATTCAATCAGTACATTTGGAGGGCACCGAGCAGGGAGGGAGAGAGGTGCCTGTGCATCTACCTCCCCCCTCCCTCCCTGCTTGGTGCTGCCACATATACACAGTACTACTACTCCCATCATCTGCTCATAGTATGAGCAGATGATGGGGGAGTAGTACCAGCGCCGATCTCCATTACTGGTAAGCACAGAAATTTGTCTAACTTTCCATTAGTAATAACATACCCAAAAATTATTTTGGCCGGACTTCTCCTTTTAAGGCTGGAAACACACAGAGTAGTTTTTTTTAAAAAACTACCACTGCAGCTTTTGTTCCGAAACCAGAAGTGGCTGCGACAGAAAAGGGAAGTTCACATCCTCCCTTTATAGTTTCCATCCAGTTTGGATCCACTTCAGGTTTTGGCACAACAACTGCAGTGTGTGTCTCCTCTGTGTCATTTACGCTCTTGTTTATGGCAAAATATTCTGCACAAAAATTTGTGATTATTTTCAAGTATTCACTGGCGCAGTGTTGATAAATCTGGGCCCTTGTCTTTTTTGATAGCAGGAACACTGAGGACACCAAAATAAGGATGGGGAGAACCAAAATGTTCACTTTTTGGGAGGAGCGATCCCTTAATAATTGTTGCAGAAATTTATATAGACTATAATTACTAAGTCACATGATAAAAGCCACAATGGGGGAGATATACTGCGCCATCTTATAGTAATACTGCCCTCTTTTATCAGAGCTTATTAATATATGAAAGCCGAGCTTTGGTTGCTAAGGGCAACAAAGAATTTTTTACTGTAACACTGCTTGATCAACTAGAGACTAGCTGCATCTACTGCACACACACACACAGGAGAATCTGCTTTATATCTTTCCTTATTCACCCAGAAGTTGCCCCAGGATGATGTAGGACATTATACAGAAGCTGCTAAGCCAGATCTACTTTACACCAGTGTGACACATAAGTCCCCTGGTGTCTGACCGGCCATTTATAAAGGAGTTGGAGTCAGAGTCCGTCCTGATAAAGTTTTGGAGTCGAAGCTGTGGCTTCCGACTCCCCAGCCCTGATACAATCTCTCATCTTTTGATAATACTATCTTGATGCTTAGTCTGGTGGTCTTATAAATATAGTCTCCTATTAGTGCCCTACGCAGTAACAAAGTTAGTTTTTTTCCTTAAAGCGTACATGTCACTAATAAAATCTTTTGACATGGGGGGACAATGCTTCAGCAAAGCCTTTGATACAGTTCCCCATAAAGAGCTGATAGAGAAGTGAAAATTTGACTTAAAGGGGTAGTGCGGCGGTAAAAAATTATTCATAGAATAACACACATTACAAAGTTATACAACTTTGTAATGTATGTTATGTCTGTGAATGGCCCCCTTCCCCGTGTCCCACCACCCCCACCCGTGTACCCGGAAGTGTAGTGCTTAATACATACCTGATCCGTGCCGACACGCGTCCGCCATCTTTTGCCGTGATTGGCCGAGCACAGTTATGCTCAGCCAATCGCGGCTGAGCAGCTGATGACGCGGCCGGCACTCGGGAAGATCGAAGGTGTTCGGGCCGGCCGGCCGAAGATGAAGTTTGGCACCAGATGGCGGACGCGTGTCGGCACGGATCAGGTATGTATAATGCACTACACTTCCGGGTACACGGGTGGGGGTGGTGGGACACGGGGAAGGGGGCCATTCACAGACATAACATACATTACAAAGTTGTATAACTTTGTAATGTGTGTTATTCTGTGAATAATTGTTTACCGCGGCACTACCCCTTTAATCCCTGGATAGTTCAGTGGATTTGTGGATGGCTGAAGGATAGATATCAGAGGGTTGTTGTTTATAGAGTCTATTCGGAGCAGAGACTGGTTACAAGTGGTGTGACCCAAGGGTCTGCTCTGGGTCCTGTTCTTTTTGGTAAGTTTGTAAGTGACATAGAAGAGGGTTTGATAGGTAAGGTTTGTCTGTTTTGCTGATGACACAAATGTGTGCAATGGAGTTGATATTCCTGTAATATAGAAAATGATTTAGCGTTAGTTAATTAGTGGTCAAAATAACAGAAACTGAAGTACAATGTTTCTAAATGTAAAATAATGCACTTGGTGGAAAGAAATCTTCTATTCTAGTATCATATTGGCAGTTATATGCTAAAAAAGGGTTCAGAAGAGAAGGATTTAGGGACAGTGATTTCAGACGGCCTCAAATGGGTCACCAGTGCAGCCAGGTGGTAGAGAAAGCTAATTGAATACTGGGCTTTATAACTAGAGGTATAACCAGTAGGAAGCAGAAGATTGTGATCCTGCTGTATAGAGCTTTAGTGAGACCACATTTAGAATACTGTATCCAGTTCTGGAGACCTCACCAACAAAAAGATATTGATAAAATAGGACTATGGTATTCCCCAGGCTGTTTCCACCTTCTCTGTGAAGCAGGCAGACAGCAGGATTCAAAAGATGATTCTTCTGCTTTGCATGAATCTAAACAAAGCCCGCTTTGCTCATCTCTAATTAAACCTTTAAATATGTAAAGGGCTAAATGAGGTTAGTTCGGTGGAAAAATAAGCAACATGAGAAAATATTATTTTACTGTAAAAGTAGTAGATGCTTGGAATAAAATTCCAGCAGATGTGGCTGGCATTTCTACAGTAAAATAATGTAAAGGTGCCTGGGATATAATTATATCTATCTATCTATCTAATAATAATAATAATAATAATAATAATAAAGGAAATAATAAAAGGGAAGACTAGATAGACGAGGTGGTTTGTTTCTGCCCACAGCTTATGTTACTATGGGACTTTTTGCAGTCATTGACTTAAATTACGCAAATGTTAGGGTATGTTTAGATGGGCCTAAATAGCCTGGTTTTTGATTTAGTGGGAAATAAGCAAGTGCACGAAAAAGAAGTTACATGTGACTTCTTTCTGCAGTTATGTTCTGAAGCATGGGTCTCCAAACTGCGGCCCTTCAGCTGTTGCAAAACTACAACTCCCATCATGCCTGGACAACTAAAGCTTTGGATTTGGCTGTCCAGGCATGATGGGAAATGTAGTTTTGCAACAGCTGGAGGGCCGCAGTTTGGAGACCCATGTTCTGAAGTTTCCACTGAAATTAATAAGAGCTTTAGGTCTGGCCCCCACTCCCTATGCTGTCCGTGACTTCTAGCAAGCCACAGCACAGCACCAGTGTGCACATATCCTAGTAGGTGTTTGTTTTGAGTTGCAATAGTTGAAAAAGCATATTCCAGTGTTCCAGATGTATGCAAATGTACAGGATTTCAGGATGAGCTGACCACTAGGGGCACTGTTTAAAAGAAATCTACAGCGTAAGAGTCTCACCATCCTATTGTATTTATTTGTGTACAGCAGAAACGCAGCTGCTTCGTATGGAGAATGATTTACTCAATTGTTGTTAATATCTTATACAGATCATCTGATCAAACTTTCTTTTCATATGTAGGCTTTTTATGTGAATGATGCAATGACATACTTACCCTGGGTAAACAATGCCCCCCCTCCTTCCTCAAAACTAGCTTGTAGCATATACCTTTTTGATGTATGTGAAACATATACATTGTAAAATAATATTATTCATAATTAATAAATACAAAATAAACATAATTATTACATACAAGATAAAAACTTTTGTCTCCCCGTCGGGGAATCGAACCCCGGTCTCCCGCGTGACAGGCGGGGATACTTACCACTATACTAACGAGGATTTACATGAGAAGAGAGCTTTCTCCATGGTATATAAGGTCACAACTGCTCAACAACATATAAACAAGAATCAGAAAAAAAAGGTATTTCTAAAGCTGCAAACACATAAAAACACAAAAAATACAACAGCTCACCGCAATGGCAAGATACAGACCCACTACAGACATGAAAATAGTTAAAAGCAGCCCCCCCCCAACTGCTAGTACACTACATTTGGTCTCTTAAAGGGGTATGCCAGTTGCATACAGCTAATGTATAGCTCTAACACAGTGTGAACTGAGCCTAAACCCTGCTTTACACGAGTAAATGGTTAAATGTCATATTACGGATGTAATACCACTAGTATGTCACCAGTACTGTGTAGTACATACTCATAGGCTGACTTAAGTAATTGAATTACGCTTTGAAAAGCGGATACTGAATAAATAAAAATACTAATGAAATACAATTTCACCAGCATAATAGATACACTGACTGTGTGTTTGGAATATGCACAAATTTTACACGCTCATGTAAATAGCTTTATTTAACATCAGTTCCAAAAAAACGGATAAAATACGCTAAGGCTAAGTTCACACAACGATTTTGCTTTCTGTTTAATGGATCTGTTTTTAGATATAATTTTAGGTATAATTTTAACCTACAGAAGAATATGATCAACCATATTTTTGTGTACTCTAAACAATAAATGAAAAATGGATCCGTTTTTTTTTTTTTATATATATAATGTAAGTCAATGTAAAACAGATCCTAACGGATGCCATACGTCTGCATCCGTTTTTTCCTCAAAAAACTAATAAGTTGAACGGACAGCAAAAAAGCAATGTAAACTGTGGCCAAGGCCTCATCTACACGGTCAGTGATTTTTAAGGTCCACTATTTTTACTCATGATCTGCAAAAATGGCTCGTAATTGCATCCATATCTGCTTAAATTGTACAGTTTTAGTTAATAAAGATGAACTGGTAAAAAAAAAAAAAAGCTAATTGGCTGCCCATTTTTGAGGCACGTTTTTCACGGATGTCTCGCATGTGATATATGCGTCGTCTGAAAACAGCACAGATCCCATAGATGTCATGTTGGCTAATTCATACCGAAAGGGAAATATGTGTGAATAGCACAATAGAAATCAGTGGGCAATAAGTTGATCCGCAATCACGGAGACCTTGACAGGACACGTGAATAAGGCCATATTCTGTGGATTTCTGGCTGCCAAGTTTAGTCACATGAAGATTGTACATTTCTACTAGCTAATGGTGATTTGGACACGTCTATAAGTAGTAGTGTTTTATTTCTACCAGCAGAACTGTTGCAATATCTACAAGATGCCTAAGGATGTTCTTGCTTCCTGGCAGAATGTGGCTCCTATTCTCAATTCAATCAATGTTTAGGAAATTTTACACATGTATTTAGATGCACAATGCACCCGTACTGCGCACAATACAAGGCTATGTTCACACACAGTATTTTTGCTCAGTACTTTGGTCCTCATATTGCAACCAAAACCAGGAGTGGATTGAAAACACAGAAAGGATCTGTCCACACAATGGTGAAATTTAATGGATGGCCGTCATTTAATGGCAAATAATTGGTGTTATTTTAAAACATTGGCCGTTATTAAATAACGGACATTATTTGTCAGAAAATGGCGTGAACATGGCCTTCCTGTGTTTTCAATCCACTCCTGGTTTTGGTACAAAATACTGAGCAAATATACTGTGTGTGAATTGCTGACCTATCCTTGTACACAGGACAGCACGTGAAGTCTCCTCCACAGCATTATCACTGAAGGGATGGAGACTCTCCATGGGATCTACTCACTACTCAGAATAGCCCTGGCCGGGACCGCTATTTGTGCAAAGAAAGTTTGAAATAATTATACATTAGCGGCCATGTGCTTCCTCTAAATGTCCAAAATTTCTGTTATGAATAAAGTTATTGAGAACGGCAAGGCCACGTCATTCAAGACGTCACTCTTCCGGCGCAGTCACGTGTGATAGGTAAACAGTCTGGTGTCACCAGTAAGTTCCTCGGAGCGGCGGGTCGGGCTCTTTCTGTGTGCCGTGTTCCGCGGTGTCGCGCTGTATCGCTGTATGGTGGTGCCCCAGCAAGCGGGAGATGCTCCGGCCGCCCAGGGGCAGGAGGACGAGGATGACGAGGAGCCGCTGCTGCTGATGACGACCTCGGTGATGATCCCGCAGAAAACTCCGCCGGTCACCGCGGAGCAGAATGTGCTGCACACCTTCTTCTCGCATCTCGGCCACTTCTCCTACGACAAGGCCAAGGACAATGTGGAGCGGGAGAAGGAGGCCAACAAGAACGCTGGCGCCTCGTGGTCCTCCATGCTGGCAGCCCTGGCTCACCTGGCGGCCGCCGAGAAGGCGTATCATAGCATGAGCTTCCTGGGACAGAAGCCGGGTGAGGGCGCTGTCCACTGCTATACACATGCCATACACGCACCTATGGCTGGGTCACTGACCTCCATACAAGGGAATGGAGCTCCACTCACCACCATGTCTCCATTCCCCTCCTGGGAGGGTCAGCACGCCCATATGCTTCCCAGAGGGGGAACCCACCCCTCCAGGCAGGCAGCTATGTGGTGAATGGATGGAGAGGAGCTGGTGCTGCATGTGCTGCTATCACTACTTGTATGGGACGTTTACCATGAATGTGGCGACTAGCTCCTCATGGGCAGTGTATTGTACCCCCAGAAACGACTATGTGGCACATTGTACCACTTACAAAGAATATGCCGGAATGAGGGCTTGGCAGTTAATTGAATTAATTTGCCCAGAAGGGCTGATCATTCGTGTATCAGTGTATGAGGAGACATCAGTATAGGCAGCTCCTGCTTTTTATTTTTTCTGGGCTGCAGCATAAATAGCACAGGAAGGGTTAAACCGCACATCTTTCTCCCGGTTCTTGTTTTGATGACTTCTGGATCCCGTCCGCACCTCTTCCTACCTGCGGGTAGCAGCGAGAGCAGAGCTTATCAGATGGCACCATTGCCATGGTGCACTGCTTAGCTCTAACCTCCGCAGGCAAGTCATCAGAACAAGAACCAGGAGAAAGATGTGCGGTTTAACCCTTGTAATCCCTGTGAGTTATAAGCTGCAGCACAGATGGGGTACATGAGGAGGAGGACTTATAATAACTGCTGAGCTAGTGTATCTAAGCTTGTTGTGTGTGATACTGCCTGCAGAGCCTATGTATCCAGTCCATTCAGTGTTAACAACTGCTCAGCTGCAATATCTAAACTTATCTTTACTTATTTAATTATTAATGATACAGTCTGCAAAGCCTGTGAATCTAAGTCTATCATGAGCTATAGTCACTGCTGTGCAGGTGTATCTAAGCTTCAAGTTAAACCAGTTTATCTATGCTCATTGCGTGTGATACTTTTTACTGAGCCGGTGTATCTAAGCCTATTGTGTGTATTACTTTCTGAAGACCTACTGTATCTAAACCGATCATATAAAATCAGTCTGCCATGATAGTGTATTAAGGCTTTCACCTGTGATGAGTGAGGGGTAGGTGGCGGGCAGTTAGTTGCCAGCGGGTGCTGCTTACAGTTAGGTAACTGGTATAGAACGGGTCCAAAGACGGGCCACAAAAATGGTGGAGGGTGTTAGGCATAAAACATATCAGGAAAGACTTAAGGATGTGAATCTGCATAATCAGAGGAAAGAAGGGAAAGGGGGGACATGATCGAAACATTTAGGGTAGCTTCACACGTACCGTATCGCAGCTGATTTGATGGTGCAGATTTGATGCTGTGTTATTTTATTTAGTCAAATCTGCTGCTGATCCGCAGCAGAAAATCCGCTGCAATAGGAGGGAGGTGTTTTTAGTAAAAAAAAAAAAAAAAAACTGAGCAAAGAACAAGAGGACACAGTGAGAGGTTAGTTGGGGAAAAGATCAGAAGCAATGTGAGAAAATATTACTTTACTGAAAGAGTAGTAGATACTTAGAACAAACTTCTAGCAGATATGGTTGGTAAATCTACAATAACAGAATTTAATCATGCCTGGGATAAACATATATCGCTCCTAAGATAATAAGAAAGGAAATACTAAAAGGGCAGACTAGATGGACCCAGTGGTCTTTTTCTGCCCACAATCTTCTATGTTTCTATGGTATTGGTTTTGTATACATCGCAGAGGATGTGCGGGGCATGATGTTGTATGTAGGTGAGGGTATAATGTACTGAGGAGGTGTTATAGAGTAGACTGCGGTTTGGCATGCTGGGATTTGTAGTGAAGGGGCAGGTTACTGAAAAGTACACTGTGCTAGGCTGTAACATTGCCAGCCATAGTGCCCCCATAATGACAGCCAGTATTCCCATAACATATAAGGCGACTTTACTACAGGGGGGGTTACACTGTGAGGCTATGTTCACACTTGGTAAGGGTCACGGAACGGATGGTCTCAGAAAAGATCATCCTAGCTGGTACTGCAGTACCGGCCGGATGATCTTAAGCGCCGCTGAGTTGTTCTGATGCAGGCGCATCCATGCACGCCTGCATCAGAACTCCCCACTGCACACAATGGAGAATGCGGCCAATGGAGCTCCATAGTGTGCACTGACATGTCTCCTGCAGCCGCTATTCATTGAATAGTGGCTGCAAAAAACTGACATGTTTATACACTCCGACCGGGATTCCTCAGAAGGCAGCACTAAGTAAGTGCCATAGAAATCATGGTCGTTGTTACAACAGCCGTGATTACTATGGAACTTACGTAGTGTGAACATAGTCTGAAGCGGCACAGATGCTGCCTCAAACACCAATAACATCGAGAACCATCTAAAATGTTGAAAAAATTGCCTTATTGCCCAGCTCTAGCTGGGATTATGCTGTGACATCCATGAATAGTAGCCTGTATTTTCTAGTAATACTAGAAATGTTTTTTTCTACAAAAACTTTGTATAAATCAATAGCAGGAAATGAAGGAAGAAAGCAGCTTATAAAGTATCTTACATTTGCTTGCTTTATTCATGTGTACAAAGTTTGTTGAAGTGACCCCCAGGTGTTAGGATGGGTCATTGGTATCAGATTGGGGGAGGGGGGTCTGACTCCCTACATCCCATCATGCAACCCTTTGAATGGCTTTTGCACTCTTTCAAGTGCTATGGCTTCCTCATAGTTCACTGGCCATAAGTAATTCCTTTCTTATTATCTTAGGATAGATATGTTTATCCCAGGCATGTTTACATTCTGTTATTGTAGATTTACCAACCATATCTGCTGGACATTTTTTCCCAATGTCTACTAATTTCAGTAAAGTAATACAGTGGTCCTTTAACTTACAATGGCCCCAGGATACAATATTTTCAACATACAATGTTTGTTTCTTTTTGGACCATGTCCTGTACTGTTGTGTGTCTAGTATCTCCTCTATACAATACAGTGTGATACTACATATCCTGTACTGCTGTGTCTAGTGTCTCCTCTCTACAGTACAGTGTGATACTACATATCCTGTACTGCTGTGTGTCTAGTATCTCCTCTCTACAGTACAGTGTAATACTACATGTCCTGTACTGCTGTGTGTGTCTAGTATCTCCTCTCTACAGTACAGTGTTATACTACATGTCCTGTACTGCTGTGTCTAGTATCTCCTCTTTACAGTACAGTGTGATACTACATGTCCTGTACTGCTGTGTGTCTAGTATCTCCTCTCTACAGTACAGTGTGATGCTACATGTCCTGTACTGCTGTGTGTGTCTAGTATCTCCTCTCTACAGTACAGTGTGATGCTACATGTCCTGTACTGCTGTGTGTGTCTAGTATCTCCTCTCTACAGTACAGTGTGATGCTACATGTCCTGTACTGCTGTGTGTGTCTAGTATCTCCTCTCTACAGTACAGTGTGATGCTACATGTCCTGTACTGCTGTGTGTGTCTAGTATCTCCTCTCTACAGTACAGTTTGATACTACATGTCCTGTACTGCTGTCTAGTATCTCCTCTATATAGTACAGTGTGATACTACATGTCCTGTACTGCTGTGTGTCTTGTATCCCCCTCCCTACAGTACAGTACAGTGTTATACTACATGTCCTGTACTGCTGTTTGTGTCTAGTATCTCCTCTCTACAGTACAGTTTGATACTACATGTCATGTACTGCTGTCTAGTATCTCCTCTATATAGTACAGTGTGATACTACATGTCCTGTACTGCTGTGTGTCTTGTATCCCCCTCCCTACAGTACAGTACAGTGTTATACTACATGTCCTGTACTGCTGTTTGTGTCTAGTATCTCCTCTCTACAGTACAGTTTGATACTACATGTCATGTACTGCTGTCTAGTATCTCCTCTCTACACTACAGTGTTATACTACATGTCCTGTACTGCTGTGTCTTGTATCTTCTCTGTACAGTACAGTGTGATACTACATGTCCTGTACTGCTGTGTGTGTCTGGTATCTCTTCCCTACAGTACAGTGTTATACTACATGTCCTGTACTGCTGTGTCTTGTATCTTCTCTGTACAGTACAGTGTGATACTACATGTCCTGTACTGCTGTGTGTGTCTGGTATCTCTTCCCTACAGTACAGTGTGATACTACATGTCCTGTACTGCTGTGTGTCTTGTATCCCCTCCCTACAGTACAGTGTAATACTACATGTCCTGTACTGCTGTGTGTCTAGTATCTCCTCTATACAGTACAGTGTGATACTACATGTCCTGTACTGATGTGTGTGTCTTGTATCCCCCTCCCTACAGTACAGTACAGTGATACTACATGTCCTGTACTGCTGTTTGTGTCTAGTATCTCCTCTCTACAGTACAGTGTGATACTACATGTCCTGTACTGCTGTGTGTGTGTGTCTAGTACCTCCTCCCTACAGTACAGTGTAATACTACATGCCCTGTACTGCTGTGTGTGTCTAGTACCTCCTCCCTACAGTACAGTGTAATACTACATGCCCTGTACTGCTGTGTGTGTCTTGTATCCCCTCCCTACAGTACAGTGTAATACTACATGTCCTGTACTGCTGTGTGTGTAGTATCTCCTCTGTACAGTACAGTGTGATACTACATGTCCTGTACTGCTGTGTGTGTAGTATCTCCTCTGTACAGTACAGTGTGATACTGCATGTCCTGTACTGCTGTGTGTGTCTTGTATCTTCTCTGTACAGTACAGTGTGATACTGCATGTCCTGTGCTGCTCTTTGCCTGTGCCAGGGTGAGCTGCTCCTTTAGGTTCCAGTTGAGGGCAGCTTCATCGGACCCTGACAGAACTGTACAGGACCCTGAAAACAGTCCAGTCTTCTACATATGTAAGAACTTGCTTTATCTATCTATGAAGGTGATAATTTGCGGCTTCAGAACCAATTACCAGTCTTCCATAGTGTTATGAACTCATCATACAATGGTCGTCCCAGAACCAATTAATATTGTATGTTGAGGGATCACTGTATAGGGAAGCTAAATAATTTTCCATATTACTGACTTCTCCAGCAGTCTTGAGCGTATTCCACCCTTTTGTGTCATCAGCAAACAAACAAACAAACCTTACCAACCAACTTTTCCTATGCCACCTACAAACATATTGAAAAAATTAATGTTGGGTATAAGTGAATTCTGTTGGCAGGAATCTCTTACAACCATTGGCAGTGTAGTACCGTGAAGCTGCACATGACTTTATTTTATTGTCTTTCCAAGGTCTGTGGGTTGACATCAGCATTTCATCTCTTCTAGGTGGTCAGTCATTCTTCAGCAGAAAGGATTCTATCAGAACGAATTACACTTCATTGTACAACGAACTGAAAAAAGTAGTCACGACAGGAAGAAATGCCACTGGTGGGACAGCTCCTCACTTGGAAGAACTGCTTTCACATCTGTCTGAACAACTCTGCTTCTTTGTACAGGCTCGAATGGAAATTGCTGATTTCTATGAGAAAATGTACACATTGAGCAGTCAAAAATTTGTGAACGCAGAGGAACTTGTGACCATCTTAGATGCCATCTTAAAGAAGTACAACTCCAGGTGGGCTTTTTTTACGACTTGATCCTCTTCCCCTTAGCCACTATGGTTAGAGTTTTAGGCAACTAGGTGAAAGTACAATCTGTTCAAAAAACCAAGTTCTCCTTATCAATATAATTATTTTTCCTGTTTGCAAAACATCAAGAAAAATCTAAAAAAAATGTTGTGTGTTGATTCCACCTCCCCTTCTTTACATTGTGGGGATATTGATCATTAACCTCTCATAAATATCTGCCTCAAAATACAGAGGTCTCAAGAACATTTTATGTATATCCACTATGCAACATCACGATGGGCCTCTTACGGATCAGTTCGGGCCTCCATGGATATGGACACGCAATAAGACCATAATGCATGTGACCCCCATTGCATCCAATGGGGGATGTTTGCATTATGGTCTCATTGCGTCTTCGTGACATTTACACTTTAACACAGAAGAAATATGCCCCAGTCCATATGCAATGGGTGCTGGCTGTGTTATACCACTGACATCCACCTATATCCTCCTGTATACTGTGGGAAATAGCAACCATGGCTTCTAGCTAGTTAGTAGTCAAACATAAAATAAACAATATAAATTTTGGTATTGCAGCAAGTGCAGAGAATAAGGTTAACATACGTTTTTACTGCACAGTGAATGTCTTAAAAATAAAGCCAATAAATGGCACAATTGTAGTAATTCTGAACAAAAATACACAGAAACCGATAACCTTTCAATTATGTCACTGGTGAAATCTTTTTAACCACACTTACATTACCAAATTGAAATTACTGCTTACACTAATCCTTGTACATTTTTTTGTAATTCTTTTGGTTTGTAGGTTTCACCATCCTATATTATCTCCTCTTGAAAATGGTTTCCAGCTTGAAGTTGATGTTCTTGTGCACCTTTTAAAGGCCCAGAGCCTGATTTTTGAGTGGAAGTTTCTTCTGTCGCTTGTAAACTTACACAATGCACATACTAAACTCCAAAGCTGGGGTCAAATATTTGAAAAACAAAAAGAGACCAAAAAACATCTATTTGGTGGACAGTCTCAGAAGGCGGTGCAGCCACCACATCTCTTCTCGTGGCTCCTGAAATTTAAAAACATCCTGCTTGCCAAGTTCAGCTTCTACTTCCATGAATCACTAAGCCGACAGACCTCAGAGATGAAAACCCTCACTGCTAAAACTAATCCGGATTACTTTGGAAAAATATCCAGCTTCATTAGGAAATATGATGCAGTGAATGTGTCCTTAATTTTTGATAACCGGGGATCAGAGAGTTTTCAGGGTCATGGGTACCATCACCCGGATTCTTACAGAGAAGCCCCTAAAGGGGTTGACCAATATCCTGCAGTGGTGTCACTACCATTTGAGAGACCTGCGGTTCACTGGCCAAATGTTATTATGATAATGACTGAGAAGACAGCAGATCTAAACACTTTAGAGAAGGTTGTGCACTTTTATGATGAGAAAGTGCAAAGTACGTATTTTCTGACCCGACCTGAGCCACATTTTACCATTGTGGTCATTTTTGATTCAAAGAAATCAGAGAGAGACTCCCACTTTCTGTCTTTTTTAAATGAGCTTTCTCAGTCTTTAAAAACCTCCAGAGTATATGCAAGCTTAAAGCCAGGCTCAAAAAGCTAAAACTAACTGTTAAAGCCAAAAGTGCAGTCTAGTATTGTAGAAAGGTGAATTCAAACCCATAGTCCTGTCCCATTTAAAGCGATGCTGTACCCACAATCTGCCCCCCCCCCCTTCCAAACTGCTTTTACCATCAGCTGCTTTTAATCCAAGATCTGTCCTGCGGTCCGTTCGGCTGGTGATGCAGTTATTGTCCTAAAAAACAACTTTTAACTTGCAGCCCCGTGTCAAATTGGTGTGGCCTAGAGTGTCTGTGCCCTAGGCTTGCACCACCTCTCTGTCCCTCCTCCCCACCCTCCTCATAAGTAGGAACACTCCTGGGTAGGATTTCTCCTATTCATCGCTTGTCTGAGCACTGCACATGTACTGGATTGTTAAAGCATCTGTGCAGTGCTTAGACAAGTGGTGATTAGGAGATCCCCTGCCCAGGGGAATTCCTAGTGATGAGGAGGGACAGAGAGGCGGTGCAAGCTCAGAGCATAGACACTTGAGGTTACGCCAATTTACTACAGGGCTGCAAGTTTAAAAGTTGATTTTTAGGCCATTAACTGCATCACCTGCCGAACACACCCCAGGACAGATATTATATTAAAAGCAGCTATTCGATGGTACAAATAGTTTTTTTTTTTTTTTTGGGGGGGGGGGGGGGGGGGGGTACAGAGTCGCTTGAAAGGAGTTATCTGCGAAAACAAAGATCCAGTAGCTTATAGCAGCTTATTCTCCCTTTGAAAAAATGTCACATTTCTCCAGGTGACTCTGTATCTCTGTGGCGGTCTGGTTAATGATTATCAACCTATAGGCTTCCTGTCATATGTAGCCAAAACCATCTTTACATATGACCTTTAGGAAGAGGAATAACTATTAACATATTTGTGCCTTTCCGGTTTTTGAAAGTTAGTTACCAGTCTTATTTCATGATATACTGGAAGGGTTTATTTTACCTTTATACAGTTGTACTAAGCTTGCCCCTTCTTATTGCCTCTTTCAGCTGGGAACCTACATTCTAGTGGTAGTTTCCCAAAGTTCTGCAAAATGCAATAAGTCCATCCAAAGAGACATGTACGTTAAAATAGTTACTTATGGTATTGTCTTTTTATACAAAGTCTGTATTCTGTCAGGATTTTGATGAAATAATAAAGGGAGTCTGTTACTAGAAATCTCATAGTTAAAGAGTATGTCATCACAAAATGACTTGACATGTCATCGGGCTCAGACCCACTGTGATCAGGAGATATAGCCGGGAGAGAGCATAGCAGCAGCGAGATTCATTCTCTGGCTGGCCACTAATTCCAACAATGTTGTCTTGTAGACTTACATTGTCTGAATTGTCTGTTATGAAGATATGGCTGGGGGTGGCTGACATGGCTGCTGCTAAGCTCTCTCCCTGGCTCTCCCGATCACAGTGGGTCTTAGCCTGATGACATGTCAAGTTATTTTTGACAGCAACCTTTTAAATGAATCCCATAGCCAGATAGGACTTAGGAGCATGACTGTGACCCTGTAAAATATGCACATTAACCTAAAATGGCCATAGGTTATAGCACTGCCGGTGCCCATTAATTGTAGCCTCACTCACCTTGTCATTTCAGTTTCCTTCTATGGCGAAAACAAAAAGACATGGGGGAGATTTATCAAAGGTGTAAAATTTAGACTGGTGCAAACTGCCCACAGCAATCAATCACAGCTCAGCTTCCAGCTCTGGTGAAAGGAAAGAGGAGCTGTGATTGGTTGCTGTGGCCAGTTTGCACCAGTCTAAATTTTACACCCTTTGATATATCCCCCCCATGGAGTGCAGCACAGTAATACCTGCTATCCATATTCTGCACATTGTGCCGAATGTGGTACAGATTCCTCAGCACTGTGTCCAGATTGGGTGCTGATGTATGTGTGCACGGAGTGACAAACAGACTGTTCACTTCCATGGCCTGAAAGTAGTTGGCTAGTGGCTGTGTGCGAGTCATTACCCTCATATATGCTAACTACATTCGTACCACAGTAAATGGGGTCTGTGCACAGATACATTGGCACCCTATTTTGACACCTGCCCTGATCCTCTGCATCCGTTTTTCCAGTTGTTTCCTGTCCCCACTGCTTACTGTTGTTCCTAGCTTCATCTGACTGCAAGAAATGTCTGATGAGGTGGGTTAGGGCTTCAACCAGTGACTGGCTGAGCAGGTAATTCCTGCTATCCTGTACGTCAGAGGAAGTGCAAAGCTGCAGGGACCAGAGGTGCAGCCCCAGTGCAAGATCATCAAATAAAATCTATCACTTCTCCTAAGCCCCTTGTGGTTGGGTTTAACTACAAGATTTCTGGTGACATATTTCCTCTAAACCGCAAAATCACAGTGACATGGTAGCAGAAATTTAAAGGGTTATCGGGAGAGCAGAAAAGGTCCTACCTGTTCTGCTGTCCAGCACAGCACTCCCTCCCCCCTTGCCCAATAACTTCCAAGATGAGAGGGGGGTGGGTGCATGTTGTGGGCAAGATTTAATAGCTGCCCGCTGTTACTGATGTCACATAGAATTTGGGCAGCTATTGGACATTGTATGCAGGTAAAACCACAGAACTTTTCTGCTCCCCAGATAACCCTTTTTACCCGTACTTAGTTGTACTTTACCATACTGCATTTCAGTAACTCGTGATTTATGTTAGTTACTTGTGTTTTATGTCAGTAGTGGCCTATTCTGGGCATTCCATCTTTCGAATACACCCTGATGTGTCACGCTGTAGGGGAAGTTACTTCAGTTGACTGAGCTTTCTGCTGTGGGAAAAAAAGCACAATCTAAATATGAGTATATAAGCAGCAGGAAAATCTTTCTGCAATCTTTCTGCCAGTCCTGTAGAAATAAACAGATTTACTGTATTCAAGCAGTATTGCAGAACTTGTTTTTATAGTTGCTGTGTGTTTCTACTGATGACTACTACTGGTAGCTGCTATCCCAGTGCAGGAAACAGTTTCTTAATTTATATATTTATGTTTTTGTGACTGGAACAGCTCTAAATTGAGTTGTGGCCTTGGGTGTCTGAATAAACTAGACTTTTTTTTCCAACAAATATTGTATATTTTTACTTTTAAAAGCAATTGTATTGGTTCTATTTCTGGGACTACAACAAAAATGACATCTTTTTAATACATGTTGCTTTTTACATTTTGATAATGCTCATGTAAAAGATACATTGTTGCAATATGTAAAAAATTTGAACGGGTATAAATAACTGCACTAATGGAGGGGTTAAGAATCTTATACTGTATGCTGCTGAATTAAAATCTGTTTGCAAACATATTATTACTCTTTATTATTATTTATTATTGTTATTATTATCATCATCATCAATTTATTTTCTCTTTCCTCAACAGCATGTCTGTGCTTAAAGGGGAACTCTGGTCATATTTAAAAATCTAGTGCGGACAGGGGGTGGGGGGAACATAATAAAGAATCAACCAGTCCCTGTGTCCCCGCAATGCCATCTGACAGCCGCCGGTCTTCTGCTTCTCTCGGCTTCCTGCATCGTCACAAGCTGCCAGGAAGTACCCGTTCAGTCAGTCAGTAGCTGCAGCGGGTGTCCCATCCCACTGACTTGGGCTGAGTGGGCATTTCTGAGCTGGAATGTGATGTAGCGGGAGCTGTTGGAGGCCGGTAACTGTGGGTGCACTAGTGATGCGGGGGGCACAAGAACAGGTAAGTATAGATTCTTTATTATGTTCCCCCTGTCTGCATCATATTTTTAGATTTGGCCGGAGTTTCCCTTTAACGTAAATGGGTATTGTCCGCTAAGAAAAAAACATTAGGTAAATGCCTCATAGAGACATGTCCTGTAATTGCTGCTTATCAAACAAATAGTTACATCCCACTTTTTTCTGCATTGGGTAAGGGTGTCCCGGTATTAGAGACGCTAATCTCTGACAAACAATGTTCACCAAATATTTTCGGTGTCCGGAACTTTCTTGTTTGACTGTAATTGCTGTTGCCAAAGTGGATGAGATTTTGAAACCTGCTAAGTGGGCTTTAGCAGACAGTTTCTGTAACTCCTTTAGGTATGAATAGGAGTTAATGCTTTTGTAGTCTAGGCCACCTCTGACGTTTGAGGCTGGAAACACTGCAGTTTTTTGAAAAACTGCCAATGCAGTTTTTATGCCAATAGCAAAGTGGACTCAAATGCTGAGAAAAGCAGCTGAGGTTGAACTATAGAAAATGACTAGAGCGTTTGACTAGTTTGATTAATCAATGGCTTCTGGACCAGTCCAAACATGAGACAAAATCTATGCAGCCTTGTAGAAGTATTTAAAATACACAATTATAGGTAGATAAGTGCCATGCGCAAAGTTGTTTTATAGTGTACCATACCTATATATTAAAGGAAAGCCTTTCTGTGATCTCAGTGTACTCCTATTCCCTTTATACCTGACACTATATATACACAGTGGTACCTTGGTTTAAGAGTAACTTGGATTGAGAGCGTTTTGCTAGAAGCCCTCACAGTTTGACTCAGGAAGTCTCCCTCACCTTCCAAATCATGGCAGATCCCCTTCCGGCTGGAGCTTGCATCAGGGGCAGGACTGTGGAGGTAATATCTTCATAGCTGTAATATACTCTGCCCATATCTGCCTGCTCAAACCTTCATGCACCCTGCAGTCTCTGTCAGCCCTTGTGTTTCATATCCTCTCCATTCCTGCTATAATGTGCCTGCACTCACACTCAGCTATACACACTGCTGCTATAATGTGCCTTCACTTACACTCAGCCATTCACACTGCTATATAGAAACTCTTCTGTCAGTGTGCTCATGCACAGCTCTATTCTAGCCTGTTGTACTATGCTAATGCATTATGGGGATCTGCAGCTCCATCCTGTATCTACAAACTGCTGCTGTTTTTTCAGGCTTTGCACTTACTATACATTATACACCACATGCTGATTGCTATACTGTACAGTAACTTATAGTATCACATATCCAGCTGTTTCATTTGTTTTACATGTTATTCAGAATAAAAAAAAAAAATCATTATTTTTTGGGGTGGGGAACCAATTTTTTTCATTCCAATTATTTTTTTATGGGAAAATTTGCTTTCGATTAAGAGTGGATTTGGATTACAAGCACGGTTCCGTAAATTTATGCTCGTAATACAAGGAGCCACTGTATTTATTTTTAATTTTTTAACATTGCTTGACTTTGAAAGCACCAGTAGGTGGAGCCAGAGTATTGCATTTTGCTGGTAGTTTTCCCCTGTCCTAATTATTGATGGTCTTGTTTGAGTCCTACCTCTAGTAGCCTGTGTGGAGATCTGTTATTAAGAGTGGTTTATTTACGAGGAAAAAGAAAAAAAAAGGGGGAAAAAAAATATATATACACACATATATAGTCAGTCAGGGGTTTATTACTGAATGGGAGGTATTTTCCTCTGTCTTGCTCATAGTAATGCAGCACACCTATATTAAGACATGTTTTTTTTCTATGCATTTTCAACCCATAGAGAGCTATGGTGGAAAAAAACAAATTAAAGCTAAAGCATTGTGTGTGTGTGTGTGTGTGTGTGTGTGTGTGTGTGTGTGTGTGTGTGTGTGTGTGTGTGTGTGTTAAACTGTTACTGACCTAAAAAGAAGTCCTCTCAAGATAAAAGAAAAAATGTCAAAAACAAAAAAGCATTGTAGGTTTAGAATTTTCTTTTTTCACAGTTGAGCCCCCATCAAACAAACAAACAAAACCCTTGTATGAAATCATCTCTACATTACCAAGTTGGTGATGCCACTGGCAATTAAAAATTGGGGGAATAAATTAAAACTTTGGCACAAAGCTCTGTGCACCCAAAACTAGCATGAGAGCTGGCAAAAAGCAGGAAAAGGTCCATGTATTCCACCCACTGATTACTTGTGGAAACCCCTTTAGGGATCTCTGCCTCACACATTTTTACTGTGTTTATGTAAGTGCTTCCCATCAGTTTCTAGCAATTTTTAAGTTTTTTTTACCAATCGTTTTTGGTGATTTTTATTTTGTTTCCTGTTGAGGCACTGCGGTGAAATTGGAAAACTGCGGCCATAGTGGTTATTGAACACAACAGCTGTAGGTTTTCAAATTCATTTTGTTGTAGTGATTTGTAGTTTTCTACAGCCACAATTCGCAATCGACGGACTTGGAAAAAAGACTGTTTACACACTCACATGGCCAGCAGACTTCTATGGGTGTAAAATAATGTTCCTACAGCTGATAATGCATTATCGGCTGGAGGAACATGTAATACAGTGTCCGTTGTTTGGCCGTTGTATTACAGCGTGTAAACATACCCTTTAACATGTGTTCTGTAGAAAAGCATATGGGAAATGCCAGAAAAATACCACACTACATGCTGTGGTTTCAAAACGCGCCGTTGACATACCCACAATTTTATATTTGGGAGTGGGGATCCCAACCTTGTGGGAGGTATTGGTAATATCACTAATTATGCCCGAAGGCTAATACCGTGCTTGCCCCAAGGTAAAACGTAACTTTTATTTAATTGTTTAAAATATACAAATCGTGATCTATATATATACAGTGCAATAAAATGACTGTGTTTACAGGTGCTGGATCGTACGTATGTCTGAGTAGTTGTAAGCAAATTGGTACTGACGACTTGTATGCAATAGTTTCTGTTAATATACAACGGTATCTACAATGAGAAGTGTGTATTTCACAACATACATTATGTAACAAAAACGCATACCAATATAAGGGGTAATAAACTACCGTGCTAATAGCCTCGCTGCTCTGCAGTGTTGTAGAGGCTTGTGCATACTTTACTCGTAAGAGTGATTGGAGATATCGCACTAGTGCTGCTACTATCCAGTTATGTGTACTCCGCGATCAATCGCTGATTGGAGATCACAAAAAACACTGGGGTGGTGCACTAACAGAGTGTCATACTGGTACACAATGTCATAGCCGTGCTGTCACTGCACTCTGCAGGTCTGTAATTTTGCACGCTATGATACCTTGGATTGGGTGACCTGCTAACGTTATCCCCGTGCTATCGTTATACCAGTCCGGCCGGACCTGGTCTGTGACAGTTAGCTACGGCGGAGAGTTGCTTGTATCATTGACACTGCTAACAGTAGTGTGCTGTAGTAAGCCCCATAACTAACTACATATATGCCCAGATACACATCCTTCTACAGTAAACACTAGCCAGATTAAAAATCCATAGCCTTTCACTAACTAGTTTCGTCGGGTTCCCCGACTTTCTCAAAGATATTGGCGATGGCGGGCAGGACACTGTTACTATTTTTATACGTTGGGTACCGGAGGCTTCGCCCGTGGTCAGACATAATTAGCCTATCATCATCCATTTGCGTATCAAACCACTCCCATATGAGTTGTGATTGGTAGGTTTCAGTTTGTTTTGACTATGGAAATGGCGGGTGAGCGTAAGTAACTCCCCATTGTCTGTTAATGACTCGTTTGCGCATGTCAGTGGACATAGTATATATTGGGTTGCAACTCCTTAATGCGCATGTCTGAGGACTTATACTTATTGCAGGTGCTTAGTCTCATTGTGCATGTCTTCTGTCTTAGAATATATCAGGTGGAATTATAGGTCTCCAATGCGCATGACTAAGCACTTGTATTTGTTACAGATGCTTAGTCTGACTGCGCATGTCTTCTGTCTTAGAATATATCAGGGTGGGACTGTGAATCTCTAATGCGCATGATTGCGGACTTGTGTTTTTTTTGGATATTTGGTCATTTCTACACCTGAAGAATGACAGGAGCACTCTTGACTGCGCATGTCCGGGCACTTGGGTTTCGGCAGTCCAAGGATACACGTAAGTACTTGGATAATGGTCAATCCACTGTCACTTGATTGTGTTTTACTTCGTGCCTAATGAGGGGACTAGTAAACAATTACTTGATAGTTATGCTACTAGATGTATTAAGTGTACCAGTCATACAAACTAAAAGTATGATGACTAATGGGTTTAAGTGTCGGGGCAGATGTGTTCCTGAGGTAAGGGCAGCATTGCGCTGACATAGCGCCGGGGTGTAGATATTTACACTGATTTCAGGATAGCATCTATTTGTTGGGAGGGTATCATGGATGATAGAGGATAGGTAGGTAGGTACATTGAAGATAATGAATTCTTTGAGAAAGTCTGGGAACCCGACGAAACTAGTTAGTGAAAGGCTATGGATTTTTAATCTGGCTAGTGTTTACTGTAGAAGGATGTGTATCTGGGCATATATGTAGTTAGTTATGGGGCTTACTACAGCACACTACTGTTAGCAGTGTCAATGATACAAGCAACTCTCCGCCGTAGCTAACTGTCACAGACCAGGTCCAGCAGGACTGGTATAACGGTAGCACGGGGATAACGTTAGCAGGTCACCCAATCCAAGGTATCATAGCGTGCAAAATTACAGACCTGCAGAATGCAGTGACAGCACGGCTATGACATTGTGTACCAGTATGACACTCTGTTAGTGCACCACCCCAGTGTTTTTTGTAATCTCCAATCAGCGATTGATCGCGGAGTACACATAACTGGATAGTAGCAGCACTAGTGCGATATCTCCAATCACTCTTACGAGTAAAGTACGCACAAGCCTCTAAAACACTGCAGAGCAGCGAGGCTATTAGCACGGTAGTTTATTACCCCTCATTGGTATGCGACTTTGTTACATAATGTATGTTGCGAAATACACACTACTCATTGTAGATACCGTTGTATATTAACAGAAACTTGCATACAAGTCGTCAGTACCAATTTGCTTACAACTACTCAGACATACGTACGATCCAGCACCTGTAAACACAGTCATTTTATGGCACTGTATATATATAGATCACGATTTGTATATTTTAAACAATTAAATAAAAGTTACGTTTTTACCTTGGGGCAAGCACGGTATTAGCCTTCGGGCATAATTAGTCACAATTTTATATTTCACATAAAGTTTTCTTGGGCAAAATTGGCAAAATGACAACTCCATAGATTATGTGGTGGCTGTGTTGTGTTACTGCAGTGCAGTTGTTATTAAAGTAAATGGAAGCTGTGGTAACCCAGCAGCATTACTACATTAAAGCGACTCTGTTCCGGCACTTTAGGGTCAGCCTGTCTCCCAGTGCTCTACTTAGAAGAAATAAACTTTTATCAATGCGGCGGGGCGTTCAGCGCCTCTAACCCCTCCTTCCTTCAGAACGCCCCTGGGCCGGATGGACACAGTGAGAGAGGCGCTGCAGGCCTAGGGCACTGAAGCTGTAGGCAACGCTAGTTTGACTGCCTGCTGCGCCGTTGTTTTTCTTTTAAGGCGTCATTTTTCTTCGAAATACTGGCACCGGGAGAAAGGTCAACCCCCCACACTGGGAACAGCATGTTAAGGGGCGGAAAGGTGCCAGTACAAAGTCACTTTAACCCCTTAGGGACCAAGCCTATTTGAGCCTTAATGACCAGGCTCATTTTTCAAAATCTGACCTGTCTCACTTTATGCGCTTATAGCTCAGTGATGCTTTAACATATGCTAGCGATTCTGAGATTATTTTTTTGTAACATATGGTACTTTATAGTAGTGGTAAAATTTGGTCACTATCTTTTGTGTTTTTTGTGAAAAACATAAATATCATGAAAAATTTGAAAAATTTGCACTTTACAAACTTTGAAATTCTCTGCTTCTAAGAAAAGAAAGTTGTATCACATAAATTAGTTACTAAGTCACATTACCAATATGTCCTCTTTATTCTGGCATAATTTCATAAACATATTTTACTTTTCTTCGGTGTTACGGGGCTTAGAAATGTATCAGCAAATTACCAATTTTTCATGAAATTTCCAAAACTAATTTTTTTAGGGACCAGTTCTGTTTTTAAGTGTGTTTAGGAGGCTTGTATACTTGAAACCCCCATAAGTGACCCCATTTTGAAAACTAGACACCTTTAAAGAATTAATCTAGTTGTATAATGAGCATTTTAACCCTACAGGGGCTGGAGGAAAGTATTCACAATTAGGCCGGAAAAAAATGGAAAATAGAAATTTTCAAATAATATGTTCGTTCAAATTAAAGTATCTCATTTTTACAAGCAACAGGAAAGAAAAAGCACCCCAGGTTCTCACGAGTACACGAATAACGCAGGTTCTCCTGAGTACAATGGTACCCCATATGGGGGCGTAAACCACTGTATGGGCACACAGCGGGGCTCAGAAGGGAAGGAGCGCCAATTAGCATTTTCAGTGCAGATTTTGCTGTACAAGTTTTCAGGCGCCAGGTGCGTTTGCAGTGCCTCTGTAGTGCCAGGGAAGTGAAACCCCCCCAAAAGTCACCCCATTTTGGAAAGATAACCCCTCAAAGAATACATCTTGGTGTATGGTGAGCATTTTGACCCCACAGGTATTAGAGGAAAGTATTTAAAATTAGACAGTAAAAATGAAAAACTAGAATTTTTCAAATAATATGTATGTTTAGTTTGAAATTTCTCAATTTCACAAGGAACAGGAGAGAAAAGGCACCCCAAAATCTGTAACGCAGGTTCTTCCGAGTAGAAAGGTACCCCATATGTGGGCATAAACCACTGTATGGGCACACAGCGGGGCTCAGAAGGAAGGGAGCGCCAATTAGCATTTTCAGTGCAGATTTTGCTGTAGAAGTTTCTGAGTGCCAGGTGCGTTTGCAGAGCCCCTGTAGTGTCAGCAGGGTGAAACCCCCCCCATAAGTCACCCCATTTTGGAAAGTGCACCCCTCAAAGAATACATCTTGGTGTGCGGTGAGCATTTTGACCCCACAGGTATTAGAGGAAAGTATTCAAAATTAGACAGTAAAAATGAAAAACAAGTATTTTTCCAATAAAATGTTCCTTTAGTTTGAAATTTCTCAACTTCACAAGGAAAGGGAGAGAAAAAGCACCCCAAAATCTGTAACGCAGGTTCTCCTTAGTACAACGGTACCCCATATGTGGGCATAAACCACTGTATAGGCACACAGCGGGGCTCAGAAGGGAAGGAGCGCCAATTAGCATTTGCAGTGCAGATTTTTCTTTCAACGGCGGGCGCATCGGAACAAATTACCGCCCAGCGGCGACTGCAGGACGGGGGATCGGCGGTCAGTGTGACCGCTGACACCCTCCTGTAACTGCCCGGAGCGGAGGATTCTCCGCTCCGGGCAGTTTAAACCCTTAGGGACCAAGCCTGTTTGGGCCTTAATGACCAGGCTCATTTTTCAAAATCTGACCTGTCTCACTTTATGCGCTTATAGCTCGGTGATGCTTTAACGTATGCTAGTGATTCTTAGATTGTTTTTTCGTAACATATGGTACTTTGTTAGTGGCAAAATTTGGTCACTGTCTTGTGTGTTTTTTGTGAAAAACATCAAAATATAATGAAAAATTTTAAAATATTGCACTTTACAAACTTTGAAATTCTTTGCTTCTAAAAAAAAAAAAGGCACATGACAAAAATTAGTTAGTAGGTCACATTATCAATATGTCCTCTTTATTCTGGCTTCATTTCGTAAACATATTTCACTTTTTTAGGGTGTTACGGGGCTTAGAAATTATCAGCAAATTATCAAATTTTCATGAAATTTCCAAAACTGATTTTTTTTAGGGACCAGTTCTTTTTTTAAGTTGATTTAGGAGGCTTGTATACTGGAAACCTCCATAAGCGACCCTATTTTGGAAACTAGACACCTTAAAGAATTAATCTAGGGGTATAATGAGCATTTTAACCCTACAGGGGCTGGAGGAAAGTATTCAAAATTGGCCTGGAAAAAAATGGAAAAATTGAAATTTTCCAATAATATATTTAAGATTAAAGTATCTCATTTTCATAATAAACATGAGAGAAAATGCACCCCAAATTTTGTAACGCAGGTTCTCCTGAGTACAATGGTACCCCATATGCGGGTGTAAACCACTGTATGGTCACACAGCGGGGATCAGAAGGGAAGGAGCGCCTATTAGCATTTCCAGTTCAGATTTTGCTGAAGAAGTCTCTGAGCGCCAGGTGCGTTTGCAGAGCCCCTGTAGTGTCAGCAGAATAGAACCCCCCCCCCCCAAAAGTCACCCCATTTCGGAAAGTACACCCCTCAAAGAATACATCTTGGGGTGTAGTGACCATTTTGACCCCAGAGGTATTAGAGGAAAGTATTCAAAAAAAGACAGTAAAAATGAAAAAATAGAATTTTTCCAATAACATGTTTGTTTAGTTTGAAATTTCTCAATTTCACGAGGAACAGGGGAAAAAACGCACCCCAATATATGTAACGCAGGTTCTCCTGAGTAGAACGGTACCCCATACATGGGTATAAACCACTGTGTGGGCACACAGCGGGCCTCGGAAGGAAGGGAGCGCCAATTAGCATTTTCAGTGCATGATCTTTCTGAAGAAGTTTCTGAGTGCCAGGTGCGTTTGCAGAGCCCCTGTAGTGTCAGCAGAATAGAACCCCCCCAAAAGTCACCCCATTTTGGAAAGTGCACCCCTCAAAGAATTCATCTTGGGGTTTGGTGACCATTTTGACCCCACAGGTATTAGAGGAAAGTATTCAAAAGAAGACAGTAAAAATGAAAAAAAAGAATTTTTCCAATAACATGTTTGTTTAGTTTGAAATTTCTCAATTTCACGAGGAACAGGGGAGAAAACTCACCCCAATATATGTAACGCAGGTACTCCTGAGTAGAACGAAACCTCATGTGGGCATAAACCACTGTGTGGGCACATAGTGGGCCTTCAGAAGGAAGGGAGCGCCAATTAGCATTTTCAGTGCATGATTTTTCTGAAGACGTTTCTGAGAGCCAGGTGCATTTGCAGTGCCCCTGTAATGTCTACAGAATAGAACCCCCCCCAAAAGTCACCCCATTTTGGAAAGTACACCCCTCAAGGAATTCATCTTGGGGTGTGGTGAGCATGTTGACCCCACAGGTATTGGAGGAAATGGTACCCCATATGTGGGCATAAACCACTGTATGGGCACACAGCAGGGCTCAGAAGAGAAGGAGTGTCATTTTAGTTACAGGCAATATGTCGGTGTTTACTGGTTATCTGGGGTGGTAATGGACAATCTCGGGGTTTTTACTGGCTATCTGAGGTGGCAACAGGCAATCTGGTGGGGTTATGGGCAATCTGGGGTGGTTACGAGCAGTCTGTGCCAATCTGGGGTGGTTACGGTCAATCTAGGGGGTGTTTACTGGCTGTATGGGGTGGTTATGGGATGTTTACTGGCTATATGGGGTGGTTATGGGCAATCTAGGGGTGGTTACTGGCTATCTGGGGTGGTGATGGGCAATCTGGGGGTGTTCACTGGCTATCTGGGGTGGTGACAGGCAATCTGGTGGTGTTCACTGACTATCTGGGGTTGCAACGGGCAATCTGGGGTGGTGACGGGAAATCTGGGCTGGTTGCGAGCAATCTGGGGTGGTTACAGGCAATTTGGGGTAGTTACAGGCAGTCTGTGGCAATCTGTGGTGGTTACGGGCAATCTGTGGTGGTTACGGGCTGTCTGGAATGGTTATGGGCTATCTGGGGGGGATACGGGCAATCTAGGGAGATTACAGACAATCTGGGGAGATTACGGGCAATCTGGGGTGGTTACAGGTAATCTGGGGTGGTTACAAGTAATCCAGGGTGGTTACGGGTAATCAAGGGCACTTGACTTTGGTGACAGGCACCATTTGGAACAAGCGATCAGTGATATATAGTATATACCGCTGATCACTTGTACTGGGACCACACCAGGTGGTCACCGATCATTGCCCCATGCTCTCCGCCACCTCCGGTGGTGGAGAGAATGATGCTTTAATCATTTTTAGGAATCCATCACTGTGAACAGAGTCTGTTCACAGAGATGGCGGCGGCCATCTTGGATCAGATGGCCGCCCTGGGAGGGGAGGGTCAGTGACCAGGTCACTAGGGTTAATTCTGGGGACAGGGGGGGACATGTTCTCATCTCCTCTCACTGTGGATTCACGGTGAAAAGAGATGAAAGTGTTCAGCTGCGCTGGCAATGTCTGTTACCGGTGGCTGCCGTTATACTGGTAATAACGGCGATCGCCGGTGAGGGGACTGGTCGGGACTGAGCCCACACTCTGCCCCAACCCCTCAGCGACCTCCGATAGCTGAGAAGAGGGGGCTGCGGGCATTACCGGTGCCGCTGCACTATTCTGCACCATCGCCATAAAGAGCTGATGGCAGCAGAATAGAGCCCATTAGTGATCGCCGTAAAAATCCGTATCGGCGGTCACTAATGACATAATACATGTATTCTCTGGGTCACTACGGTTACGGTGATACCACATTTGTATAGGTTTTTTTTAACTATTATCACTTTGGCGCAATAGAAACTATCTTCCTAACAAAAACTGTCGCCACATTGCAAGATCCATAGCGTTCTCATCTTTTGCGCGACAGAGCTGGTTTTGGGCTTATTTTTTGCGGGAAGATCTGTAGTTTCTATTGATACCAAGTTTTATATGTATATGACTTTTTGATCTCTTTTATGACGTATTTTCTTAAGTGGATTGATAAAATACAGCTATTCTGGTATTGTTTTTTCTATTTTTTTTTTTTTTTTTTTTTTTTTTTACAGCGTGTGTCGTGCGATATAATTATTGATATAGTTTTATAGATTGGGTCGTTACGGACGTGGCGATACCAAATATGTATAGGATTTGTGTTTTTGATCACTTTTATGTCACTTTTTATTGGGTATAGGGAATGTAATGCATTTTGTAGTGCATTTGGTGCACACTTTTTTCACTTTTTTTTACTTTTACACTAGTGTACATTACTGTACACTAGTGTAAAATACTTTGATCACTGATACAATACATTGCAGTACCTGATGTACTGCAATGTATTGTATCATGCCTCATGCTGACAGGCAATAGCCACAGCCACACCTGTGAGCATGAGGCATCTCCATGGTGACCCCGGGGACCTTCATTAGGACCCCGGGATCACCATGGAGACATCGGGACCCCGGACGGCGCCGCGGGACTTCGCGATCGCGTAAGTGACCCACGGCGCCGTCCGGGATCCACCGGGACCCGTTAGATGCCGCTGTGATGGTTTGACAGCGGCATTTAATGGGTTAAACTGCCCGGAGCGGAGAATCCTCCGCTCCGGGCAGTTACAGGAGGGGGTCAGCTGTCACACTGACCGCTGATCCCCCGACCTGCAGCCACCGCTGGGCGGTAATTTATTCCGATGCACCCGCCGTTAAAAGGCGTACGCATCGGAATAAAGCCCATTAGTGGCCGCCGTGAAAAGGCAGCATGGCGGTCACTAAGGGGTTAAAGTCACTGTCGTTTAAATTTTTATTTATTTATTTTTTGCAGAAATCAATAGTGCAGGTGATTTAAGAAACTTTGTAATTGGATTTATCAGCCGAAAAATCCATTTTTATTATGAAAAAGCAGTTTGAAGCTCTCCCCCCTGTCTTCATGGTTCTCTTATGGCAAGGGGATGGAGATGAGGCACCAAAACAGGACAACAAATTGTAAATTTGGAGCTACATCACCGGGCTATCTCCTCTGAAGCCAGCACTGACCTCTCTGACATCTGAATAGAGGCTTTCACACAGGTCCTGCTGTGTAATCCTTTGTTCTCTGTTCTATGCTGCCGAATAATCTCCCTCCTTCCCCCCTCCCTTCTCCATAGAACAGACAGAACCAGACTGATGTAAAAGAGTCGAAATTTCCTGATAATGAGCAGTGGATGAGTGAAAGGAAGGGAGGGGGGATCTGGGGAAAGTCTTTTTGAATGTAGATAATGCCATATTTGCCTAATAAATCCAATTACACAGTTTTTTAAAATCGCCTGTACTATTGATTTCTGGAAGAAAAAAAAAAGACAGTGACACTTTAAAGTAAATCTGCTGCAGATCCTGTATTTGTGAACCCACGCCAAGTATAGAGCTGAAGCTTCCAGCTCTATGCACTGGGAGAATAAATGAAAGGTCTGGTGAAATCTGTGTATTTTTCTATTCTCAGCAGCTTGATTATTGAAAGTGGTGCACCCTTTCATTTATTTGGTGCCCTGCAAACATTTTGCTTGGCCAAACTCTGTTTCTAGCAATTTCAAAGTGCTTACATTTGCGCAAAAAGGGTCAGCTTTTAACTTTTTTTTTTTTTAAATTCTAGCTTAATTCCTTTTTGTCAGATATTTGTTTTTTTTTCAGGGAAATCTAGGGTTTCTGGCACAAATTTTAAAGTGTTACTGTTGTTTAAATTGTTTTACTTTTTGCAGAAATCAATAGTCTAGGCCAGGGGTCCTCAACTGGCGGACCGTGGTCTGAACCCGGACCGCGGAAGCCAGCTGTCCAGACCCCAGACCTCCCAACCACCCGGATCCGGCGGGACAAAATTGTCCCGCTATACCGGGACGCCCCCATGTGTCCCGCTCCCCACCGCACTGCCTCCCGCCCCATAGGCGTACTGCCCTTAGATTTCAGTATGCCTGTGGGGCTGGGGGCAGTGTTGGCCCAGCCCCCAGCTGATACGCGCTCTCTGGGGATGTCCTGTTTTCCCACTAATTAGCATCAATTCTGTACGTAAATAGTTGAGCAACGTTTGTGAAAAGTAACAAAACACGTTTCCTACTGATGTTCAGCTCGGACCTTCACCTGACAATAGACCCCGGTAAGTGGACCTTCACTAAAAGTTGTTGAGTACCCCTGGTCTAGGCGATTTTAAGAAACTTTGTAATTGGGTTTATTAGCTGAAAAAAATGCATTGTTATCATGAAAAAGCAGTTTGAACCTCTCCCCCCTGTCTTCATGGTTATCTATGGAGAGGGGAGGGATGGAGGGAGATGAGGCACCAAAACAGGACAACAAAGAGTTAATTTGCAGCTACATCACCGGGCTATCCCCTCTGAAGTCAGCACTGACCTCTGAATATCTGCTTTCACACAGCTCCCTGTGTGTAATCTTTTGTTCTCTGCTGGCGACTAATCTCCCTCCTCCCCCTCCATAAATTAGAAAGCGCACGTCTGATGTAAACAAGAAACAACACAAAACAGACAACAAACTGATAGGTGCACCCATGAATTATCAAAAAATATATAAATTCTATTCAGCTTAAATTCATCCTCTACACAAAGCTAGACAAGCGATTAAAAACACACTTGATGGTGAAATGTACAAAGAAGCAGACATGATATACTTACTTCCACACCGGAGAGCTACCTAAATAGTGTTATGAGATTGAAGTCACTATCCACGACTGACGATATGCGTAGGGTTTGGTCAGGAGTAGCCTGCAGGGGTCCTGGGTGATATCTTCATTATTATTTGATATTATACGTTGTTTGCTTGTTACCTATTTCCTTGTTTTTGGGGGGAACAATATACATTTTTTGAGAAACTTTTTTTTGTATTATGTGTTTTTGCATCATTATAGGAGATTTATATTTGGTATCAGCACTTTATTTCATTATTTATTGGCTTATATGTATATATGAAATTATTGTATGAATTATTGGTGTGTGTGTATATATATTTTTAAGGTTATTTGCATTGGCACTTTATTAGGAGGAAATAGGAACTAGCGTCAATGTTCAACAAATATTTATAATATTTTCTTGAGTATTTATTATTGTGGATCCCATAACTCCGGTGCTCTCCGGTGTGGAAGTAAGCGTATCCTGTCTGCTTCTTTGTACTTTTCACCATCAAGGGTGTTTTTAATTGCTTGTCTAGCTTTGTGTAGAGGATGAATTTATGCTGAATAAAAATTTATATATTTTTTGATAATTCGTGGGTGCACCTATTAGTTTGTCTGTTTAGTGTTGTGTATCATTAGTTAAACAGAGGTGGCATCCCATATTGTATTGAAGAGGTTAGCTCCCTGTTCACATTGTGCAAGTGATGTAAACAAGACGTGATTTCCTAATAATGAGCAGCGAATGAGAGAGAGAGAGAGGAGGGAGGCCCCCTGGGGAAAGTCTTTTTGAATGCAGATAATGGCATATTTCCCTAATAAACCCAATTACAAATTTTTTTTTAATCGCCTGTATTATTGATTCCTGCAAAAAAAAAAAAAAAGACAGTGACACTTTAACCCAGTGACCCAGTGAACCGCGCAAATTTTGATCTTTGTGCTTTAGTTTTTCCCTCCTCCCCTTCTAAGAGCTCTAGCACTTTCAGTTTTCTATCTACAGGGCCATGTAAGTGCTTGTTTTTTTCAGGAATAGTAGTACTTTGTAATGGCGTCATTCATTTTACCATAACATGTATGATGGAATAAATATATTATTTATGAAGATATAAATAGGTGAAATTGTAAAAAAGAATGCAATATGGTAACTTTTGGGGGGTTCCTGTGTCTACGTAATGCACTATATGGTAAAAGCGACATGATACTATTACTCTATAGGTCAGTCCGAACACAACCATATGCAGGTTACACAGATTCTCTGTTATATATGTTTTTTTTTTTTTTTATGAAATCCTTTTTTTTTGCAATTAATTACTAATAAAATGGGCCTATTGTGAAGCTTATAACAGTTTTATTTTTTCACCTATGGGGCTGTATGAGATGTCATTTTTTCCGCCATGATCTCTAGTTTTTAATAATACCATATTTGTGAAGATCGGACGTTTTGATCACTTTTTATTAATTTTGTTTTATATATAATGTAACATAAAATCGGTAATCTGCGCACTTTTTTCCCTCTTTTCGTGTACGCCATTCGCAATGACGCTTGTTATATTTTAATAGATTGGACAATTACGCACGCTATGGTATATTATATGTTTATTTATTTTTAAATGTTTTATTTATATAATGGGAAAGGGGGGTGATTAAGACTTTTATTGGGGGAGGCGCTTTGAGGTAGTGTGTTAGTGATTTTAACTTTTTTTTTATACATTTTAAGTCTCTTTGGGGACTTGTACATACAATAGTTTCATTTTATTTACTGATCATTGCTATGCCATAGGCATAGCATTGATCAGCGTTATCGGCGCTCTGCTCATTGAGCCTGCACAGCTCAGTGAGCAGATTGCCGATCGGACCACACGGAGGAAGGTAAGAGACCTCCGGCGATCCGTTTTAACTATCGGGACCCCCGCAGTGTGACTCCCCCTGTCACTTACACTTAAACGCCGCAGCCGTGTTCACGGCATTTAAGGAATTAATGTCACAATGCAGCGCGATTACTGCAGCGCGTCATTAACGGTGAGGTGGCGGCTGCTGATTGCAGCCGGCCCCCACCTGCTATGAAGCGCGCTCCGCTCCGGAGCGTGCTTCATAGCTCAGGACGTACCGGTACGTCCAGGGTCGTCTGGGCACAGACTTCCGGGACGTACTGGTACGTCCTAGGTCGTCTAGGGGTTAGGGCAAAGTGGTGTGCGTAAAAAAAAAAAAAGTGTGAAACCCAGCAAAAAGTACTGGAAAAAGTTTTATTTATTTAACCCAATGGGGGAGATTTATCAAAGTTTGTAAAATATAGACTGGTGTAAACTGCTCACAACAACCAATCACAGCTTAGTTTTTACTTTACCAGAGCTGAGCTGTGATTGGTTGCTGTGGGCAGTTTATATCAGTCTATATTTTACACACTTTGATAAATCTCCCCCACTGTGTATACATCTGGGCAGTCGAGCATACATCGGAACTATAGAGGCCTTAGCCCTATTTCAGTGCTGTACAAGAAGGAATTACTGCTGTGTGCATGAAGCCTAAAAATTCATTGATGTAAAATGGCTTATGTACGTATTTACAATGCAATGTGAATTCTTTTATTTTTTTTTGTAAAGTTATTTTTATTGACTGGCATAAAGTCAGGGAAAATGATTGCTTTCCTTATGGAGTACTAACAATACTGGAATGACTGGCAGCCATCCTATGATTATGCCATATTATCAGTCATGTAAGCTCATACAACCTGCTTAGTACTGCATGTGAGACACTTCTATAAGAGGGAATGAGTGTCTTACCTTCTTTTTATCCTTTTATGTGGCAGCTGTCCTAAATCTGTCTGTATGCTAATGAATTCATCATCGACATGATATGCAAAGTATATGCAAACAAGCTTCTTCCGTTCCTCTATTTTCAAACAGTATGAATGGCCCGTGTGATGCATGCTGCTTTAGAATTCTCTAATGTGCTCTTTCTTCATATATCAATTACTTTTCTAAGTATAGGAATTATATTCTCCCCTGCTAGGACTTAAAGTGTCTATCAAACTATACACAGTAGACTATATGCTAAACATAATTACACATTCTATTAAAAGCACAAAAAGACCTTAGTGTTTTGTTCTACGAGTAAAGAAAGGTCTGTACAAGCTTAAATGCTTAAAAAAAAAATGGATGTAGGGAACAGGGTGTATTACTTATGTATCACATACACAAATAAAAATATAACTTTCTTATTTTAAAGGGAACCTGTCGTTATTTTTATGGTACCTGAAGGACAAGTCATGAGGACAGTCCCCTGTAACTTCTGCCTGCCCACCTTACCTTGATTAATAGATCTTTTCCTATACCCAGACAGAGAAATCTATCAATTAAAGCTGGTTAAACCCATGTTCACACAGTGTGAAAACAGCGGCTGTTTCACACGGCCATGTCAAACAATACAATACTGCAGTATGGGCTGGATGAACATCTTTTGTTTGTAATTGGAATGCGGGCACACTACTCCAACAGTGTAAAATACGTCCAAGAGCCATATTCTACACTGTAACTACAGCCTATTTTCTACGGCCACTGTTCACCGAACTGCAGACGTAGAAAACCGACTTGTCAATTATTTTGTGTGGCCGCAGTGAACAGCGGACGGAGTGTATACAGCATGTATACACTACAGCCATTGTCCTATTCACTTCAATAGACCTGAGCACTGTAAATAAACAACGGCCGTTGTTTAACAACCAAATACAGTGTGTGTGAACATGGTCTTAGGCAGTATAAGGCTATGTTCCCACAAGGAGAAAGATGTCTGTCTATTGTTCGTGATAATTATTTATGCTAATAGATGTCTTTTGTTTTGGTGCTAAAATGATGGCCATCAAGAAAGATAGTAATTTTCCTGTTGTGGAGACGTAGCATTAACCGTTTCACAACCAATGTGCATTTATGCCTCAATGCCCAGGTCATTTTTGGACTTCAGCTTTTGGGATCATTATGATCTCATAAGCTTAAGTCCATAGCTTTGCCCCCTCCCTTAAAAGCCTGTAACAGCAGCAGGAGAGAGAGGAGGCAGAGCTCGCGGCTGCGCATGGCAATATGACGGCCTTACCTCTCTCCCTTCCCCACCGGGATCCGTAGGGAGGAAACTGAAAGCCTGAGGCGTCCGATTTCCATGGCTACCATTGGAGCTCTGTAGAGGGATAATTCTGCCCTATTGATGCTGTGGTTGTGCCAACTGCAGTATCTATATGGTTATCTGTCAGAACCAGCAGCATGGCTCCAGTGCAGGCATTTGCGTGTATGACACAGGCGCAGATTCTGTGCCTGTGTCATCCTGGATCGTAAATTAATGTCGCTGCAGCTTCGGGCATAGGCTGCAACGATGTTAATTTACTGTGCAGTGGTGGGAATGAGTTTAAGAAAAGACAGGTTCCCTTTAAGGAGACCACTATCAAGCAGCAGGCAAATGGAAAGTTTTTCATAGAAACAGTAGAGCGCAGAAGGCAATCTTCTTGAGGTTGCTTCCCAATGTACAGGATCTGCTGCGTTGAATTATTTACACTGATATCTGCAACAAATCCTCTATATTAATGTAGTCTTAAAGGCATTGTTAGGTATATTTTAATAAACTAATATTGCATTGACCTCTGTGGGTGTTGTCATTTCTATATACACTTTTTTTTTTTTATTTAGAGCGCTTATACTGTTCTCAGGCTCAGTCACATGACCACTCTGCCTGTATTTTCTTTGTCACGCTCCCTGTTTGTTTCCTGTTTCCAGTGATGGAACAGTGAGTCATCAGATGGGTAGGATATACATCCACATTGATTTAGTCCCACCCCGTAGGAGGAGCTAACATCTGAGCCCAGTAGAAACTGCAGCAGTAAGGGTGGCATGGAGGAGAGCAGGAGCTGATAGCTATGTTGGGAAGGGGGGGGGGGGGGGGCACAAAGGTTAGCCATGTTGTGTGGAGTGCTAGGATCAAATGCCACCAAGGATAACAGCTGCATTTATGTCCCTCCAAAACATTGTGAGCCCCATCGAGTACAGGGGCCAATATGGGTGACTACAATCTCTGTAGAGCACTGCAGAGTAAGTTTATTTGATAAAATGGTGGGGTCTCCAGCAGCTATAATCCAGCCCTTTCTACATGCATATGGCTTCTTTACTCAGTATTTTCAGGAGACAAAAATATCAGCCCCCATTTTGGTGAGTTTTGGTGCCAGAACCCCAGTGCAGCAAGACAATAGTGCTGACCGCTGCCACCATACTACTAATATGCATTTCTACCAGCACACTAGTCTACTATTTACTCTTGTATTTGAATATAAAAATACCTAGAGCTAGATTTGAACCAAAGATCCCAAGGGAACAACACTAACCACTGAGACAGACATTTCCCTGCCTATGGGTAGAGTGGGCGGGGCTGGATTCAGAGAGGGGTGGAGCAATAGGCTTGCAAAGCTGTGATGTAACTGCTGACCCCTGTGACCTGGAAGTTCTTTCTGTAAATAAACACAAATCTAAGAAGTTGCAATAAAGGAGGCCCAGGAACACAGAGGTGAAACAAGTTGGAGGAAACAACTAAGGGAAAGGAAAACTTTTTAATGAGAAGTATTTGCAAAGTTGTCTTATTTTTCATTTTAGACGCATTAGAGCATTAAAACAATGGTTCTAAAAGTGTACACAGCCTTCAAACATAAACCAAAGTAAAAAATAACCAGCCTATTGTATTAACATTAGATCTCAGATCAAATCAGGAAGCAATGGTAGAAGTAATAAGAAATAGATTTTATAGCTTTTTATAGTAAATATTGGGCTGGAGCACTCCCTTATGAAGGAAGCTTATTAATAATGTAGGGACTACATCAATAATGAAATGGGAAGGTGAGAATCTAGACATTACTCAGAAAACATTTAGCACTCAGTTAAAAGGGGAAACCTGAGAGTGAAAAACACTTCTTTGGAACTTCCGCATAGTATACTAAATATTATACAAGGTGGAATTTGCTTCCAATCTTTTTTTATTTCTTTTAAAACAGTTAAGAGTTCAACAACAGAAAAATAAATAAATATACCGTATTTTCCGGCATATAAGGCGACTGGGCGTATAAGACGACCCCTGACTTTCAATAAGATTGTCAGGGATTCGCCTTATACGCCGGAAAATGTTAACCCCTGCCTGACCGCAGCGCTTCTATGATCAGGCAGGGGTTAACTGCAGCTAAATGAATAAATTAACGAACAGTTAACTTACCTGGGCCCGTTCCCGGCCTCCGCCCGGCTTCTTCTCCGGTGCAGGCAGTGTGACATTTTGTAGAGCGCTGCCTCAATATTATTAAGGAGGGGTGGGCCGGATTGGTGCACTGAGGGCAGTAATGTGAATAGAACACATGTATTCCAAAGTAAGTTCTTTTCTTCAGAAGTTGCTAAAGCCACAAGTCTCCTTCAAGATATTTGGGAAGCTCCCACAATTACAATCTGTGTTGCCACAATTACAATCAATTCCACCTGTGTTGCCAAAACCCTATATGTGTGGCGCCTTAAAGAGGAACTCCACATAAGGAAAACTTGTTTTCTATTAAAAGTACATTAAAAGTTATATAGATGTGTCAATATAATGAATTACCATATCTGTACAGTCCTACCACACTGGTAGCTGTTTGAAATCCAGGAAGTGAAGAAAAATGGCCCCTGTGCCAATTCACATTGCCTCCTGCTCCCACTGCTCTCCCACCTTAGGAGACAAATCTTCCATGACTGTCTCACATTGTATGTTTTTTGCTGAGCACAGGCTGATGATGCAGACAGGGGGCAGAGCATGATGTCACAGGAGGCTTGGCTGGATCCCCCAATCCCCTGAGTGATTTACCATCTCTAAATGGCCAGAAGCAGCTGCTGCACTGATTTCACTGATAATGCAAAAGTCTGCAGTGAAATTAGGGGCTGTGTTCACACAGGTTGGAGTTTCATTGCAGTACTGCAGCGTCTTCACAAAAATGATGCAGTAACACAAGTAAATTATGCTAAAAGGCACAGAGGATCAGAGACGGCACTGCCAGTCCCACCTTAAGAAAAAATGAGGCATAAACAGTATATCTCATGTAAGATAGAATTGGATTAACTCCTTACTGTGGGGCTCAACTTCAAAGATAAAAGATGCTTGATCATAATATGTACGTGGAAATGAAAAGGAAAAAAACTTTACTTTATTCCACTATCAGCGTTACAGGTAGAGAATACAGTCATGGCCAAAAGTTTTGAGAATGATACAAATATTAATTTTTACAAAGTCTACTGATTCAGTTTTTAAAATGGCAATTTGCATATACTCCAGAATGTTATAAAGAGTGATCAGCTTAACAGCAATTACTTGCAAAGTCAATATTTGCCTAGAAAATGAACTTTATCCCCCAAAACACATTTCAACATCATTGCAGACCTGCATTAAAAGGACCAGCTAACATCGTTTCAGTGATTGCTCCATTAACACAGGTGTGGGTGTTGATGAGGGCAGGGCTGGAGATCAATCTGTCATAATTAAGTAAGAATGACACCACTGGACACTTTAAAAGGAGGCTGGTGCTTGGCATCATTGTTTCTCTTTTGTTAACCATGGTTATCTCTAAAGAAACATGTGCAGTCATCATTGCACTGCACAAAAATGGCCTAACAGGGAAGAGTATTGCAGCTAGAAAGATTGCACCTCAGTCAACAATCTATCGCATCATCAAGACCTTCAAGGAGAGAGGTTCTATTGTTGCCAAAAAGGCTCAAGGGTGCCCAAGAAAGACCAGCAAGCGCCAGGATAGTGTCTCAAGTGTTTCAGCTGCGGGATCGGGCTACCAGCAGTGCAGAGCTTGCTCAGGAATGGCAGCAGGCAGGTGTGAGTGCATCTGCATGCACTGTGAGGCAGAGACTCTTAGAGCAAGGCCTGGTCAAGGAGGGCAGCAAAGAAGCCACTTCTCTCCAGAAAAAACATCAGGGACAGACTGATATTCTGCAAAAGGTACAGGGAGTGGACTGCTGAGGACTGGGGTAAAGCCATATACTCTGAAGAATCCTCTTTCTGATTGTTTGGGACATCTGGAAAACTGCTTATTCGGAGAAGACGAGGTGAGTGCTACCACCAGTCTTGTTTCATGCCAACTGTAAAGCATCCTGAAACCATTCATGTGTGGGGTTGCTTCTCAGCCAAGGGAATCGGCTCTCTCACAGTCTTGCCTAAAAACACAGCCATAAATAAAGAATGGTACCAGAATTTCCTCCAAGAGCAACTTCTCCCAACTGTCCAAGAGCAGTTTGGCGATCAACAATGCTTTTTCCAGCATGATGGAGCACCTTGCCATAAAGCAAAGGTGATAACTAAATGGCTCAGGGTACAAAACAGAGATTTTTGGGGAGATTTATCAAACATGGTGTAAAATGAAACCGGCTCAGTTGCCCCTAGCAACCAATCAGATTCCACCTTTTATTTTCCAAAGAGTCTGTGAGGAATGAAAGGTGGAATCTGATTGATTGCTAGGGGCAACTGAGCCAGTTTCACTTTACACCATGTTTGATAAATCTCTCCCTTTGGGTCCATGGCCTGGAATCTCCCCAGATCTTAATCCCATTGAGAACTTGTGGTCAATCATCAAGAGACTGGTGGACAAACAAAAACCAACAAATTGTGACAAAATGCAAGCATTGATTGTGCAAGAATGGACTGCTATTAGTAGGATTTGGGCTAGAAGTTGATTGAGAGCATGCCAGGGAGAATTGCAGAGGTCCTGAAGAAGAAGGGTCAACACTGCAAATATTTACTTGCTGCATTAACTCATTCTAACTGTCAATATAAGCTTTTGTTACTCATAAAACATCTGACAAACTGTCATGGCCGCGGCGGTGTCTCGTGCTCCGGGCCGCCGCCGCCGCGACCTCCCTCTGTCCCATGCAGCTGCCGGGGTCCTTGTGCAGGGACCCGGCGCTGCGGTCTGTTCGGCCCCGGGGGGCGCCTCACCTCGTCCCTCTCCGGTCTCCGTCTGTGCCGGCCGGCGCGCGCGTCCCCGCCTCCTCGGGCGCGCGCGCGCCGGCTGTCTCAGATTTAAAGGGCCAGTCCGTCCCTAATTGGTAGTTGCACCCTATCACTCCCTATAAATCCCAGCGTGCCCTGCCCCTCGTGTTGGAGCCTCTATATGCTTCCCATAGCGTTTGGCCCAGCTCCCTGTTGTCCTTGACCTTAGTCCTTGTCCCTTGTTCCTGTCTTCAGTCCTGGTCCCTAGTCCTTGCCCGCTGCCTTCCCATTGTTCCTGAGTCCTGTCCACTACCTGCAAGCACGTATACTATCCTCAGCCTGCACTATCTCCTGCCACGCCTCGCCTGCCGTCACTAGCAACCAAGCCAGGGGTAGCGACCTGGGGGTCGCCTGCCGCAGCAAGTCCATCCCGCCTTGCGGCGGGCTCTGGTGAAAACCAGCGGCCCCTTAGACTCCGCTCCCTGGTGAGGTTAGTACCATCGCTGGTGACGGTCCAGTGGATCCACTACTCCAGGTGTTACACAAACACACATAAAAACCAGAGGGCAGCAGATCATGTGAAAATATAATAGTGTCATTATCAAAACTTTTGGCCATGACTGTACAGTGTGCTTTGTGGTGTTACAGGTAGAGAATACAGAGTGCTGTGTGGTGTTACTGGTAGTAACTGTATGCTATGTGGGTGGGACCACAATGAAATGATAAAGTACTGCAAATAATTCAGTAACACAATGAAACTGCAATGCGTGAACACAGCCTAAATGTTCTGCATCTAGAGCTGTTCAACAAGGAAGTACAGAAACGCAATACAGCACAACCCCCCTGAGCTCCTGGGGGGCCCATGACCACCCAAAAAGACTTATACTTTCAGTGGTGTACTGTCTCCTGGCTACACTTCCGCCATTATTTGCAAAAAATCAGTTTTTTATGGCAATTTTGCACAAATCAGGACATCATGACATTATCTGTCCTGTACTATGAACGCCAGGCTAGTGCTGCCACAGTTACAGTGGGGTGGGGGGGCCCAGGCTTGGTGAACAGCCCGGGGCCTATGGTAAAGTTAATCCGCCCCTGGATGTGTCCATATAATGTATTACCGTGAATGCAAAGTTCTGCTGAACTGGCAGTTGATTGACTTCCAGGAAGTGCAGAAAACTGGCCTCTGTGCAATTCACTGTCTATGCAGCAACTTGAGAGTCATTGTGGCACTCACCCGATTGTAGCAAAAATAAAATCTTCTTTATTGGAAAACACAACAGATTACATGGTGCAGACAAGAAAAAGCAACAGCTGTTTCACACGTTATGTGCTTTATCACAGAGGGCTGTGATAAACCACATTACATGTAAAGGTTTTTGCTTTTTCATGTCTGTACCATGTAACCTGTTGTGTTAGCACGGTAGCATGGATTCTAAAGGCAGGTTTCCACCTAAAGCACCTGAGACTAATTACCAGCATACGGGAGTGCCAAGGTCTGTGTTTCTTGTGGACACTGCAATTCACTGTCTTCTGCTCCCTCTGCTGCCCCTGTCTTGCATTCAGTTTGTTTGCTGAGCACAGACTGAGACTGCAGATGTGACAGGGTTGAGAGGGTTTGATGCATAGGTGGAGAAAGGACGAGGCATGGGAAAGAAGGGGCAAGGTTAAGGGGAAGGATGTTCTGAGCCTTGCTTATGCAAAGACTACTGGGGAATATAGTCTGATAGCAGTCCAGGGGAAGAGGATGGGTAAGAACCTTGCATGGTTAGAAAGTTTGTTTTTTTTAAAGGAGAACTCCACATAAAGAAAACTATTTGTCCATTAGAAGTACATTAAAAGTTATATAGATGTGTCTATATAATGTATTACCATATCTGTGCTGTTCTGCCACACTGGTAGCTGATTGACATCCAGGAACTGAAGAAAAATGGCCTTTGTGACAATCCACTTTGTCTCCTGCTCCCACTGCTCTCCCTCCTTAGGAGACAAAATCTTCCATGCCTCTGTCTCACATTGTGTGTGTTTGCTGAGATCAGGCTGATGATGCAGACAGGCGTCAGGGTGTGATGTCCCAGGAGGCTTGGCTGGATCCCCAAATCCCCTGAGTGATTCACCATCTCTGACCAGCCAGAAGCAGGTGCTGCAACTTCACTGATTGTGCAAAAGTCTGCAGTGAAATTACAGATATGTTCACACATGTTGGAGTTTCATAGCAGTACTGCAGCGTATTCACAAAAATGATGCAGTAACACAATTAAATGATGCTAAACACTGCCAATCCCACCTGGACAAAACAACAAGGCATAAACAGTATATCCCATGTAAGATAATAATGGATCAAGTCCTTATTGTGGGGCTCAACCTCAAAGATAAAAGATGCTTGATCATAATATGTGCGTGGACATGAGAACCTGTATTACTGTGTACAACTGCTCAACCAGGAAGTACAGAAGCAGGATACAGAACAAAACCCCCCAAAACAAATGAATTTTTGGTAGTTTCAAAACTGGGTTAGACAGGTAAGCAATGCTATATGCTTCTGCAGCAGGTTTATTATTTTTTTTTTTTACCCCTACCCGGAGTTCCTATTTAACAAGGCTACCAAGAGTTTCCCTTTAAGGACCAGAGGCTATTTCTCATATCTGACCTGACAGTTTTTTCATAACACATTGTACTGAAGGGTAGTTGTAAATTTTATCCAGTATGCTCACGATTTTTGATTTTGTATTTTTCTTTTCCCAGTGGAGGACTTTCCTGTGCCATCAGCTGATAGCAGGTATAATACATTGTGATATACAGTCCGTAAGCTGACTGTATATCACAGACTGAACTCTATGGAACTATGGAATTCCCGGCATCATCCCGGCGCTCATTTACTGGGCCTATTCCATGGCCCGATTATCGTTTAGTGAGGGCTGCAAGGACATTGTTACCGATGTCCTCGCAGCCCTTGTTTCATACATTACCTGTCCAGGCGCAGGTCTTCTCCTTCCCCCGATGCCGCACGGCAGCATCAGCTTCGGAGCGGCTTATCTGAACTGACAGACCGCTCAGCCAATCACTGGCCGCAGCGGTCCTGGCCAGTGATTGGCTGAGCTATCTGTCAGCTCAGACAGGCCGCTACGAAGCTGATGCTGCCGTGCGGGACCAGGAGAAAGACAAGACCTGCGCCTGGACAGGTAATGTATGATGTTTGTGAAATCGTCTGTCCCCCGCCGCACCCGCTATTCCACATAGCGATGCACGGTGGTGACCGATGATTTTAGGTTTGAACCTAAATAAACTATAAGCCGATGACAAGATCATCGGCTGATCGTTCTCTCTATTCCACAGAGTGATTATCGGACAATTATCGCTCCGTGGAATAGGCCCCTAAAAGTTCCATGCTTCTGTATTGACATAGCCATGTTAGTTCAGCAGCAAGGAACTTTAGCTTTTACAAAGCTTCCAGCATCATAATTTATAATGCCTGGAGTTCCGTAAGAGTTCAGTCTATGATTTAGAGTCACCTTATGGACCGTACATCATGGGGCTGCGTTCACACTACGTATATTTCAGTCAGTATATTTCAGTCAGTATTGCAACTAAAACCAGGAGTGGATTAAAAACACAGAAAGGATCTGTTCACACAATGTTGAAATTGAGTGGATGGTCGCCATATAACAGTAAATAACTGCCATTATTTCAATATAACAGCCGTTGTTTTAAAATAACAGCAAATATTTGCCATTAAATGGCAGCCATCCACTCAATTTCACCATTGTGTGAACAGATCCTTTCTGTGTTTTTAATCCACTCCTGATTTTGGTTGCAATACTGACTGAAATATACTGACTGAAATATACATATACTGACTGAAATATACGTAGTGTGAACGCAACACATGTAAATGAAGCCTTAAAGGACAACTCCCACAAAATTTTTTTTTTGCTCATTTAACACACATTACAAAGTTATATAACTTTGTAATGTGGTTAAATACCCGGCCTGGCCCCCTTCCCCCACTTTCGGACCCCCGACCCCCCACCCCGGAAGTTAAGGAATGTATACATTACCTATTACGATCGTCACGGTCCTCTTCTCTGGGGCGGCATCTGGTGACGACGTCAGAGCCGAGGGGCGGTCCGGGTCTTCTTCCTCCTCGGCGTCTTCATGCAAAGTGAATGGGGATGAAAAGGCTGCTGGTGCACATGCGCACCAGCAGCCTTTTCATTGGCTGGAGCGCATCACATGGCTTCCAGCTTGCTGGACCCGGAAGTCGGAGACATCGCTGGATGGCGGACGGCGGCGACGGAGAGGCGGACGGCGGGCGAATCGAGTGGCGATCGTCACCGGAGAGATGGTGAGTATGGTGTCTGTCTGTGTTTTTTTTTTTTGGGGGGGTCCCGCGGGAGTTGTCCTTTAAAGCCTTAAAGTTTTTCAGGACTCCCTGGGGCTGCATACAACTTCTGCAGGTTCGGGGAGTATCCTCTCAACACTACTGATCGGTACAACAGTGTATTATTCCTTGAGTGTTTCACTGATCCTGCTTCCATAACCAGGACATTGGAGGGCTCTGGTTGCCCTGGCCACCACTGGGACTCTGTGATCCCTTCGCAAAGCTTCAATGGTGAACAGAAGGAGATTTCTCCCTTTATACATTTTCTGTGCTCATGCTATCTGTGTACATCAAATAATGTTGCTGCAGTGAAATAAGTTATCCAGCGATTATTTTTTCTTTCAAATAAACTGGTGTTAGAAAGTTACATAGATTTGTAAATTACTTCCATGTAATAATATCCAGTCTTCCAGTACTTATCAGCTACTGTATGTCGGGAACTGTCCAGAGCAGTAAGAAATCCCCATAAAAAAAACCCTCTCCTACTCTGGACAGTTCCTGACATGGACAGAGGTGGCAGCAGAGAGCACTGTCAGACTGAAATGAATTCACTACTTTCTGCAAGATATACAGCAGCTGATAAAGTACTGAAAGATGAGATTTTTAAGAAGTAGTAAATTACAAGTTTAGAAAACTTTCTGACACAAGTTGACTTGAGAGAAAAGTCAACTGGAGTTCCCCTTTAACTAGGCAGGAGGGAGTTACATGGGCATTAGTTTTGTTGTTGATGCCATAGCAGTTAGTTAAAGGGGTATTCCCATTGGAGGGAAAGTAAATATTTTTGCAAATACATTCACTTAAACTTGTCGTCTCGGTTACCCGCTATCATTCTGCTCTAAAAGCAGCAATCTTGCTGGAATATATAGTAAACTAAGCAACATGGATTGTAACTACAGAACAAACATGAATGGCTTGTGAATGGAGCAAAGAATTTCCCTCCCATCAATCAAACTGCCTGGTAACATCAACCAGTAATAGGTTATTTCCCCTGAATGCTTTTTTTCCCCCCTGAAGAATATAAAAATATCGCAGCTGGTGCTGGGCCACATTATGCTTGACTCCATGAACAGCTGACGCAGGCTTTGTTCCGATATGAGTCATCCGCATTTTAACTGTGAGCATTATGTCTTTTTATGGAATATGCTTTTACTGTGCAACTTACTGCCCCCCACACACAGATAGTTATTTCACATTCATTCTGATCCCTAATAGTCAGATGCATATCACACCTACACATCACCTCACGCAAGATGCATGACCTCAATATAAAGTGAAAGCTTTTAACTCTTTAATACACCTCAGTGTCAGTCCTTCATACATGGAAAACCTTTTTATGTGCACTGCTACTTCATGTGGAGCTTTAACATTACTTCTATATGTATTTAGTTTAACCCCCTTTTATACAGTATGGGAAACAGTTAGCCATATGACTTTATTGGTTCCTGTTATCAGCAGTTTTATTTTTACTAGATATGTACCATACTTACCTGTTAAGAAAATTGAACTCACCCAATATTCATCTATGTTATAAGGCAACTAATGAACCCAGCTATACATACATATATCTTTTTACAGGAAAACAGATCAAGTAAATAAACACCGTGTGTAGGCAAAGTAGTAAAACCATGTCCTTTCCGAAGTTTATGCATGTAATGCTTGTGGGAATTGGCCTGTAAAATAATCTGCTTATACTTCATAGTTTATCAGCTCTGTACTGCCTGTGGTCATCTGTAACTCTTTGGCTAAACACTGAATCAGCAGCCTTTACTTGTAGGGTGTTTTTGCAGGATGTGAAGCATAAGTCAGTATTTACAATACACTAAACCTGAGGTTTTTCCTGTAGCTAGACTGTTGACAGCTATTGGCCTTCTGTTTGCAACCCCTTTAGATTGTAATATGTTATTACTGTATAGTTCCATATCCTAAAATCCAATTGGCATCAGAGTTTTAAAGTAGCATCACAGATTAATAAGACGGAAGATGGAGTGTTGTATATGCATTTGTATTTAGAGGAAGATATGCAAACTATTAGTGGCCAAAACGTCAGGAGTGTGTATAATAAGTTGGCTTTCGTACCAGAAAGCTTGATACCCATATATTTCCTCAGAAGCTGGAGCTCATTTGCTATTTAATTAAATAGGGTATTTTTCATTTTGTACAGTTGTGCAAAGAGTAACCAGAAGACTCCACCCATTTACTTATATCAGCAGTTCATAGGGATTACAGTAATTTCAGAAACACTTCCTACCAATAAACACAACAGAGAGCTGACAGAACTATATTCTTTATTATAAAGAAAATCTACGGAGGAACAAACCTGGATGGACTTTGAAGCCTGTAATGGTACATGCCAAAATGTACAGTCATATACATAAAAGTGCATCATCACAACCATTTAACATCACACATGAGTCTTTGAAATGAAAGTCAAACTTTTTTTCCCCTCAGTTTTTCTTTTTTTTTTTTGAGACTGGGATTGAATGTAGGGGAAATGAAATACACAGAGTAAAAAGTTGAAGTTCCTCTAAAAGTTTAAAGGCACTTTCACATGTACATACTACAGATGTACACCAACACAAAGAATTAACAGTCAACAAAAACTGCTATCAGTACTGTAATCCAAACTGACAGTAAAGACGATACAGACACCTGGCTGTGCAAGAGTTAGTCCTGTGTTAGAAGTAACTCCCAGTGGGCCTTGCTAGTGACCGGGCTGCGTACATCTGTACACATCCACCTACAGTACTGCTAATACCTAGAACCATCAAACTACACATATATATATATGGCAGCACACTTTCTGGGTGCACTGCTTCTAACATATTCTTGTACTACACTAATTCTAATAAGAATACACAGTCTATAACAAATATTATACATATTTCCAACTGTTTAAAAGACATGTATTTAACCCAATTATGTCACACAGACCAGAACAAAACAAGTACCAGGCTAGACCCGTGCTTGAGCATCAGGAGAGAATTCCAGTTTGTTCCTGTGAGTTCCATGTCTCACCTATGATTGTGTTAGGACACAGCTTTGTATCAAGAGCTAAGTTGCTCATAGAGCTTTTTACTCAGCTTCAACTACAGGCTCGAGTCTGCAATGAAGAGGTAAACAGATTGTAGACAAATGACTTGCTTCTGTACACTGGAAGCTTAGTAGTGATAATGGACTTATACCACAAGGCCTGTAAATTACTACAGAAGTGGTAAGAAAATACTAGGCTATGTATTAAAAATAAGTCAGCACATCAGTTTTATTTTTTGTGTGTCCCACATCTGAGATAAAGGAGCACAGTTCACATCTTAAAATAATTCTCCCAATTTTGTAGATTGGAAAAAACTGGAGCAGTCTATAGATAGATTCTAAGTATAGTCCCAAAGGAATCACCAGAAGGGTTGACTGCTTTTCTGGGCCAAACTATTCTAATTTCTAGCACAAAAGTAAAACCTAGTATATACCATGAATCGATTTATTTAGTAACTTAAAAAAAAAGTATAAAAAAGAAGCCAGACAAGTAGTGTGCTGGCTGTAAGTATATACAGATCATATATACAATTACTAGAAAGATAAAGTAATGAAAAGGAGTACCAGTATAATATTATAGGCCTAAAATAACAGAAAGAGTAATGTTTGAGGCCTTTGTATTACATTGTGCAGTTTGTACATTTTCATGGCAAGATAAACAGCTCCACCACAATTTAGTAGACTAATGGATAGTTCAGAAGAAAATTAATAAATTACATATAGGAGGCAATAGATATATAAAGTGGCACTACACATTTCCATTGTTCTGCCTGGGATACAGGGCTGACAATAATACTGCACTGACACTGAATCATCATCTAATGTTTTATAATATAATCCTTAGTAAAATAGCTCATGATCTTGAGATCAAGCCATGTTATTATGTAGTGTCAAAGCGATGTTTCAACCCTGACAGCAGAGCATCTCATCTTAATGCCCCAAATCTAAGTAAAACCACATTAGATAAACTCACTGTAAATATATTCTATATTATAGCTTGGGTCCCTGGCTATTAACAGTGGCTATACAGGCGTGCTTAAACCTAATGTTTCTTTAACAACAAATCCAGCCAAGTGTCTTTGAAAAGCAATAAATTGTTCATCTCTCTGTATATTGTGAATGTGCAAAACAACTTTCTTCCATATATACTTATCTCTATACAGAAACATATATAGAGACATATTTATGTCTACCTATCGTAAGAACCACATGCAGAGCATATTATACATGTTAGCGTTTTCCCCATTATAACTAACATTCAGGGAATATACAGTCACAATAACAGTGGTTACAATGATTTGTTGTCCGTCCATATACTTATTTGGATCTATTTGGAGGTTTATATAGCAAGCAGTAAGGCCCCAGAGGAATGTAATGCAAAAGTTCTATGGAAACTACTAATGCGTTTTCTTTAGGCTGCTCTGCAAACCAAATAGACCTCGGTATCCACAGATCCATGACTCACTATGAGTTGTAAAGTAAAATATATGGACACTTCTCAATGTGAATTGCCTACAATATATCTATAATAGATGAGAGGTCTGACTCTGTAACATAAGTGGGAAGCCATTGTGATCTATGTTGCAAAGTATACAATTTGTGCAGCATCAAATCTTCAAGTATGTTCTTATGTGTTTCTACAATTGTAAACACACAACACAGTCCAGTTTCATGTAGTAAAAACTTAGTGTGAATTCAGGTGTTTCATACTACTTCTAGTAAAATCATGCCACTATTGATTTCATCTGTTCGCCTCTCTTTATCCACAGGGTGCTATTAAATGTGACATTACATTGTGCATGATTTATCAGCAGCCCCTTGTGCAGCCTGGGATGGTCCTATGCCAGGATTAGTTTTTGGTAACACAATAGGTTTTGGCCTTAAAGCTGGAGGCTTTAACTGTACACCCATCCGAGGTGTAACCATTGGCTTAAATGTGCTCATTGTGTCATTAGATGAACTAGTGCTACGCCGAATTTGTGGCTCTGTGTTCTTGAGAATGACACTGTGAAGAGGACTCAGAGACTCTGTTGATGTTGCTGGGGTGGGGGAGTTCTTTATTTGCTCAAGTGTATCCAGGACAACGTCTGGCGCATGTTTTGCAGAACTCTGTCGTTCAAGCTCACGCAACTCATTTAGGGCTGAGTTCATGGTCTCTTCTATATCCTGCTTAAGATACAAAAATACATCAATAAATAAGCACACTAGACCACAGTCAGAGGATTCTCTAATATATGTAATATAGCGCTGCTATAAACCTTAATTGTAAATTAGAACAAACCAATAGATCAGTGCTTCAGCAGTTACAAAGACATTTCAGAAGTTTTATGTTAAAAAAGAAGGAAAGACAAGGACTATAAGAACCAATAAATCATTTACAGGTAATGGTAGTAGACACAAGAGGACATTCATTTGGATGCCATTTGCCTTTTACCTACCTGTGTAAGTGTCTTAAATTGTAGGGTCAGCTTTTACTTAACATTGGGTAATTCTACAGAACACAGAGAAGTGTGTGTAATATACATTAATGTTCTATCCTTCAATCATACTAGAAACAATGAACAGGGGGCTAAAATGAAAAGGTGTTAAAGAGTTCCTGTCATTGGAAAAAATGTTGACATGTCACAGACACTGTTGGGGTCACAGTGTTCAAGCGCCCATTGATCTCCTAAACGAGTTTTGTTCCCCAGCTTTCTGTGATCTACTAGATTATTTCATGCAGTGAGATGGAAAAGGTAGCAAGCCGAGGGTAGAAGTACAGTTTTGTACATTCAGACCATAAATGATCAGAAATTTTGACATGTCTCTGCAACATGTCAATTTTTTTTTGTAATGACAGGGACAATTTTAAGTAACTGACTCTCTTAGGCTGAGCACACACAAATGACACCAATCCTTGCTAATTCCTCCTCATACACATGCGCGCTCATCTGAACGTGCATGTTTGCTGAATGCTGAATGGTTTTTAGCATCAGCCCGTCTTCCCAATCCTTCTTTTCCCCAACATCTGTCTTTGAGAGACAGTTGAGGAAACCATACACATGAGATGGCCGGCTGGTCCTGCTAAAATCTAATGCGTTTGGCAGCTTTACTATGTGTGTGCATTGTTCTTTCTCCTACTGACTGGGTCATTACTGAAGATATACCCTGTACAGTGTGGATCAGCACTACAGAGTTCTGTCTACATAAAAAACCCCACAAATAAATGGCAAAAAAGGAAAGCAAGGCAACAAAATAAGTACATCAAATATATTTAGGAAACTTTTGCCCTACACTAAAGGCTGTGTAGAAGATGATAGAGGTCATTTTGGGGGGCAAAATGGAGATATTTTGTAACATAAAATGTTTCCATCATAGTTAGTGGCATCGCTCTGGTCCTCCCTGCTGGCTTCATTTACATGGCTGACTTTGTTTTTTATTTACATGGATGTAAAAGATGAGAATTAAATTTGATTATAGTTTTATTTTTTATTTTACACAACCTCTTCAAGTTATGCACAATACCATTTACTCCCTTTACATACCTGAGCAATACTCTCTGGGTCAAGAGTCTTGTGGTCATTAAAATTTGTGTACTGTCCCGATGATGTAGACCTCCGTATTGGAGGACTGTCTATCTTTTTTAAAGAATCGTGCCGGCTTATGTTGGTTAGGCTTCCATGGCCTGGTTTACGTCTACGTTCAGGGCTGTCAGTGTTAAGGTTGCGATTCTGTAGAAGGGCACGTGGGCTACAATGGCTTGAAATATTGGAAGATCCAATTTCCATTGATGAGTTGTTGAGAGACTGCGGTGGATGTACTGGGCAGTGACTATCATTAGACCTGCCTGAACGGCGAGAAGGTGGTGGTGGATCTGTTCGCCTTCTGTGTCTGCATTGTGAAAAATAGGACAAAGCAGTGTTAGAAATTCTTTTTATTTTTTATTTTTTTCTATTTAAAACATGATTTTACAGTATATGGTGACGAGGAAGACCATTCCCTTCAATGACAGAATAAATGCACAAAGATGGTATAAGAATGCTAAATCAATTTTTTCAAAAAAAGGAAAAAACTTCTTACCTGCCAGAGTATAAATCTGGATGTCGGTCAGTTGGGGAGTTTATGTCTTTACATGATGACTTATCTTCAGTTACTGGACCACTGCTGGTTTCACTGTCTGCTTTCTGACTCTGAGAATCTGAAAATGTGTCATCCCTAAAAATAATTTTTTTTTAAAAATAAGTGACATTCATTTGTGCCAAGATGGTTTTCTAGACAATGTGAATGAAAAATCTTACATGTCTTGCACAACAATGTACTGATGGGGTACTAGTCCATCAATTCCATTGTGTCGTCCTTCCCACCAGTCTTCAGATGCACGATGGTACAGGAGAAGGGATGCACCTTTCTTAAATGACAGCTCTCGAGCAGATCGTCCCACATAATCAAATTTGGCTATGGCTTCAATTGGTTCACACTCTACAATCAAATGTTTAAGAGTATTAGGGACAATGACTACAAAATAGACACAAGAGAAAAAGTAGTAAGTGTCACTGGTTTGTTTTGAGTGATACAAAGCTCATTCTTCTAGTTACTGCTTATGTGTAGTGTCTAAAAAATAACTACTTAGATAATTCTAAAAACAAAATTACGCTCCTAGGAAATTCCTACAAATACCTCATTTTAACTTTACCCTAGAACTTATGACATACTGTATGAAAAGTTACTCCAAACGACAGTGACACTTTAAGGTAATGTAGAGTTACACATAGCCATAGAAATCTAGTCATCAACCCAACCCACTTTCCCATCACAGGAGTTGTCCTCCTGCACCACAGCTCTGCTCCTCCCTGCTTGCTTTATTTACAAGGTTGCAGACATGTCCACATACCCATGTCACGGCTGCAACCGTGTAAACAAAGCCAGTATGGATCAATGGAGCTGTATAACTGGACATAGTGAGTATTAAAGTTGGGTATCCCCTGCTTTAAAAAAAAAAAGAAAGAAAAATGATACTTAAGGGCCTTTTACACAGGCCAATTATCATGCAATAAATCAATGAATTGTGTAAATGTGACAACGATCAAGCAATGAACGAAAAGTTGCTTGTATGTCATTGAGCGCATCTTTTAAGCTGCCCTTAAATGATCATTAACCATTCTAAAGTCTTTCAGTGTAAACACTTGTCGTTCAGTTGTTCACAGGGATCAGCATTATATTATGATCACATTAATATAATTAACGATTTTTCATAAGGATTTTACTTTTCTTCTAAAACGTTTAATAGAAAAAAATCATTGCTTGTCACAAACAAGGGCTTAAGTGATTTATCTGTATGTGTAAAAGAACCCTTACCTACCTTGATCCCCCACAGCTCCAGTTGCAGCTCCTTCTTGTTCCTCGATGCACATCTCTTCTACCTGCTTCCGAGATGACGCATTGGAGCAGGACCTGCCAATTCAGATGAGCACTGAGTGGGCAGGTCTTCGCTTTAAAAGCAGGGAGAAGAGATGAGCAGGAGGAGAACTGAAATGTGCAGTTGGAGTTATTGGGGATAAGGGTAGGTAAGTATCAATTTTCTTTTTCTTTAAGCAGCACCAGCAGGATATAAAATAAAAAAATAAAAATTGTAAATCCCGGAAAAACCCTTTAATGGTGTGTTCACACCTACAGGATCTGCAGCTGATTTTCTGCAGCAGATTTCATTTAAATAACTGAACACAGCATCAAATCTGCTGCAGATCCTGTAGGTGTGAACGCACCCTTAGGATTCTCAGTATATTGACTGAAATATATACCGTAATCTTTAAGGCTGTTAAATACATTAAGAGTAGATTCACATGTACTTTATTTGCAGAAGATTTCATGCGGCAAGTTTCTCGCAGTAAAATCTGCAGCGATACAGATTTATATTCAAGCACTTCATTCAGTAAAGTCTATAGCATGATATTCCCGCAGTGGAATTTAAATTTACTGCGGGAATGGAGTGACAGACTTAAATGGAAAATCAGTATCGCAATGGATGTCACTGCAAAACTTGCAGCGTGAAATACGCCCTTAAGCATTTAAGACTTAAAGTTCTTTACCTTTAAAACAAATTCAACACAAAATGCAGCAAGGTGGATTGTTGAAAAATGTAAAATCACTGTACACTGACTTTCTTTCATTAGAACAACTAAGGCCTGGAACTCATTTCCCTCTACAATGCACCACTTAGAATATGAACTCTTTCATGTTGCACTTTCCTTTCTCTGTGTGGGCAGTAAGGTTAGGAAATAAAAAAGATAACAAACAAGGCTGCTTTGTTTACAGACTAAACAGTGTTCCCGAACAGCTAGCATATTCCAAGGCTATGGAAGACTAAAGACATCATTAGAATAAGATCAGTGTCCCAGAATCCATTTGGGCAGCTTCCAGTCAAACGTACGGTCTAATTTTACTTTGAAACTGCTCGTAGGTAGAAGATGTAAATAGGAGTGTGACAAGATGAATAAACATAATAAGCAAGAATTAAAAGCTTAGGAAGGTGCGGTAATGGGGAAAATTGTGCGAGGACCCTCTGGGCCACAATGATGTCACATTGTCCTATTTTGTACATGCTTTGTGTATAGCTCTCGCTTATTTATTCTTGGTATTTGTTCATGTTGGTGTTTGCGATTATTTTCTATTTGATCATTATATCCTTTATATTTTGCACTGGCACTTTACATAGCATATGTTAATGGGTGTGCTTTTGGTTGTGATTACTACTATATATTGGGCCTAAACACAGTAAAATTACTTTATTGCAGCATCTAATTCAGCAATAAAATGGAACTCGGTTACAATATTTGCAACATAAAGTGGTTCAGGAAAGACCATCGTAACTTGAAATAATAATCGGCATACAATGATAAAGACAGTCCAGGTGCATGGTTTATGTAAATGGCTAAAATATCTGCCAAATCAGAGTGACATTTCAGTGGTATCTGCATGTATTGTCTGTCTTTTAGCTCCTCTCTATAGTACACTGTGATATGACATTTCTCAGGTAAATGAGGTGAGCAGTGATTGGTCTCTATTGACTAATAAGGCAGCCTTTGTCTCAGACAGATTGATGAATCTGTACAATACCCTGAAGAAGCACTTGTCCTAAACATAGACAGGGATTTATCCCACATAGCATTTTGTTCTTATTCTGAGCTGACGTTTTGATGCTCCAGAACCAAATCCTACTTTTCATGAGGAAACAAGTCTGGAACATCTTTTCTTATAGCTCTGTTAATCCTATTAGAAGTGTACAAGTTAAGGTCCATCCACACTGAGCAAATGGATTAGTAAATCTGATTTAAATTACTTAAGGTCCTTTTAGACAGAGCAATCTTCGGCCATCCGGCCGCAAACAGGCGCTCACCGTGCCTTTACATGGCAGAACTAATCGATTGGCTAGGCCGTAAAAACGTTTCCTGCATCGTTCATGCGGCCACTTAAATACATTGCTATCCATGTTTATACAGGGAGATGTGCAGCCGGTAAACAATGATTTATAGGGCTGCTCAAAAGATGAGATCAGCATTTCCTGCTACTCGGCTCCTCAACACTTTAATGAGCGTTTATAGCAACACTCGTTGCATATAATAAACCTGTGTAAAACGGCCCTTGGTGTGAATATACTCTAGCCGACTGGGTGTTACCAGTTTGGGGGGGGGGGGGGGAGGTTGCTATACTGCTAGAAATTAACCAATAGAAGGCGATAAGTTGAAGGTGTATGACCACCTTTACTATAAGACATAAGTCTATAAGTGCAATAGATCTTTCCCAATGTTTAAAGTCACTAATAGAACTGGTAGAACATAATTAACATGCCGAAGCATTTAACACAGAATTACTGCTTATGTGTAAGTACTAGCCCAAATCAATAGAAATACAGTTTTTCTCACTTATTTGTAACAGAAATTGTTCTGAGTCCATCAACAAGACTGACCATTAACTGCAATGACAAGAATAATCCTGTTAAAGCTAGTGTATCCTCCTAAGGGAAATATAACAGAGTTTCTGTGGAACCAAGTAAGGTATATGAATCTTGCACAAATCACTGTTAAGGACACGTCAATATGCAAGCTTTAGATTAAATCTGTTAAGCCATTCTGATTGTAAAATGTAATAAATCTTGGCAAATACCATCTTATAGCCAGATCTATGGCGTAACCGATCAATATTGCTATTTTCTGACATGCTTGTGTGGCAGAAAGAAACAAATCAATAACAACAAATACACAGTTTGCTGACCTGGGCATCCCTCAGACACTGAACAGAAAGACAGTTTTATGCACCTGAGATCTTCATTTAGAGGGGATATAAACAAGGGTGACATGTGATCTTATAAATGGAGTGCCCTTACGCTCTAGGACATATACTGCAAGTGCACATTTTTTTCATTGGCTTTCTAAACCATTCCTCTTTTTTTTTTCCAACACAGACAAGCATTTTATATTCGATTTAAAGTGACTCTGTACCATCGGTTAGCTGCTTTTAATCAAAGATTTGTCCTGGGGTCCATTTGTCAGGTAATGCAGTTATTGTCCTAAAAAAAATTCAACTTTGCAAAAAGTCAAATGGCGCAGCCTAGAGTTTGTGTGCCTTAGGCCTGCACTGCCTCTCTGCCCTCTTCACCATTAGGAATATCCCAAGCAGGATTTCTCCTATTCATCACTTGTCTGAACACTGCACATAAGACTTAACGATCCAGCACAGGTGCAGTATTCAGGCAAGTGATGAGTAGGAGAAATCCTGCCTGGGGCATTCCTAATGGTGAAGAGGGTGGGGAGGAGGGATGGAGAGATGGTGCAGGCCTAGGGCACGGGTATTTTAGGCTACACCAATTTGACACAGGGCTGCAAATTTAAAAGTTGTTTTCTTAGGAAAATAACTGCATCACCAAGGACAGATCTTGGATTAAAAACACTCATCTGCCTGTACAAGCGGTTGGGGGGGGGCAGATTATGGGTACAGAGTTGCTTTAAGTATAATGCACAGATCTCCTATATAACAGTAAAACAGAAATTTATATAGAAATACGAGCATGTTCCCATTTTATCATTTTTTTCCTTAAGTACAGCCTACACCAATCAAACTTACAGCAATCTATTTCTGAAATTTTTATTTTTTTTTTAAAAGGAAAAGACAGATCCAGAACTACAAAAATTAAATAGTCGAAAATAGTATTACCATCTTCACTTGTGTGAGTCTCATTGCCCCCGTCATGGTCGCCTTCTTCTAATGTGCCATGTTCACTGTATGGGCTGTCACTGAAATAAGCACATATATGAATATAAAAAAATCAGCATCACCACATAGGAGTCATTTACACCGTTTACATCAGGGGTGGGGAACCTTTTCCATGTCGAGGGCCGGTCGGGCCTTAATAAAATCATTCGAGGGCCGCACTCAATGTTATACCGTGCGCGGCAGTTAGTAGCGGGGGTTTGCAGCACCCGAACAAGGCAAAGTATTGTTCCCCTAATGCCCCTGCTATTGTAGTTAACCCTCTGTGATGCCCCTTGTACCTGATTTGAATCCTTAGTGATGCCCCTGGTAGCCTAGTTAACCCCCCAGCCATGTCCCTGGTGGCCTAGTTAACCCCTCAGTCATGTCCCTGGTGGCCTAGTTAACCCCTCAGTCATGTCCCTGGTGGCCTAGTTAACTCCTCAGTCACGTCCCTGGTGGCCTAGTTAACGCCTCAGTCATGTCCCTGGTGGCCTAGTTAACGCCTCAGTCATGTCCCTGGTGGCCTAGTTAACTCCTCAGTCATGTCCCTGGTGGCCTAGTTAACTCCTCAGTCATGTCCCTGGTGGCCTAGTTAACTCCTCAGTCATGTCCCTGGTGGCCTAGTTAACTCCTCAGTCATGTCCCTGGTGGCCTAGTTAACTCCTCAGTCATGTCCCTGGTGGCCTAGTTAACTCCTCAGTCATGTCCCTGGTGGCCTAGTTAACTCCTCAGTCATGTCCCTGGTGGCCTAGTTAACTCCTCAGTCATGTCCCTGGTGGCCTAGTTAACTCCTCAGTCATGTCCCTGGTGGCCTAGTTAACCCCTCAGTCATGTCCCTGGTGGCCTAGTTAACTCCTCAGTCATGTCCCTGGTGGCCTAGTTAACTCCTCAGTCATGTCCCTGGTGGCCTAGTTAACTCCTCAGTCATGTCCCTGGTAGCCTAGTTAACTCCTCAGTCATGTCCCTGGTGGCCTAGTTAACCCCCCCAGTCATGTCCCTGGTAGCCTAGTTAACCCCCCAGTCATGTCCCTGGTGGGCTAGTTAACCCCCCAGTCATGTCCCTGGTAGCCTAGTTAACTCCTCAGTCATGTCCCTGTTAGCCTAGTTAACTCCTCAGTCATGTCCCTGGTAGCCTAGTTACCCCCCCCCCAGTCATGTCCCTGGTGGCCTAGTTAACCCCCAGTGTCTGCCCCAAATGAAAAAAATAAACATCCCACTCACCTTTCCTCCGCTCCCACGCTGTCCAGGTCCTCTTCTCCCTCCTCTCTTCTGTGCCGGTCTTCTCCTGCAGGCGGCGCGCGATGAAATGACATCATCACGCGCGGCCCGCAGGAGTCAGAAGACGTGCGCCGCTCTGCGCCGCGCTGGTGAGGCAGGAGCCGGCATACAACACATCTTCCTGTGTCTGTGCCAGCTCCTGCCTCACCAGCGCGGCGCACGTCACAGGAGGGCAGGAGTCAGAAGATGTGCACCGCTCTGAGGGGAAGGAGCCGGCACTCACAGCATCCTCCTGGCAGCTGTCACAGACACAGGAGGATGCCGTGTGTGTCGGCTCCTTCTCCTCCAGAGCGGCGCATGTCACAGGGGAGCCGCGGGCCACATCCGGAGGTTTCAGGGGCCGGATGCGGCCCGCGGGCCGGAGGTTCCCCACCCCTGGTTTACATCAAATAGATAAAGTCACTGGGGAAATAAATAAAAAACTAACCAAGAGCCCTATTACACTGAATAATTTTCATGCAAAAAATCGTTATATCGCTTGAATTGAAACAATAATCGTCCTGTGTAATAGCAGGCAACGATTGAAAAATCGTTCGTGTCGTTGATCGTTGATTTAGATCTGAACCAAAAACCATTGTTAATCATTTGCTGTAATTCCACATTCGTTCGCTGTAGTTCCGCATTTGTTCACTAATCGTTCACTGTAATTGCACATTGTTCATTGTTTTGCTGGGATCAGATGCAGTAACGGTCGTAACTAACAACTATCGTTCTGTGTAATATGGTGAACAATTTCAGGTTAACGATAAACAATCTCGTTTTCAATCGTTTATCGTTAGTCATTAAAAATTGCTTAGTGTAATAGGACCCTAAGGGTACAATTACACATAGCAATTATCAGCAGTACTTGGCCGATTACCGGCCAATAATTGTTTTGTGTAATAGCTCATGCAGAAAGGCAACGATCAGCTGACATACACAATATTGTACTTTGTACATAAATGAGGCAGTTTGGTGCACTGGGGGTGGGACTACCTCGAAGTGCATCGATCTTTCCGGGCCAGTCTGCTCCTCTTAATGATATTTATCCTGCACTCTGCAGTGATGCATGTCAGAGTGACAACACTGCAGAGGGCCTTCCCAACACAACAAACGCCTCATTTCTATAAGAAACACAAATTTCCCCAAAAATGTTGCTGAAAATAACCTTCATCCCCAGTAAGTTATGCTGTTATTTACCCCCACTGAATCAAGCCTCTCATTTGTCCTGTTTAGGACATTTTCCAACCATTCTTTAAAAACAATGTATGGGTATGCCATTGCTTTATCAAATGTCCACATTGGTCCATTTCCTAGGGGCATATTATTCTAAGATGATCTAAAGGGACATGAAGTTGTTTAGTCAGTTCTCAATTTTTATTTTAATAAGCATACACTCTTCTCCATTTCAGAGTTGCAAGGTAACAACGTGAGACATTTAGTTGCTGATAAAAAAAAAAATGCCAACTTTTAGTAATTCGCTAAAATCAAGTACAAGTGTAAAAAGTGGCTGCACAAACAATAACCTTCTATAGGTTAATTCTTTCATGCTCCAAAATATACCAGCATTAGGCTCCATTCACACATTCCATAGACTGTCCTTAGCTGCTGACCTGCAGCTATAAACAGCACTACTGAACTACATCCGTAGTTGTCTGTGAATGGGGCCATTCAAATGAATGGGTTCATAGTGCTGTCAGCAAATGCAGACTATGAAACGTGTTAAAGAGGCTTTAGTCTTTTTATAAAAAAAAAAAAAATTAAAATAAAAGAATCAATCATCTGGTCATAGAACACCACTGCCAACTTTAACAGGAATAGGACAACTGCTATATTTCGGAGAAGATATAGGAAGGTAGTGGTGGTTTTGTACACTGCAGACAGTGTCACTAGAAAAATACAGTTATAGAGCTGCAATGGCAAAATCGAAACCTAATTGTATCTAGTTATATGTAATTCCAATGTATTCTTCCCTATTTAGATAAAAAACACATTTGAGCCCCTGTTATGTTATGCCTATCGACCTACCAGTAGTCATCGCCAGCCATGCATTTCTCATAAACCGGGCCTTCAAGCTCTTTGGCATCTGGAAAAATATTCTCATGATGGATGATTATTGTTTTAACAATTTCATTCACATGAGCCTGACAGGACACTTGGTCTTGAATGTCTGGAACAGGCATCAACGTGGGGCCAAAGCAGATTGCCAAGTTATATGGATCCATCATATTTTCATCACTATACTGAGAAAGGCTGTATGAAACAAAAGGAGAAGATTAAAGTGACTGAAGAATACAATCTGATTAATGCTATTGGCAATTGTTTTCTCCCTTTCTGTATAATGTCAGATTACCCAGTGCAATGAGGAGTACTCCTATTGTTTGATTTTATATGTTGATTAAACCAGCAGCTATGCACCATAATGTCTGGGTAGGAAGTGTGAATTTATTTAGTATCCTATCCATGTAGACACTGTAGTTTCTCTGGTAGCTCTGTTATACTTTCAGTCGATTACAACTTTGTAAGATATTAAAGCAAATGCTTTAAGTTTTGCACGTGGATAGAATGGCATTGGTGTGAGGAATGTACTGATGGTACATTTGCTTTAATGATGAAAGCGTCATAGCATCTTGGTTTATCATGTCTTTTAATAACATATATAAATTTTTAGGATACTTACTGGTTAAGGAATGCAAAGAGGTATCGCATGACTATAAGCACAGTCCTGGGTAATGTCAACAGGATTTTCCTGATGTGTATGGCCCTCTCATAGAGATTCTCCACTCCTGTCAGAAAAACACATGATCAAAAGGATGTATTATCAGAAAATTACCTTAATCAAGTTTTTAAGTTAAACATGCCAGCCCAATGGCCTCTGCACAGGTCACAGAGCATGCCTAGAACACTCGCCCAGTCATTGGGTAAGCTCCACATTATAGGTTCCTGTAGTCCATATAGCTGTTGTAGAACACTATCTTATGTGATGTTAAATGGGTGGATTTAACTGAAGTGAACCTTAATAATCACACTCACATGATCCCTGTTAAGCGATACTTCACACTATGTTTTGTTTACTTGGACTTTTTTTTTTTTTTTTTTTACAGAGGGTTATGGTCCTTTTACACAGAACGATAAATCACCCAATCGATCGTTTAACGATTTTGATGCAATGATTTTAATAGCGATCAGCATTTAGACAGAGATAAATCATTTGAAAAATTGCGTTATTGCAATCATTTTAAGATCGCTTAAGCCCATCTCACACATTAGGGCGAATCTGTGAAATACTGTTTACGCGATACGATCTGCGAATTTTCAGCGAACGACCAACGACGACTTGAGAACACGTAGAAAGACCAAGATGAACGATTTCTCGCTCATTGATCGTTCGCTGTGTTTACACAAGCCGATTATTGCTCAAATGCGATCTTTATCGCAAAAATTCAAACGATAATCGCTCAGTGTAAAAGGACCGTTACCGCTTCCATTTTTTTTTTACAAAATTTTTTTATTCTTTTTAATTTGATTTACATGTACAAAGAACAAAATTCCAAACAATTAAAACCACTACAAAACACCCGCCCGCCCCCCTTCCCATCCCTACCCCCACCCGACTCCACACTTAAAGGGCAAATTTACTTATATCACATAAGACTTCCCGATATAATCCCTTTCACCCAAACCCCGCCCCCCCCCCCCCCCAGCCCAACAGAGGACATGCACGAGGAGAAAACAAAGAAAAAAAGAAAACTTGGACTTTGGTGTAGCCAGAAAGTAGGGCTACTGGGGCATGTTCTCTGGGCCAGAGTGTCAGATATGGTCAATAAGTCTCCTAGCCTTATTACAGTTAATTAATTACAGGGCTAGGGCAGCAAAGTAAAAGTTTTCCCCGTGAAGAAAAGCTTGGCCACGGTTCTGTATCTGCAGACCTTTTCACAATTGTATTAGTTTAGATAGAAACTTACTGGTAAGCAAAGATGTTGGGGAGAAAAGGATCTGGCATGTTGGATTTCTATTGCCTGACCCTATTGCCCTGGGAGACATAAGCTACTGCCTGAGCAGTCTGGCTTTGGCTTACCCCTCCTTTCTCCATAGACCAAGCTGGACGTTCATGTGTATGAGGAAATCAGGAGTAAATTGCCAAACATTTGGCTGACAACTACTGAAAGTGTAACCAATGTAAAAATGTGTGTCTCTCAGCTGCCAGCTCAATGGATGCCATCTACATCTTTTTTTGGTTCCACTCTAGAAGATAGTGGTAGGTACACACTCATACATCTGACTATGTATGAGAGCCTAAAATAACTCTGATATAATCGCCCTACTAATTAAAAAGTAGCAGCAGAGGAAGACGTCAAATAGTTAATTTTTGCAACAAAGACTGGAAGAAAGACGTGTAAGCGATCAGTCCTCAATAAAATAACCAGACATTACCTTGCAACATTGGATTCTTTTCAGGAAATCTGTTTTAGCCATCTGGGTACTTTAATATAGTACTATATCATGTATGGCAATATTTCAAACACAACCCATGCTCAATATATTAGAAACAAAAGACTGCTCTATGTAAATAGAAACATAAGACCCTTTTAGTGAAGTATTATTTCTGATACATAAAAACAGCAAGGGAAGGCTTCTGGGAAGAGCAGTAACAAAGCATCCCGTAAAAACGACTGGACTGTGGAAATAATGCTTTTCACTTATTAAATCTTTATTATAAAGCAGATGGCAAGATACTGCAAGTTGGGCTGCCAGCAGCTAGACAGCAAATATGTGGTCTAGGATTTCACTCTAGTGCAGACTCATGGTAAGCAATGATGAAGTGTTTCTGCTGTATATTATACTACAGCTAGACACCACATTGCCAGCTGAACACTCCATTTCTTCATGTGTTGCCCTTGGGAATAAAGGCCTGTGACACTGCATAAGGATAGTGTGTCATTTCCTCCAGTGAGAAATTCTACACCAAGGAATGTAAAGAATAGGCTCTGTTGGAAATGGTTTAGTATCTTTGGCGCACAAATAAATGTATATTTTCTAGTAAGATGAATGTTAAATGATATTTACCTTAAATATACTAAACAATAAGAATTATTCCCATTAAGTGCATCTTGCTACTGTACCCACAGGGCATGCTCTCATCCAGCTCACACTTGCTTAACTGGTTATCTTTACATGCACTTTCTAGTAGCATCCTGAACAGGAATCGTGTGTAAGGGGGACTAGTGTTCATATTTTGGCAGCATATCAATAGTTAAAAGCAAAACAGACATTTTACCAAGTAATGGTGCGTTTACACAGACAGATTTATCTGACAGATCTTTGAAGCCAAAACCAGGAGCAGACTATAAACAGGGATCAGGTCATAAAGGAAAGACTGGGATCTATCCTCTTTTAAAATCCATTCCTGGCTTTGGCTTTCAAAATCTGTCAGATAACTCTTTCTGTGTAAAGGCACCCTAAAGCATAAGGATTTGTTTGGCAAGGTCCTTGCATAGGAAACAGGTTCACCTGTTGTTTTCTTATTCTGTGTTCACACTGTGTGTTTTTTGTTGCATTTTTTAAATGTAACTGATATGCTGTGCAATATAGTCTGCCATGTAATACAGTATCTTGCATCCATTTACATTTCAATCGCTCCCAAACAGTTATCATCAATCACCTGTGGCTTAATGGCACATGTCACGTTATCCATGTCCATACAAGTAGCATTGCGGACAGGCCAGAATCTATGTCACATGACCAGTTGTCTCCAGTCCTAGATGGATAACGTGACATGCGCCATTAAGCCGCAGGTGATTGATAACAACTGCTCAGGAGTGATTGGTGGAATGGGGGTATATGAACCTTGACCTTATGGGATGTCATCACCCCCGGATGAAGGCAACGAAACGCGCATCGTGGTGGTGGTGTCGTCCCCGAGGCTGCCTACAGTAAAACATTAGAGGCAACTATATTGCTTTGTCCTAAATCTGTGTGAGGTATGGTACGTTTATGGACAAGTCAGGTGATTGATTAATGGTCTGGCGATGTGATTGGCACTTTCCTATGCATTGACACTTGAAACTAGCATAAAGTATTGTGAGTCCATCTCACAATATTGATGTTGTTATATAACTTTTGTCCGCTGATGTTTCTTTTTCTGGGACTGCAGCATATATAAATGTGTATTATCTCCTCCGAGATTGCCACTGTTCTATTTTAATGTTTGTGATTTTCTCTGTTTTTATATACATGTAATTAATAAAGATTTTTTTGTCACATATATTCAAGCCTTTCCTTTGATTGGTTATAGCAATTTTAGTGGTAGGAAGATGGCAAATCAGGAAGCAGGCTCATCATATGAGCATTGGAATACAAGTAAATCATACTGTGGAATTTAGATGTGATCAGTACTGTCACTATACACACAAAGAAAATTGGAAATCAAAACTTTGCTTAAAGGGGGTCAGTTGTTGGGCGCCTGGACAGTGGCTCTGTTAAATGTATAGTGGTGGCAATGTGCAACTGCAGCTCAGCTCCCATTAAAGTGAATGGCAGATAAGCTCCAGTGACCAGACATTATACAGTAAACGAAGCCCTGTTGACTGTGTAGTGCAGTTGACAATCAGTAGCTGGTGACCTATCTTGTAGTATACATCACTGCATAGTATATACTACTGCAGAGTATGTAAACAAATCAAATGATGTGCAGTAAAACATAGATAGTATATAGGCAGCAAAGCATAGGTAGTATATAGGCACTCAACTGTTTAGCACAACCTAACCTGACAACGGTCAGATATGCTTGAGACATTTATGACTCATGGGTATGTGCGCTTGACTTTTTTTTTTTTTTATTATTTGCACTTCACCTGCAAATCGCCGGTATCCTGTCTGTATACCACCTATGATTTGCTTACATATGAGGTTCATTCAGATGGCTGTTTTTCACCAAGTGGTGGTGGAACGTTAATTCATTGGGATGTCACTGTCAAATTAATTGATCCCGACATTGATGGGATGATGTTGTACCCATCAATATTTGCACTGCCCACCCCCCTATGATGGCAGCTGTTTGCTAGACTGAGCTACTTCTGGTCTTGGATGCCATGCTATTCACTGTGATGTCTGTATGCACATGTGGGTAGCAGCTGTTTCTATTATTCCACAAAAACACGGTCACGGTAACCGGCACTACTAGGTGTATTAAGATGGATGGAAAACGGGAATTTCCACAGGTGTAAATATATGAGGGTATCATGGTGCTTCCTCCCAAAGACACAAATCCACACAAAAATTTCCAGATAGTGGAAAAGCCACCACCTCCAGATCCGGAGGTGTTGGCATCCCCACTATCCACAAGCCATGTTGATGGTTTTTATTTGCTGAATGAACAATAAAGAGGAAGATTTTAACAGGGTTAGAGCACTCCCATATTTTCTTTTTTGGATGTTTCTACTATTGGTTTATACTGTGGTAGATAGTGTGTATAAACAGGATACAGAGACTCTTCAAACTGCCACCCCTGAGGAAGATAGCAGTGTGCTAATGGAACGTGTAGGGCAGGGTTAGGTGCATTGGGTATTTACTATTCTGGGCATGTTGCTTATTTAGTGCAGTGACTTTACATGCATATACTCTTTACTGATGTGTATTTGTTTATACTGGTCCCGTTTATCTGTTTACACACTATGCAGTCTGATAATAGCAGCCATATTTTATGGCATAGCGGTCTTTCCGGCATTAGGCTGGGTTCACACTATGTATATTTCAGTCAGTATTGTGGTCCTCATATTGCAACCAAAACCAGGAGTGGATTAAAAACACAGAAAGGCTCTGTTCACACAAGGTTGAAATTGAGTGGATGGCCGCCATTTAATGGCAAATATTTGCTGTTATTTTAGAACAATGGCTGTTATATTGAAATAATGGCATTTACTGTTATATGGCGGCCATCCACTCAATTTCACCATTGTGTGAACAGATCCTTTCTGTGTTTTTAATCCACTCCTGGTTTTGTTTGCAATATGAGGACCACAATACTGACTGAAATATACGTAGTGTGAACCCAGCCTTAGGGTGGCACATATCACGGTGACTCCTTCTGTACACATCAATCATTTTTACCCAGAAAACCCCTTTAAGGCCCTGTTTAGACAGGTTTTTACTATGTTCACAGTTTTTTTTTCTGGTAAACTCTTTTAGCAAAAAAACCCAAACATCTGAAAATCTGTGAATTTAGAATAGTCCAGGCAATTTTAAGAAACTTTGTAATTGGGTTTATTAGCCAAATCTGCCATTATCTGCATGTAAAAAGCCTTTTCCCAGGTCGCCCCCTCCTCTCCTTTCTGTCATCCACTGCTCAGAATCAGGAAATCTCGACTGTTTTTTCATCTCTTTCATCAGTCGGATCCTGTCTGGTCTATGAAGGGGGGAGGGGGGAAGGAGTGAGATTAGCAGGCAGCTGAGAGCCAGAACAAAGGATTGCTCAGCGGGGGAGCTATTCAGAGCCCTAATTAGAGGTCAGATAGCTCCATGGTGCCTGTCAGAAGAGAGAGCCTGAGATGTGAATGTAAATTAACTCTTTGTTGTCCTGTTTTGCTGCTTTTACTTTCTCTCTCCATAGGAAAACCATGAAGACAGGGGGGAGAGCTTCAAACTGCTTTTTCATGATAAAAATTCATTTTTCAGCTAATAAACCCAATTACAAAGTTTCTTAAAATCGCCTGGACTATTGATTTCTGCAATAAAAAGTTTAATGACAGTGACACTTTAAGACAAAACTCACAGTAAAACAAAGATTTTATTTGCAGATTCATATGTCAGATAAAAGTCAAAGTATATTGTTCAGGTTCTCGGACTATTCCATTACATGTGGTCAAGCATGGCAAATGTAAGTGTTAGCAGCACTGCCCATTCAGTATGTCTACAACAGCCAGAAAGATAGAATACATTCCACATTAATTGTGCTCAGAGGAGAGGCACATGCTTTGTCATTGCTAGGAAATGGGAAGGCTCTGAAAGTTTGCCACCACAGTCTCTAGGGCTATAATAATACAAAAAGGAAAACAAAAGTAGTCTATCAATTCCAGGCCAGTGCTGCTATGGAATGAAATCAGACTACAGCATCACTTTCATGTTGCTAGAACTGTACCTTGGACATGTGCCCCTTTGTTTGTGTTTGTTGCTGAGCTCCGCAGAGCTATACTTAGACCAGCATTTCCTCAGGATTTCCACAATACAGTGCAGTATGCTTAGTCAACCCAGTGGCTCATGGGATACTTACAGAATGCAGTGAAATAAGGTGATCCAACTACATCGAAAATCTGAGTGTTAGGGTATGTTCACATGGAGTAAAAGTGGCGCTGTGGAATCCCGCCTGCTTCAGTGTGTCAATGGGATGCTGCACGGGCCTCTGCACGTCACTCCACTCAAAGAACTGACATGTCAATTCTCTGAGCGGAGGCGCACGCGGCTCCCATTCACACACTGAAGCAGGCAGAATTCCACAGCACCCTAGAGTACCTGTTGTTATTCTTATTTTTTTTTTAATTAGCTCCTGGGCTTATTGACAATCTTGTAATATACTTTAATTAAATATTTTGGCCATAATGTGTTTGAAACCTAGCCTATACTTTCTAACACCAGGGGGCGCGGTTTTCATTATTTTTTTAATTACTGTTATACTGGACGAAATCTATACTCTTTCTTAATTAGAAAAAAAAGAGTTGAGACACAAAAAGTCCCGACCCCATGCAAGCGCCCGAGCAACACTCATTTGATTGAGAGCCCTGCCCAGTGCACATCTGTCTCCTAGCATGTGAATTGCAGGTGGCAGAGCAGAAACACATTCACAGACCAGAAGAAACAGGTTGGTGTGTGTGTGTGTGTGGTGGGTTGACTTGTAATGGCAGACAATGTGGCAGAGCTTACTGGCAGGTGGCGAGGTGTACCGTGGGGGGCAGGACTTACCGGCAGGTGGCAAAGTGTACCCCCCCCCCCCCCCGGGACAGGGCATGTTGGCGGGAATGGGGCTACAGCACCAGGGGGTTACTATTCGTATTGAATCCCATGCTGTAATGTCATCCTCACTGCCCTGAAAAAGCATCTTCACACAGAGAGGGCAGCAATACAGGCTAGGATGCAGCTCATTGGCCCTGGGCATGTGTAAAGCCCCTATTACACGGGGTGACGAGAGGGAGCCAGCGAGCGTCAACCTGTGAGGTCAGTGCTCGCTTGCTCCTCGTTTCCCGCTTGCTGCCAACACTATTTCATGCCAAATAGGGTGACGTGGGGAAATATCTGGGCACCAGAGCTGAATGCAGCGAACAACAACAGACAGCAACCAGAGAGGTAGCACTAACTGTATGTGAACTTTTTTTTTTTTTTAACATAGAACAACAGGTACACTTTAAGAGAGTATTCTCATATCAACAACTGTAGCTAAAACAGAAAGTAATTTTAATGTTAAGAAACTTTAGTTCAGTTTACATTCTTAGCTCTGTCTCCCCGGCTAGGCACTCTGAACAGTCTTGTCATGTTTACAGCTAGTTGTCTACGTTTCCGACCACCTCTCTTATCAGCGGTGGCAGGACTGAACACTCATTCCCTCACTGCTCTGAAGGGGGGTGGTCGGGATCTCCTCTGCGGGGCCATGTTATCTGTAGTAATCCATTTTCACACTGACAGCTCCCAGCCCATGGAGCTGTCAAAACGGGACTTGGCATAGCAGAGCTGAACAGAACAGTAGAGAAGAGGAGCACATTGCTGCTGGCCAGAACAGCTAATAACTGTGGAGGTGCCTGATCTCCACCCAAAGAAGAAAGTAAAAACAGGCCAGGTGCATGAAAAGAGGCAAGTTTGGCAGCTGAGAAAACCCTTTTAATACAGATTTTTTTGTGCCCTTGGATTCAGACTATACTGCAATTGTCCACACTCTACTCAGGTTATTTTCTTATGTGGGAAAAAGATACCAGGGAAAAAGGACATAAGAAAAACTGCACCTATAGGTTTCCTTGGGATTACTGTGACATAACTACTGCCAAATGTGAACAGAGGGATTTGAGATCGGACATGGCTAAAACATATGATGCTGTTTGCATTCTAAGTAACCATATGAATGAACTCATAAGCAATGCATATTTCTACAGAGGTAAAATGTAAGGTCTATTCTAAAAGTGGAAACTGGATATTATACCTTAGGTCACACCTGTATGAACATGAATTCAGCTGAAGAACACCAACGCTCTCAGGAAGAGCTTAAGTTTTGTAACTAGAATACGGCATTCTGCTGTATTTGCCTTTAGGGGAGAAGTGACAGCTAAAAGCAGAAATATGACATTCAGTAGATTATTTTATGCTTTTACATGAAGTAATTTCAAGTTTGCTGTGCTGCATTTTTATTTGGCCATGGCGTCCGGTTATTGACAAACCAATGGATCAGGCTTTTCTCATACATAAAGTACAAGGCTATTTCTCTGTCCTTGCCATTTTCTGCCCCCAGAATCTTAGCAGCACTTCATCCCAATAGCTTAGAAAAGATCAGAGTAAAGTGCAAGCTTTGCCTATGCTTGCTGTGCCTCATAGCTGCTGTAGCTGCCTGTCTGAACCTGATCTGTACATGAAAGAGAAGACAATTACTGAAGTGAATAAAAGCCTCTATTATGCCTGCAGGAATGCTTTCCTGCTGTGTTGGACACAAAGAGTTATACATAATCATGTTGAAAAAAGGGAGCGGTCCCAGCTGCAAGTATGACTAAATTCCCTTCCCAGAGTGGCGCAGATGTGGGACAAATTGCCTTTAAGACATCTAACTGTTCTCTTCCTCTTCCAGGAAATGCTAGCTGGGATAGAGTAAGGCTATGGTAAGGAAGAAGGGTGGGGGTTTTAGTGAAGCAAGGAAAGGGTAAACTTCTGGAAGACAAAAGGTGACTTACGGATGCAGGATATCAAATCGTTAAATCTTTCCTTGGGAAAGAGTGGGTTTTCTAAGCCCCGGAAATACAGCTTCAGGACACCAGCTACGGAGTTGATGTCGTGATTATTTTGGTCATCAGTCAAAGGGTCTTCTCCTGTGGAAAGGCACATAATGACCAGGTTACCATCAAGCTTGTCTGTAGTATCTGACCGTGCGCTACAACATCTCCTTGTCTATAATTAAACCTTATAATGTCAGTGTACCAGTAAAAATAGCAAAAATACTTTTAAAAAGAAAACATAGCATTACATTTAACAATAGTATAATATGCAAGCAAATTATACAGTAAATCTAAAACAAGAAGGACCTCCAGGGATGTAACTAGAGGCTGTTCTCACCACAGGGTCAGGTCTATATCCAAATATTCCCCAGAATAAGCCACATGTAATATACTGAGTTCAGAAAATGTGGCATTTCAAAGCAGAGTATTTTAGAAGGATTGTGGCTTAAGAAATGATCAGTATCTACTGACTTTATATATAGAAACAAAAACAATGTGGACAGTAAATGTCATTCATATCTAAATTCTATTAATAGTTGTACGTTGTGTGCTCTGCTAAATCAATAAGTATTAGGCCTATGCTTGCTACAAGCATTACAGGGAAATGGATAGACAAATTAAATCACTGTAAAGGGATGACCACACTTAGGGCCCTATTACACCAACAGATTATCTGAAAGATTTTCTTAAGCCAAAGCCAGGAATGGATTTGAAAATAGGAGAAATCTCAGTCTTTCCCTTAATAACTGTTCTGTTTATAGTCCATTCTTGGCTTTGGCTAAAAAAAAAAATGTGTCAGATAATCTGTTGGTGTAATAGGGTCCTTAGGGTGTTGTACAGGCAGCTTTTTTGCATCAAAATCCACAGCTGAAAACCCCCACCAAACAATGCAGATTTTGGAGTTTATCTGATGCAGTTTCTGGTGCAGTTTGGTGCAGAATATCCAAAGTGAAAATACTATAGCTTTAGAGTTACTCAGTAAATACAAAGGGGAAAATCCACAATTAATACACAATATAAACTTAAAGGGAACTGAATCAATTTTTTAAACCCTCCCCAGTATCTTATTGCTGTTAGGGAATAGCACTCTGACACTGTGCCCTGTAGTCTGCTGCTGGGCGGCTTCAAAATAAGCTCTGAACCTTGGTCATGGGGGCAGAGCTGCAGGGGCCTGTAGTGATGCTGCTTCTACCCTCCTCCCAGACACTCACTCTTGACTGGAATGCTAAATGCTGGGTTATACAGTGTGGGTGCCATTCGAGGGTCTGGAAGGAGGGCCGAGGCAGCGTGAATACTACTATAGTGTGACTATTTCACATATATTATGTGTTTTGGAAAATATTTTTTTACAGATGCTTTCGGACTTCAGAGGAAACAGGACTGGCTTGTATGCAGTTTTGTGTGCCAAAAATTTACAAATGTATGGTGTGACATTTTTGTTTAAAGTAAGCCAATTGGTCAAACTTTAGAATAGGCATGCACCAATAAATCTCAAGTATTTTAGGCTGTCTAGTCTAAAGCTGCACTGTCTAAAGGACATATAATTTGGCCCGAGCTGCCATGTAAATGAGCAGTGATCTGCTAAATAAGCGATTGTTTATAGAGCCTATTACACTGCCCAATGATGGTGTCACCAGCTATGTTTGTGCAGCCCTTGTCTTTAATCTGCCATTGACCACACGTGTCCTATTACATAGAGAGATGTGTGTCCAACAGCGGATTACTTTTTTTTTTTTACAGAATTGAGTGGTTGCTTGGTTGTCGGCTGATGCTGGCCCTATTACACGGCGAGATGTTTGCCTCATTTGGCCTTAAAAGAATCAGACACTATTAGCAAACCGAATGAGATCTCATCCACATTGCTGCTACACTAAAAACCTGTGTACATGGGATCTGCCCCCTGGTCAGTCAGCTTAGCGATCATTGAGGTGACCACAGTGCTTACTAAATACAGCGCAAACTACATTACATATGTTAAAAAGTACATTTTATGCATATTATTTTGTATATATAATATTTTAAACTTATTTATTTATATTACATCAAAAGATCTTACCTCTTTCAAATGCATTTTTTATATCATTCACCTCAACCTGGGAACCAGAAACTCGAAATATACCCTGGTGTTGAAGTCCTGAGGACAATGTTGAAAAGGAGAATATTACCAACATAATAGTGACTACAAGTATCAATCAAAACAGAAAAATTTAATAACGTCATGGGTCAGTAATAATCTAAAGGATATGAAGAAGATGAATAGAAATGATTCTTACCATACAGGTTTATGAATCTAATGCAGCTTTCCACGATGAGGGGAATTATTTGCCCAGATTCCTAGAGCGATAAAGTGATAGGAATGACTAAAAGGCGATCTTTGACACCCAGCAGACGGATTAACACTTTAGCTTCTCTTATCTACACATTTATAGATATCTGGGCTGTTAATGACTAAAACTCCAATCATGTATCTCAGGTAATCTGTGCCATAATACAGAACGGAGTTTAGTGCAATGTCTAGTACCGAGAAAGTAGGTGTGCAGCTTACACATCTTTCTCACTGTGCAAAGGACATCTATACAGCTAATTTTCTAGCACAAATGATAAAGGCAATGATTAGGGATGGTCCGAACCCGAACCCTCGGTATTGATTCCCGCTGTCTGCCGACTCCGTGGAGAGGGTGGATACAGCGGGAGGACCGCCTGGAAAACTGGGATACAGCCATAGCCATAGGCTGTATCCCAGTTTTTCAGGCGCTCCTCCCGCCTCCCTCCTCCCTCCCGGATAGACTCGAGCATGCTCGAGGTTCGCTCATCTCTAATAGTAACCCCTTCATGTTTGATACAGAGCTTGTTCCGGTGATCTGCACTCTGATAGGTGCTTCATGGTCTCATGATCGGAGCTTTCCTATATGGAAATTTGAGAGCACTAAATCAGATTAACAAGTTTGCGGATGCGCATTAGAATGGTAAAATCAAGCGATCTGAGGTACTATGAAAAAAGTATATTCATTGGTGCCAGACAAGCTGTAGCCAGTTTAACATAAACTGCCAACCTTTTCGTTTGCAATGGTGTTTTCGTTTGCAATGGTGTTCAGAGGATACAGAGAATGGTGTGATCAAGGAAAAGCATCCAGTGTAAGGAGATCCTGACAATGTAAACAATCCATCAACGAAAGGGGTATGATGAGGATGTCTGGAATAATTTTGAGGAACAGGTGGCACGCAGTCAAGCAATTGGCATTCAAACACAGTGCTAGCGCTTCAACTGATGTATATAGATGCACAAGTCATCGTTCCTTAGCACGGATGAGCTGTAACAGTGTACAATCAGTTCAAGTGCCATTGCTGTCTAAGGCTAGGTTCCCACTGCATTTTTTCGGTCCATTTAATGGAGGAAAAAAAGGCTAAAAAAAATGGACGAAAAAACAAATGCATGAGTGTGCAGCCATCCATTTGGATCCGTTTTCCCGACTTCGATTATAAAAACAAAAAAAAAAAAAAAAAAAAAAAAAAAAAAGATCAAAACGCTGACCATGTTTTTGTGTACGCTAAAAACACAGATCCGTTTTATTCCTTTTTATAATGGAAGTCAATGGAAAATCTGGTCTTTCTTCCCCATTAAATGGATAGCAAAAACGTACTGTGAACCCAGCCTAAGGTAAACAAAGGCAAAACTTCAGAGGTTAAAAGAACAAAAACGGCATCACCCAACATGATGTAATACAAATCTGGATGTTTTTCTACTGCTCAATAATGCAATTTTGTGCTCTTTTTGTCCTCTGGAGTTCTGGGGTTACATGTGCCGCTCTAACCTCTAATTTTCGTCCATTTTGGTGGATTTTTCAAGATTTATCAAGAAGTACACATCTGCCTGCCTTTACATCCACAAGATTACCTTTTCCATGATGTTTTTTTTCTTGATCACACCTTCTTGGTATAGTTTCCACACCACTGTATGAGAACCCCCCACCAGCATGGCAGTTCTTAAAACACTGGCCATGTCTAATCTAGCATCGACAATTGTGCCTTGTTAGAAGTTGCTCAGATCACTCAATTTTTCATTCTAATGTGGATTCACATAGAAACTGACACAGAAAACTTGCTGACTTCATTTTATTCTACACTCCAGAGTCAAATTTTTATGTAGGGAGGTTCCAACCATGAAAGGGTAGATGTCACTCAAAGTGTATGATCACAGCAAAGGTGTTAAAGGGATAGTCTAGCGAATGTTTTTTTCTTTCAAATCAACTGGTTTCAGAAAGTTATACAGATTTGTAATTTACTTCAATTTAACAATCTCTAATCCTCCAGTACTTATCAGCTGCTGTATATCCTGCAGGAAGTGGTGTAATCTTTCCAGTCTGACACAGTGCTCTCTGCTGTCACCTATGTCCAAACCATGAACTGTTCAGAGCAGTAGGAAACCCCCATAGAAAACCTTTCCTGCTCTGGACAGTTCCTGACATGGGCAGAGGGTGGCAGCAGAGAACACTGCCTCAGACTGGAAAGAATACACCACTTCCAGCTGGACATACAGCAGCTGATAAGTACTGAAAGACTGAAGATTGTGAATAGAAGTACAAATCTGTATAACTTTCTGACATCAGTTGATTTGAAAAAAAAAATTGCCATAATTCCTTTTTAAGAATGCATCTTAAGGCAGGTATGAACGGCAGTCCAAGATTAGCACAAGACAACAAATCACAGTTACTTAGCAATAGATTTTATAAAAACTGTAAATGAATTGCTGCTTGATGCGTTAGTGTGTTACATATGAATACAAACATAGAATACACTGGGTTTCATAAAGCAGACAAGACATGTCATAAAATAAAGTTAGTAATAGATCAGACTTTGGTTAGACATGATTTATCTGCTGCATAGAGAAATCTTTGACAGGGGAATATTTGCACACAGCATTTAGAATATAGGTGCAAGTTTGCATAACAGTATAGCACTTGTAATAGGCTACAACCACAGCAGAACACTGTGATTGATGTATCTCAGTTCAACACTGTAACAGTAAAAGCCAATACCAGGAAATAGACTGGATATAGTTTATTTTCATTGAATTCCATACTTGCATGAATATGTGTGATTTTTATTTTCCACCTGCTATATGCGAAATATGTTTTGTCAGGCATTTTATGTTGTAATATACTGCAGGTATAATGTAAGTTTCAATGCTCCAAAAAACATATGTATACTTCTGCTGAGTGCAAATATCCCCTTGTACAAAAGACAACTGCAAAGCAAGGTGCAAATCATGAGAAAATAGGCAGATGACTGTCACCAATAGCACAATACCTGATGTCTTGTGTGCGAATTCCTTCTTCCCCGACTAGAAAGCAATGTTAGAGATACAGGACAGAAAAAGAAGAAGTCGAGAATAAATCTAGTGAAGATCCAAGATAGAATAGTTTTACTGATTTCATAGTATAGCATTCCTGGAGGAACAGGGGAAAGAAGGGTGTAACCCCCTTCATCAGTGCAGTGTAATGTGGTATTATAGTGACTGCAGTGAACTCTGATACAACACATACCGACACAGTGTTCTACAGAACAGCAAAAGGATTCGTGTGCTGAGGCTCTAAGCAGACAGCAAGTTTTCATAGCAATTGTTCCTATTTACTTATTTGTCCTTAAGGCCTTGGCATAGATTTACTAAAACTGACAGTGTAAAATAATGACAGATTTATCAAACAGCCCGAGACACTCTATAAATCTGGCACATTCTTAGACTCGAAGTTTACAGCAATATGCTGGCATAAACTGTGCCAGGATCTTAAAACGAAATTCTGGCAAATTTACTGGCGTGCAGTGCCACATCTTTAGTCAAGCCTCCTATGTCAGACACACAGATCTGATACTTCTTACTTGCAATAGTAAATCTACTCCATTGTCTTGTGAAGACAACTCCTGACCATAGGACATATAAATCTGGTAGATCCTTTGCCATAGACTGGAATTGATCATCCAGAAGAAAGAGCTGCACTCATGGACATTGCGAGTGAATACACTACCTGGACAGACATTCTATTGTCAGCACGTAATGCTACATTTGTGCTGCAGTGAAAAGGATTTGCAAACCCACAGAGGTGAGCTGACTAGTCTCTATTCAAAAAGACGTTGTCTTTAAAGAAAATGTACGTTGTGGATGCCAAAGTAACACTGCGCAAGCAAGAATTTAAAAAATGCCTTCAAAGGGACTCATAGATACCTTTAAACTATTTTTCAGTTTTCTACTTTTTAGAGTACAAAATCAATTCCTCTAGAGGTCTTTATTAAAAATTTGCCTAGTTTTTCTTGTGTTTTCACATTTAGGGTAGCTGCAGTGTTCTATGCAATGTGAAATCCGTCAGTAGTAGTCGGTGGGGGGGGGGGGTCTCAGATCATATAATGTGGCATGTAATGCAGGATTAGATAGGTTCTCCAGAGTGGGAAACTCTTTGTAACTGTTCTCCACCTCAACAGATGAGAGTCTTGTACAGAGAACCCTCCCATTGCTCATTCGGAATAGTGTTTATGAAAACAGGTTTTCTGAATTAGACTACCCCTTCAATCATCAATATACATGCTTGCTGGAATATCTGCAGTACATTATGTGTCGCCTACCATAAGCACAGGCTAAACAGTTGATGTGCAATGAAATCAGAGTCACTGCTGTATTTGTTTCCCTATAACAGAATAACAGGAAGGCTTTTGAGGAAATGTTTCCTGCCCTAAACATTTCACTGTAACAGAGTTCACTGCATAGATGTCACAGTCTACAGTAGACAAAAATAATGTATGAGTTACTGAGGAAGGGGTTACACGTCCATCTCTCTGTAGACTCCGGAAGGATATTGATCAGAAGGGAAAAAACAGCCCACCACAATGTAGAATGTAATGACGTCCCTCAGCTGCAGTGAGGCCCTGGACATTACATTAAAAGCAAAAGGTGCAGGTAAGACCTCAGCATTACAAGTGCGAGTACCTGGATGAAGGACTCCAGATCCCCGTTAAACAACTTAGTAATATATAGAGAAACGGGTCTGGGTTTCCTTTGTTTCTGAGGTTTAGGGGGCACATTTGGAGGCCTGGGAAAGGGAACATGAGCAAAAAGTGACATAGCTGAAAAAAATTAACTAAACCACTACCGTGATTACGAAAAAAGTAACTGATGAACAATCTGTATCCACAAACCTCCATTTCTCAATTTTCATAAAGCTATCTTTAGGATTTAAGACATTGAAATTAATGATATATTACTAATATATAACTGATCAAATTATGATATCCAGCTGTATATATTTCCGGAAGTAAAACTAGCTTTTTAATTATGGTAGCTTTAGAGTGTTGTCTACGAACAGTGTCCCACTGCATTTTGGGCATTTAAAAGGAACCAATCACAACTATAACACATAACACTCTTAACAGCTCCAAATCTTACCATACTTTGTGTGCCATTCACCACGTGGGTATGTAGGAAAAAATTCTTTATTGTGGCGCATGTTGCAGGGGGGAATGGGAAACTAGTCATTTCGGAAGAGCCAGTCCGTAACTATTCACGGCTCTCAGTAGGAATGACTGATAGGTAAGAGGATTTTAATAGGCCTCTTTGCCTGTCAATCATCCCTGCAGAACATGCAGACAGGCAGAGAGTTGTGACTAGTTATGGCCCAGATGATTTGTTCCAGCCTCTCTCACTGCAGCGCATGCTGAAATAAAACAATGTTTCCTCCTATATACCCCTAGGAGAACAGCACACAAAGTATAGTAAGAGAACACTTTAGTAGTTGTTAGGAGCTGCTAACCGTGTTGTATGCATATAGTATTTTCCCTTTAGGATCACCTGGGTATCTTCTCTGAAATATTCACTAACGACACATCATTAACATTATATAAATATGTATACATACATACACACACACACACACACACACACACACACACACACAATTCTGATATAGTTTAAAAGAACCAAACAAATTTCTATCTGGTATACTATAAACTAAATTTTAAATGTAGAAACTAGTGCACTGTACACATTGCCTATGTATATATTATGTGGGGTTATTAACAATTTAATCAATACCAATTGAACAGAAAATATGGACCTATTTACCACTTTTAAACCATTTCTACCAAAACATCAGCATCCTATACCAGAGCCCAAAAATGTAGTTTTGATAGCCACAAAAACAGTAACATACCTTGTAGTCAAGTATTCTGCCCTATAGCCTGAAAGAAAACCAAGAGACATGTTTAGAGAATATTTACTATTTATCCTGGTGCAAAAGATCCTGCTACATGAATGGCGGATTTTTATTTTAATCTTGCACCAATGTAACCAGTCTATAGACAAGCCTCAGAAGTAACCAGTTCTGCGTGCCTGATAAATAATGTACGAGTCGACACTACTGACCTCAAAAGAATTCTCTTTTCTATGGCTGTCAAAAACATGTAATTAATTCCTATGAAACCATGTCTTATATACAGTGAGCTAACCTCTATTACTAACTGATGTAGTTGGAGAATTAGTCAGAGAACACATTACTACATCAGATGATGTCAGGAATTCAATTTTTAGTTAGGTCATACAGTTAAAGGGAGTTTGTGAGCAGATATATGCTGCCCCAGGCATGGGTAGCACAACATTTCAACAAGCTCATTTGTTATGAACAACTATGGTTTACTCTGAAACGTTATGCTCTCTCTAAAACGGTAACCATGGCATCAGGTAAAGTGTCTGGGAAGCTATCTCCTTGGTTTTTCTCCAATTGGCTCATCTTCATTGATAGCGCTCCCTTTTTCTAAACAGAGACACCAATCAATCAAGCCAAGCCACACATTAAGAAGCCAGGAAGACCCCCTCCAGGACACTTCCCCCGATATCCTAACTCCGTTTTAATCTATGTTGTTGTTTTTTTTTTTTTTTTAACAACTAATGAACACAAAAGCAAGTATTGCAAATGTCTATTTTCCCACACATGCAAATACGTTTTAAAGGCTGTTATACACAAAAAGGTTTTCATTCAAACTGTAATCTCCACTAAAAACGTCCACTTCTCAAAAAGAATACAGCCCCTGCCAGATAACTCACTGGTAGTGGCCTATCTCCTGCAGAAGAATGGATCAGACATGGTGAAATCCATCATATCCAATCCTTCATCTGATGTGCAAACATAACACATTTCAGGTTATGAGAGTGCATTTCATCATAGTACAGGTTCTGAAGAGATGGTGTGTGTACCGCACAGTGCTTCTCTTTGGTGTTCTTTGAATCCATGTTTATATATAAATAACAACTTTGAATCCATGTATCGTGCATGCCTCTCTTCCTAGGCCTTACACCAATGGTAACGTAGTGTCAGGTTTATCGAGTATTGCCAGCTAGAAAGCTGCAAGTAGCAAGGAAAACCAGACAAAGTTATTAGTTTAATACAAAAAAAATAAAACCAGAATCTGTGGAACAAGAACAATGCTACACCTGTCCTGGGGTTGTGTGCAATATTACAACTAGGCTCCATTCACTTCAATGGGGCATAGCTGCAATAGCACACACAGACTGGTTTTGAGCAAAGTGGTTTCTGAAAGAAAGCATATATTTTTCTTTTTTTTCTATTTTTGCCCTTGATAACCCCCAGGCATGAAACATATGTACAATATCACAATGTGACTACAGGACCTGGCTTACCTTTTCCTTCCCCAAGAGTCCTCTGAAGCAGGTCATGTTTAGCCTGTAGTTTTGTGATGAGATTGCTTCCTTCTAGATGTTCTCTGAATTTCTACACAGAAAACATTTGGGGTATTTTTTTTAGCTCATACATATACATTTTGAATGAAGATATTCAAAGAAATAAATAAAAGAATCCAAAATACAAATTAATTCTTTTTTTTTTTTTACCATAAAATAGAATTGTTCTGTCTCTTGTTGGTTTGCCCTTCGTTTTGCAATACTCGGCTTACTTAAGTATGTCTCAGATACTGTGGATTTTACGGACTCGGTGGAGCGGCTGTGCTGAAAACATTCTGAAACATCATAGTCTTCTATTGTCACCATATCTTGGATCGTCTGGAGGGTGGCTTCTGTGGTTTTCTTTACCTAAAAAACAAAATCTTATTGCTACTGCGCAGTGCATACAATATATGGAAAGATGACTAGCAGTACAAATAGTAACAGTATATTCAGCAAAGTAAGCTAGTGTTTATGGAATAACCATCTTTACATGTTGAAGAGGAAGATGAAATAAAGTGGCAGCACTGTATGCAAATGAATACAAAGTAGGAGTTGGGGCGGAGACTCCCTGTTATTTAGTCACAGCTGTCTCTAGGCATGATTGACAGCCAAAGAGCATGCTGCGTCACAATTCACTGCCATAGCTTATGCTGGCTTTCACCTACAGAGCAATGATTAAAACCAAATAGCCTTGACTAGATAACAGGGAGACTGCTCTGATGCCTACTTAGCTCTAATTTGCATACGGGTAGTTTTAAAACTTTATATCATATCAACTACCTCTACAAAGACACGGTAGGAGAACTCATCAGCACGCCTCTTATGCTTTGCAAATGGTGAAAAGATGAAAAACGTGTTGACTAGTTCGCTTCAGCAGCAATTTTCTAATGGATATCCATCATTCTAATAATTCCTTTACAAGCAAGTACTTTACAACAGCAGCCCAGTCATATTTACAAGGAATTCAGATTTCCTGTGGCTGACCTCAAGGTACTATCAGAAGATTATAGGCAGCATCTGCTAGGACATCTTTGTATAAATGGAAGGAACTATAGCTTCTAAAAAAGTAAGCTATTTCAATTCTGAAATTGAGGCTTATACAGGTCCCTAATATCACAAGGTTCCAAAGTTGGGTTTCTTAAGTGATTTACCACTAGTTTGTTTCTTACACACAAAAGCATGACACTTGGCCTTCAAAATATCCTTTGACATTCATTAGAGGGTGTGTATGTGTGTGTGTATGTGTATGTGTATATATATATATATATATATATATATATATATATATATATATATATATATATATATATATATATACACACACACACACACACACACACACACACACACACACACACACACGACAAAGCGACTCACTAAAAACTACTAAGATATATATCATTACTGCCAAACAAAAGAATTAGGCTTGGTCTTTCATTTGCTAGATTGACTAAAACAAGTGCAAGGTTAACACCAAATTAACCCCCCCCCCCCTCCCCACCACTACCAAGAACCCACCATTACATAAATTACAGAACACCAATACTTTTATTGTTCTTTGCAAATGAGTCTGAATGTATAACATGTAATAACTAGCAAATTGTCAATTCACTACAGAGAATTAATTATAGACCATTAACTCTATACCCCAGTACAGTTAAGTGCGGAACATTCATTATCTTAAGACGTATCTGAGAAAAGAGGAAAGAAGAATTGCAGTTTTGGGAGTCTAATGTACAACATTCTGGCCGAAAATCGCTTTGTATAATAGCTAATGCAGAAAGGCAAGGGTCCACTTGGGGCCATGCCATACCACTTCTCCCTCTTAGTTATCTTTTTCATTTTATTGATATAGACTCTACTACTCCCTCTCCTAAATTACTTCCTTCTAAAGGAATTCATTTAACTCTATTAGTTTCCCTGAAATGTTTATTAAGACACTGGATACTCTACCAGACATTTCTGAGGTAATCTCCGCTCTAAGGGAGATCTTTCATTGGGAACTTTTGGATGTATTGCGCACCAAAGAAAAATCAACAAAACCATTTATGTCCAAATGGACACAATTTCTAATTCATGATTTTACTATAGAAGAGAGAGACTCTGTCATTAATCAATTTAAGGACACTGATTGGTATTGCATGGCCGCCCAAAAGGGAACTCTGGGAGCACTCCAAATATCTTAAGCTTTTCCCTTTCTCTGTTAAAGACATTTCTGTCCATTCTATTGGTAGCATATTTGAATATCTGACATCTATACCATGTTTTAAGGTGATATTATAAATTACTGTTTTTCTACTTATGTTTTTGGTAAGACTACGTTGTATTGTATATGATAATATATCTTTTAAGGTTATTACAAAGGCTTATTGTATCTGTATGATATTGTAAACATACAATCCTTTGTTGCCTGTGAGCGACTTTCTTTGTGAATATGTAATGAATTTTCAATATGTATGTTCAAATATTACACAAGCCACTAATAAAATTTCGTTTAAAAAAAAAAAAAAAGAAAGGCAAGGGTCAGAAGACAAGAACAGTTTCTTCCTGCATGAACCAAAAAGCAGATAATGGTAGCAACAGTCTGCTGGCCCTCGCTCCGTGTAAAAGCAGACCACTGCTATCTTCTATGGCCTACACCCCCCACCCCCGGGTGCATGTAATAGCACAGACAGCGAGTGGGGAACAAGGAACAAGCAAGCACTATCCTGACAAGTCGGTGCTTACTTGCTCTTAATCTTGGGTTGTGTAATATGGCCCTAACCCATAGTTTTGAAATTATCAGCATGTCACTATTGGGGCAATGGCCATGTGCTAGTCTTTGTTTCTTATCTTATGCCAACTCTAAATCTAATGCTAACCCAACAGCTAATGTGCATCCATATATGTTAAACTGTTGATTCTAATGTGACCCCCCCCCCCCCCCCCAGTTCCTCCTGACCCCTCTCAACCCAGATCTGTCCTTGTTGTTCATCTATATGTCCCTCTATGTTTAGTATGCTGCTGAACACATATGTAGATCTGCTAGTGTGTCTCACGGTGCCTCTTCCCTGCCTCCTATTTACAAAAGATGACAGGGAGTAACCCATCACAAGGAGACAGACTGAGGCTGTATCTTACAGGATCATCAGTAATAATACTATAGTGTACTATAGAAGCCAGAAAAAAATCTTATATTTTTAGATAACTATTTATAAGAACAGTGGGTGCAGTTTGTAGTCTGGTACATGATTCCTCCCCCCCCCCCCCCCCCAGAGTATGTACTGGCCTCCTTTGATGTAAAAATATCATATTAACATGACATTACCTCTTCATTTTCAATTTTCAGCATAGCCAGTCGAGACTGAAGTTGCTGGTACCGGAGTATAAGTTCACTCTGTAATGGCTGCTGAGCACTAACTTGGCAAACCTTCATTTACAAAAGAGATGGGAAAAAAGTAAGCTTTCAAGGCAGAGCAGGACACTGGTGACTTCATAATGATCCTAAAATAATGAACTAGAGGGCTTAGCGGTAGTAGCTCATGGCATTTGTTACACATTTTTTTTACCACAACATCCAGAAGTGGTCGGATGCAGCTACTAAATATTTGACCTTGTGGAGTTTCTCTTATTCTTTCCTTGTCATTTTTAACTAACAGCACAGTATAAAACTGTACACATGTATCAGGGACATTTTTTAACAGTATGTAGCTTGTATGTTAATAATTAGAGATGAGCGAACCTCGAGCATGCTCGAGTCCATCCGAACCCGATCGTGCGGCATTTGATTAGCATTTAACATAGCCCTAAGGCTATGTGGAAAACATGGATATAGTCATTGGCGGTATCCATGTTTTTTCCAGACAACCTTAGAGCTTTATCCAAGTTCAGCAGCCACCCTAATCAAATGACGATCGTTCGGGTTCAGATGGACTCGAACCCGGTTCGCTCATCTCTATTAATAATGTATGTATGCGCCCAAATCTTGAAACTTGCAACCAGTCATAATGAAATCCACCTTTTTTCCTCTTTATATTACCTCATCGCCCAGGTGAGGCTGAAACTCAAATTTCATTGGTGGACAGAACGCTGTTGGATACATCTCCATGAATCTCTGCTTATCATTTCTGGGTTCCAGGTTATCTACTGCATTCTCTATGATATCTAAGCCCTCATGCCGCGATGTTTCCAAGTTGTATTCTGCAGACAGATAGGTTCTCATGGCCCGGTTTAAATTTGCGTGGTAGCCTAGATCACAGCACTAAAAAACAAACAAAACAAAATCTTAACATGTATGTGACGTAAGCCACAACCATCCATAATAAACATATTAAACAGATAGCTAAGACATATTTTATAGCATTATATCTATTACACAGGCATAATTCTTTAGAGCAACAGCACTCAAACTGTGAAAACTAAAACATGTGGAGAATTACAGCCAGAGTGTTATAGTATTATAACAATTTATGGGGAAAAATGTTTTACACAGGGGAAGCAGACGACAAGACTTGGCACCTTGTCTCAATTTTCGTTTCACACATAGTACAGCGCTATTTCTCATTCTCAAGAATGCCAGCTGTTAAAAACATTTCATTTACCCCTGCCAAACTGGCTGATGAGCAGTCAGCACATTCACAAGTGTACAGTCTCCAAAAATAAATGAACAGATTCAGCAGGGGAATGGCTGTTACAGGAACAAAGCAGAAAGTACAGGTAAGAACTGTACGAGGCTACATTTACAGGAGTGTCCAGCAGGGTCCGATTAATGTAAGTGACGTCCGTACTATTCCATTCAGCTAAATCAAGTGGCATCGGCCATAGTTGGAAGTATATGTTGGGGACTACCCCTGACATGTAAGTCTGATCGACACTGCTTAACACAGTGTGAACAAACCTTTGACAAATAATTGGACTGTGCACTTAAAATCAATGACATAGATATCAATCTAGCCCATAGAAAAGAAAGGAAGTATGTCAAATAAAGTAACCGCCCCACCAGACCAAAAGTAATCATAATAATAAGTGCTTAACAAATAAATGTACTCAGCACTAGCACTTTACATCTATATAACTAGGGAGAATAGCATTATTTACAGAATTTAACCTATAGCTGACAGATTTCTTGCACTTGTGTGTCACAGTCTTGGGAACTGTTAATTACCCAGGATGGTCCCATGTGGTGTTATATGTGATTTCAGATGTTGGCCTATGTCATTTGTGATATGTTGCTATTTCAATAAGACATTTATTATTATCATCAATTTTGGTTTGGTATACCTTAAATTACATACTTCTGTTCTTTTCTATGGGCTAGTGTGAACAAACCTACCACCACACAAAAACTGTGTAATGCGTATGGGTCCCTACTTTACCTGTGCATGCCTCCAATGGACCCATGCAAAGATTTATTTTGGCAGATTCCATACGAATCCATCACAAAAGTATTTGTGCTATTTTATATTTTACAGTGGTATCTTGGTTCTCGAACTTAATTGGTTCCGGAAGGCAGTTTGAGAACCGAGCAGTTTGAGAACAGAGCAGTGTCTTCCCATAGGAAATAATATAAATGTGTTTAGTTGGTTCCAGCACCCACCAATAATTATCTACAGTACACATATATTACATTGATATATGTCCAGTGTAATCTCTACAGTACAGTACAGAACAGCACTATATACTGTACAGGACATTACAGAACAGGACTATATACTGTACAGGACATTACAGAGCAGCACTATATACTGTACAGAACATTATAGAACAGCACTATACTGTACAAGACATTATACACAAGAAACATTCAACAAAACCAGCAATTATAGAACAGCAGTCACCAACTCCTCACCCATCCTTTACTGTATAGTCCCCCCATCCCAGCACTGTAACAGATGGGAGATGGTGGTGCACTGCCTGTACTACTACTGTACTGTATATGCACTCCAGCAATCTTATACAGTACAGGATGGGAGATGGTGGTGCACTGACTGTACTACTACTGTACTGTATATGCACTTCAGCAGTCTTATACAGTATAGGATGGGAGATGGTGGTGCACTGCCTGTACTATTACTGTACTGTATATGCACTTCAGCAGTCTTATACAGTACAGTACGGGATGGGAGATGGTGGTGCACTGCCTGTACTATTACTGTACTGTATATGCACTCCATCAGTCTTATACTGTACAGGATGGGAGATGGTGGTGCAATGACTGTACTAATACTGTACTGTATATGCACTCCAGCAATCTTATACAGTATAGGATGGGAGATGGTGGTGCACTGCCTGTACTATTACTGTACTGTATATGCACTCCAGCAGTCTTATACAGTACTGTACTGTATGTGAAGCCTCACCAGTGCTAAACTCACCAGGTACAACCCATCTACGCACGCAAAAATGTTCAAATACTTAGTACTTCAAGACTGGGGGCCCTAAAAAGTGTTTGAGAACCGAGCAAGAGTTTGAGAACCAAAGCAAAGTTTCCTTGAAAATACAGTTTGAGTACCAAGCAGTTTGAAAACCGAGCAGTTTGAGAACCAAGGTACCACTGTATATGTGATGAGGTATTAGTCACTAGAAAAATTGGTTCTTGAGGACAGCACCCTCAGTTGCAAATCTGCTTTAGATTTCAAATTCTGCGCAGTCTTACATTCTGCATGTGTTTAATTGTTGTTACATTTAAAGAAAAAAGAAAAGAAATTAACAAAAAATAGTAATTTGGATAACATAAGATCTGCTGACTGTAGGGGCTTGTGCTCATTGATGGCTGTTGCTATGAACTGCCCGGACGAACTAGCTCCTGACGCAGCTCCGGACGATCTTCCTCGCTCCCCCCCCCCCTTCCGCTCTTACCCGCTTGCTGCCAACACGTGATATTAAAAAAAATCTATAGTAAAACTGCAAAAGACTTCATTAGGCTTTATATAAAGATAACAAACGTCTTTAACGTAACAGTCAATGAAGCTACCTGAAATTGACCTAAGATGTGACATGAGGTTAGGTGGGGGCCTTACCACAAGGTCTGCACAATGGTGACATTTACATATATGATTAGCGTCTACTCTATACAAAGGAAACAGATGTGGTGGGAGAATGTAGTGAAAGAAGTGGTTTACCACATTACATAAAATACACACTAAAAGCACCACTCTGTATGGGGAATAGAAAAAAAAAAAATACCACTAACAACATTCAACCAGTACTAAGCTTCAAATAACATTCATAGTCTCTAATGGGTAGAGCTTGGATATTTCCTACACAATTCAACTTGCAACAGTCAAGTAGGACAGGCACACTATAGTAGTGCTTCTTGTGCAGATGACCAACAAATTAAAAAGGCGAAAACGGAGGATTCATATTTTCATGCAAAAGTGGACTTCCTGCTTCCACCCACAAGCGTTTATTAAAAGCGGCAGATTTATCAGTGTATAAAATATAGACTGGTGTAAACTGCCCACAGCAACCAATCACAGCTCACTTGCTAGGGGCAACTGAGCCAGTTTCACTTCACACCATGTTTGATCTTTCCTAATATGTCTCTGTGCCCAGCTCCATCCTATCTCATATGAGCAGAGGAGGCCTCATAGATAATGTGTAAAAATACTTTTGCTTGGCTGATCGGAGTGTGAAAGTTTGATGAAATTGCAGTCATATGAACAAGCATGGTCAAAAACCATGTGTATAACCTGCTTAATGCTAAAAATGAAGTATGGCTGCCATTCCTGCCATGTGATCACAACACATTTTAAGTATAATCAGTCTACTCCTTGAGGCATGAAAAAGATCAGGGATCTGTAGAAAACCATTCCCATATTATCCACCACATCACCCTTATCCATGTCACAAGGAATTCCAACTAAAGCAATCACTCAGATCGCAACAAGAATGAACTAGCTTACAAAGAAATGCATTTAGATGTAATAAATCAGTTACTTACATCAATTAAATCTGAAAGGTCATGGATGTAATACTTGAATACCGAAGCATTTGTTGCCTCCAGTGTTAATAAATATTCGTTCCGTGCCTTTATGGATTTCAGTTTGTTCTCTGAGTATTTGGCTTGCCGCTAGAGACAGAAATAGTGGTAATTATTATATACAGCACTAACGTTTATAGCATGAAGGCATTAATACACAATAATTATTCAGATTAACAAAGCCTGGTAGAAGCTGCCCAGCAGGTTACAATGAATGGTAGAGGAGTTACTTAGGCTCTATTCACACACTAAACACTGCATACATTGAATGTATGAATCTAAAACTTCTCCAGTTATAAATATATATCAATTAAATGGGTATTTCCATCTCAACTAACAGTTTACTTGAAGGGCTCCTCAAGTTGGATATTTTTGCAAATACATTCATTTAGCAAACTCCTCCTAACATGCCGCTCTTTCCCTCCCATTGTTTACAGCTCATTTTCTGGGTTACAGACCACCACTCCGCTCTAGGTATGTTTGGCTACAATAGTCACACACACCTACCTTTTCTTTCATTTTCTCGATTTTTTTTACCGAGCTCCGTCTTTGGTGCTTATCTTCCAGCCGTAAATGAAATACTGGATCAACAGACCGTCCAATTTGTTTCTCCTCTTGCTTTTCGGCTTCTTTTAGTTTAGATTCTGCATTGATGCTCTCTGCATGATACATGTGGTAAGTCTTCATGACCTACAAAAGAAAAGTAAATTTCATTAACCCTAGAATTGTTTTTTTCACGTTTTTTTCCTTCCACAAACGAGAAACAATGAATCCAGCATGTCAGAAGACTCTAAGCAAACATGAACATAACAGCAAGTTAAAGTATACAAAACAAGCACATGATATTGGCAATAAATGAAAATTGATGGCCGACATATATACAGATGTTATTTGCCAACATTTCTGATCAGAGAGATCATGACAATGTAATAAATCTGGGCTCCAAACTCGTAATAATTACAACTGGAACAACAAATACAATCAACTCCAATTCCTCAGAGAAATTCTGCAGAGTGGAGAACGTAGCAACTAATAATCCAGAGGTTTACTACTCTGCAGTCAATATGATTAATGATACTGCTCTTCTCATCTGTGTCAGCCCACAGCTGGTAGAGGTGCACTCCGTCCAGCAGGTTATTAAAACATCAAGATAGTTGTAAAGAGTAACCCAATTTCTGCCGGATCTGGCTCTAAACCAAGCGTTTAATAATTATAGATACAAATCTATATTTATTATATATAGATAGATTTAAAAAGCAACAAAGGAAATCATCATGTTCTGGAGAAGCAATAGACATTATTTCCTTCCTGCTGGACTGATCTAGGAAAGCACTAGAATAGCAAAAAGATGATGATGATACTAGAAATCATACCCCCCCCCCCCCCCCCCAAAAAAAAAAAAGAAAAAGAAAAAGAAAAAAAGTGTATTATTCTACTATATCAGGTATGTTATTTTTATTTTAAAACATTTACTGCCGCTAGCTTAAAGGAGTTGTCTGGCATAAGCTACCAATCTGTGATGCTGCTGGGGCTGTGGGGGATATAACAGTGCTATATACTTACCTGTCTCACTCACTCACACAGTTGCCAGGCTGCCTGCTCACCACTGCTCTTATCTTTTTCACAACTTCTACAGATGTGCTGTTCCCACAGGAAATGTCCGCTGAGCATAATGCTTAGCACAGTATAGTGCTGTCTATGCTTAGCAGCCATTTCCTGTGGAAACAGTACATCAGTGGAAGTTGTGAAAAAAAGGATCATGGTGGAGAGCGGCAGATAGCGTGAGGCCTGGGAACCGGCTGCGGCAGATCCCTTGCAGCATCGTAAATTTGTAGTTTATGCCAAACAACCCCTTTAATTTCTTATTAATTAAAGTAATTATGATTTAATTTCATATTCAAAGTGGTACTGTCTTTTGTAATACATTTTGACATATTTTTTTTAGACATTCAAAAATTAAAGAGCACAACAGGTCTCAGCCCTGAGATGCACTGCAGTTGTGAGCTATATAGCAAGGGAAAGCAAAACACTAATAAAATAAACACATTTCCGGGCAGCAATGATTCTAACAATTCATAAACATTACTCATCCTTAAAGGAGGAGTCCGGTCACAACTAAAAATCCACTGCAGGCAGGTGGGTGCGGGAACATAATAATGAATGTATACTTAGCTGTCCCCGTGCCCCCCACATCTCCGCTCAGCTGCAAGAATTAATTTTCTCCCTGCTTTACTGACTGGATGAACGGGCATTCCTCAGCCTGGGTTGTGACATTGCAGGAGATAGAACCAAAAGGAGGCAGACAGGGGGTCCAGGAGCAGAAATATAGGGGCACAGGGATGGGTAAGTATAGATTCTTATTATGTTGCCAGACACCACTGCCTGCAGTGGAGATTTAATTGTGGCCTGGAGTACTTCTTTAATATGCTAGATTTTAATGAAATAGGTTCTTTTCATATGCCCCATGTAAAGAGGTTACATCTTAATGCTCACAGTCCACCTGTAAAGCTTCTATGGACTTTTTGAACTGAAGGACAAAAAAAAAAAGGGAAAAGCTTTCAATTTCCCTGCCACATGATTGATTAGAAGATACAAGAAAGCAATCTACAAAGTAAAGTCAACATGGAGAGATCAATACAACGATTGTGAAAATGCGACCACCCCTGCAAACAATTTAATCCATGTATTAATCCAGTATTCACTACCTCTATACACACACACCACTCAATGGCTGCACAATGCTGAGAGTCCATCCAGTTCAGGCTATTGAACGATGTATTTATTAGCCGGTCTTTAGTGCCCACACATGGCAGTATTGGGTGTGAGTTTAGTTACATCAGTTTATATTCCCAGTGGGTGATGCATAAGTAAACAGGCACAGACATCCCAGAAGCTATGACTCCAGGGAGCAACGTTTATTGATTCTTGATAGTCAGAGAGTGAGCACATCCACTGTACCATTATTTATTCTTGGAGAGTATATAGCACATGATCTACTGTATATAAAATAAAACTTTAGTGCATGTGATACCTCAATTCCAACAACTTAGAACTATGCACATAAATGTAACATTTCTTTGCATTTAGGGATATAATTATTCTTGCTACCAAAGCCAACAATTGAGATTACAAGCAGCGACTCATCCCTAAATAATCTCCTGATCAACCACAACAAAGAGCCCTGATCGTTATGTCATGGAGCTTCCTGTAACAATTATTCTTCAGTACTTCATAACGGGAGAAAAACACTTACAAACAATAATAAATCAGAGTCATTTACGCTGAGAACTACCACATCATCCGATTGTCTTAAACTACTATCACAATCAATGACATTATAACCACCATTTAAAGGGGTACTCTTAACCCAACTAACATAGTTATAAGTGTAGGACATATCTAGTTAAATATTTTTGCAAATACATTCACTTAGTAAACTTGCCTCCTTCTCCTGAAATGGTGCTCTTCCTTCCCATAATTGACAGGTTGCTGTCTAGGTTACAGACCACTACTCTGCTCTAAAAGCAGTGGTCTGACTGGTGTATATAAAGCGATATAAAGTAAATATGTAAAGTATATCTATATATACACACCAGTCAGACCACTGTTTTTAGAGCAGAGTGGTGGTCTGTAACCTAGACAACAAGATGTCAACAATGGGAGGGAAAGAGCGGCATATCAGGAGAAGAAGGCAAGTTTGACAAATTAAAGGAGAAGTTCAGCAAAAAATATTAAAAGTATTGTATTGCGGCCCCCGCCCCACACACACAAACTCCCAGAGCTGTGCAGGCTGTGACTGCTGGAGAGGATGATGGCAGGGGGACACTGAGGAACACAGTACACTGGAGGGACACTGAGCATCCCTCTGCCATCATCCGCTCCAGCAGCCACAGCCCGCACAGCTCTGGGAGTCGGGTTAATGACATCACTTAATGCAGTAGTAAGTGCAGGGAAAAAAACACTTTATGTGCATTTCCCGTAATAAGTCTATATTGGTAATCTGTATAACTTTTGGGAGGCAATACAATACTTTAATAAGAAATGTTGCCAGACTTCTCCTTTAATTTATTTGCAAAAATATATAATGGACTAGCCCTACAAGATTAAGTATATTTATTGTAATGAAAATACTCATTTAACTCTTATTAGAACCAGACTATTGCTGGGTAGCTACAACTGTGTAACAAGTACATGATATCACTGCTGAATAACACCACATTCTCAATGTCTACAATGGAAATTTACTTTGATCACTTCTCTGCATAGAACGAAACTGGAAATTACATTTGTGGAATGCAACCAAATGCATCTTTTTTTTTTTTCATATGACAAACAGTCTGTGGGTAACACAAGGATTGAAAAGGAATGTGATTTACAAATGCAGAGGCACCAGCTGGCGTACAGTCAGAAATAGCTACACAAATACACGGATTAAAAATATTAGCATGGTTTTATATACTAGTAGACAATGCACAATAAAGAGTCTTTTTTATTTTATTGAAGAAAGCCACAGTTCTATCATTGGCCCTCCTGCTTGCCAAGAGTCACATTTTCATATGGAGGTCATTTACCTGTGTGATTTGGTCAATAAGGATTGCACTAGGGAAGTATGGTCATTTTTCTTAGGCATGTATAACACAGTCATATAATGGCCTTGTAATGGGAGACACACAGGCTGGTAATGGAGACAGACAGAAAAGACATTTGACATTCTGTTGAAGTCCTGTTAACAATATATTAGGTGACCTATGATATTGTATGTTTATCTCCAAATGAGATATACATAGCTGTTTTAGTCTCAGAAGTAAAAAGCAATGAGACACAGAGCTAATAAGATCCTTGTGAGCTTGGTGCTTACCGTGTACAGTTCATTAAGGACTTTCATTAGATCTTCATGAAGCTGGAACGCAATTTCTTTGCTCTGTAATGTAATAAAGACAGTATAGTAAATTCCATGGGTAATCCCTTGTGTGGTTTTATAGCTTTTATAACCATAACAGCCTATTAAAAACAATACATACTACAATAGTTATATAAAAATAAATTGCACCTGATGCAATTAATTTTCTTCAAAATAACTGGGAGTCCAAACAATGGGTAAAGAATGGTTTATAATAATACAAACCCAGATGTGCAGTAATATCCACATATAAGAACATTACCACAGTAGTGATATGGTCAGAAACCTCTCGAGAATTACCCAGATATAGATGTACCGTGACACGTTATTGTTTGAAATACAATCTGTGTAGTCTTCAAAAAAATTAAATGTTGGCGCCACATGTTTGTGCATTTCCTTTTGTCACCTACAATCCAGTCTGTCATCCTACAGGCCCTAATACATCCTTTTAGCAGGTTAAAGAAACCTCATTTGGCCCCATTTCTCTCTGTATAAAAGAGGATGTGCAGCCAACAATTGATAAAAAGTGAAGGACCTCATGAACAATCCAGCAATCGGTCATTTTGGAGGCCCTGTCCGCACGATAATAGAGCCATTTGATAGGCTTCCTAAATGAACGCTGGAGATCAACCCTTGTTTTCCTGTTGAGCAGTCTAAAGGGGCTCTAACTCCATACCTCAACTGTAGGACAGACACTAGTCTACTGTACATGAGAGTAAAGTCATTTTGCCACCCAGCAAATTAGTGTTCTGCAAAGTTTCCTATGAATAGGTCATAAAACAGTATTGTAGGTTCCTGTTTGCGGTTCTTAATTTCCCTCAGGCACATATGAGACAGGAATCAAAGTGCAGATTTCAGGTGGCTTTTTTGTGACGGATTTGTTCTTTGGTTGGTCTGTCAATGTTGTCGCCATAAATGACAATACCCTAGGTTAAAATAACCCATCAATCTCTGTTGTGATCTGTGACTTGGTCCAGGCTTTAATTGATTGGATGATAAGATAAACCTGTGAGAAATAGACCCATTTGAATATTTATTAATGACCGTTGTATACCCATTGGAACTAATGTATCTTATTTAATTGATGGGATGCAGACGTGCCACTTAAGACTTCTCTACCAGAACCAGACAATGAACGAAAAAAAATTCAACTAGGCAGATCGACTTTTTAACACATATTGGTGGTGAGTTGGCAACGTTAATGCTCATTTGTATCACAAAACTGTGTAAGCATAAAGTAAACAGAGCCCAGGTTATTCAATTTCAAAGTGTCTCTGAGGGGTTAAAAAAATGAATCAAGTGCACAAAAATAAACCCCAATATAAATCTAAAGACTCTGCAAAAAGCACAAGATACAGAATGAAAGGAAAAGCAGTGGGCACATTTTTTGATTCTAGGTCATTCTAAAGAAACTAATAGTATTAATATGGCTGTGTATTTACAGGATTTGTCACAGGAAGTAAACATTTTGCTAGAGTGACACTGTGCTCAGCAGAAATGTTGCTTGTCCTCGCTGCAATTTTTTCCACAGCTCAAGATCCAGGGCTACATCATCAGGCTAAAATGGAGGAACAATGGGAAATATGTTACATGTGCTTATCAACCAAATGTTTGCTTTTACAGTCTACAATAAATCCTTATAAGCTCCCCATGCGTGGCTAACTATGTGCCAGGTATCATAAAGGTCCCTCAGAGGGTTTCTAAATAAGAGGTAAGCATTAATTTTTATCCTTTTATACACTACAGAAGCAACTCTGTATATTAATTATTAGAAAGAGGCTCCGCCAATTACCATCCTGATACAAAAGCAATGTCTTATTTAAAGGTAAAATGAAACCTAAATTTAAAAAACTTCTAAAGTATGAAATTGAGACTGCTGGAGATCCAACTTTTCCCATCCCTGCCAATCAGCAAACTAATGTAGAATTACAGCGAACGATTAACGATAATTTTTGGTTCAGATCTAAATCAACAACATACGAACGATTTTTCGATCGTTGCCTGCAATTACACAGAACGATCACCGTTTAAATTTGAGCAATATAACAATTTTTCACACAATAATCCTCTGGTGTAATAGAGCCCTAAAGGAGTAATAGCATGCCTAACCCACTTCATTGTTTCCCAAGATCAGTCCTACAGCTTTATCCCACTCAAGAGCACCAATACCAGGCACAGACAGTACTAAAATTAAAGTACAGAGCCTGGTAAACTCTGAAGTGGTCGCAGAGCTCACCAAAGTGCTGTGAAACGGATCTTCAGGGGTGCGACCTCCACCATTCTAATATGGATGGGCCATCAAGGTTAAAGTCCTGCTAACCTCTTTAACCTTATAGTACAAACAAGCATGGAAAGATGATCTCATATTAGGTCATATTTCAATCAGATAAAACCTCACTGTAAACTAAGACAATAAGTAGATGTTCTCATGTATCAGCCAAGCTACAACAATAATGAGGTAATAAGGTGTGAGTAAGCACATGAATATTCTGCTTACATAAACATTGTAAAGGTACAAATACCATATTAACATACTGTATACAGTACCATGTTAACATACTGTATACAGTTTTGGGTGACTCTATCCTTTATGTTGACCAGAAAGCCTATCCATGAATCTAGATAGCAGTCAATGGACATTATGACAGCTTCTGACCTACTGGTAACATGCTTATAGAAAGTTTTATTTTTATAAGTATACTGTTAAGGTAAAGTCATGTGTGTTTTATGTTATTTTTAATACAAAGATTTTAGATAAGACAATGGGATTGTTTATGGGCACTGTCAATATGAAAAAAATTGTCCCAGAGACAGGTCAGGCGGTTTCATTAGTCAGGTTTGGGTGTTCAAACCCCTACCAATTAATTATACACTTGGCCAAGCACTTCACCCCTAGGATAGCTTTCTTTTTCTATCTTGCAGCAGAAGATGGTCTCTACTGTAAAGGTCCTATTACACCAAGTGATTATCAACCGTCTTTGGATGATTATTGCTTAATGTAATGGCTCCTGTTAAAAGGCAACAATGAGATGATATGCACAATGTTGGCTGATCCTCGTCTTTTAACATGTTTGAAAAAAACTTAAGATAGTAATGGTCTGCTTGCCTGAGCCCCAAATAACAGGAGCGTGGGCAGCAGACCACCACTATCTCCTATGTGCTCCTGCAGCCCCCCACGAAGTACTCAGCTGAGCATTACTCTTGGCTCAATCTAATGATCACTGAGGGTCCAGAGCTCAACTAATCAAAACTTTTTACATGTCTCTAGGACATGTCAAAAGTTTTTTTTTATGTTGTAATTCTATTTTACTCTAAAATACTTCCCTGGGGCTAGCCATACTGGAGACGCACATTTCCTGTATAGACTGTGCAGCAGGCATGAATGCTTTATGCGGATCAGAATTAAAAGGTTGTTAATGGACAGAGAAAGGTTAACTGCTAAATGTGATGTGTCACCTAGATTGTTTTCTTTTACCAGAGCCAGATCCATCCTAAACCTTTTTTAACTCTATACATAAAGGTTTCAAGTCCCCCCCTTTTCCTTCAGACTATTCAGATTTAGTTCCTTAAGTCTTTCCTATATTTTTGTAGGTGAGGTCTCTAGAACTGGACACAGTATTTCAGATGTGACCTCACTAGAGCTCTATACAGCGGGATCACAATTTCCTTCTTCCTATGATTATATTTTTAGCTATACAGCCCAGCATATGACTAGCTTTCCCTACTTCTGACCTTAAAAAAAAATAATAATAATAAGTTTCACATTTTTTGCCTCAGTGGATTCAGTCGACACTCTCATGATAAGGTTACAGGAAGTCATCCGCAAACCTAACATGTGGAGATTATATGCAGCAAACTGGAAATTTTTCCCAAATTATTCAGAGCAAATTCATAATGAATAATTTAGGTTCAGGATAAAACGCTACAGTAACAAAAGAGGGGAGATCAAGTCATTGTTCCACACTAGCATAGCGCTTTAAAGGAGAAGTCTGGCGAATTATAAAATCCAGCAGCCGGCAGGGAAGAAATTGATTACTAACTTACCTCACCCTTGTGCCGCACAGAGCAGTGGAGTCGGAGTCGTGGAGTTAGAGCTAGTTTTTGATGGAGTCGGAAAAAAATGTAACGACTGACTCCAGCTTTAAAAAAATCTTTATAAAATGTAGAATTTTGATATGAATTTTACAAGTTTTGCTCATTAATATATATTATGAGCAACATTCTAATAGGACACTGGCCCTATTAGATAAGGGTGGTCATGGAAAAGTTGTCGGTCACTATTTGGCAGTTTGTTTCTGAGCTGGAAGAGTCCATTGTGTGGGGGGAGATCTGTGCTGTTCTCTTCCTAGATGCTGGATGACTGTATATGAGCAGCAATATGGAGATATCCTGTGTAATATAGAGGAGGAGGAGGAGGAGGAGGAGAAGACAGAGGTAGTGTAGCAGTAACCTCTGTCCTCAGTGTGGTGTTCTCTCTGGGAGAAGATTGTGTGTTTCTCTTCAGTGTTCTATGGCTGCAGCTGTGTGTGTGTGTGTGTGTGTGTGTGTGTGTGTGTGTGTGTGGTGTGCGCTATGGCTGCAGCAAGCTGTGTGTGTGTGCTATGGCTGCAGCAGGCTGTGTGGGTGTGTGTATGCTATGCCTGCAGCAGGGTGTGTGTGTGTGTGTGTGTGTGTGTGTGTGTGTGTGTGTGTGCGCGCTATTGCGTGTCCCCACAATGACCTTCTATATCACTGTGTGACCCCTCTCTATATCACGGGGATCTGGCATTGTTAGCAGTGTTTCTTTAAGTATGGTGAATAATTAGTTAGAAACATAGAAGACTGTCAGCAGGAAAAGACCACCTGCTCCATCTAGTCTAGTTGTGAGTAGTTCAGGACACGGAGGCTGGAGATTGGCTGCATCCACTGCACACACAGGAGAATCTGCTTTATATACAGTATTCCTTTTTTCACTCAGAAGTCACCCCAGGATCATGTAGGACATTAGGGAAAAGCTGCTGAGCCAGTGTGATAAATAACTCCCCTGGTATATGACTGGCCATTTATGAAGGACCAGGAGTCGGGAGTCGGAGTTGGTCCTAATAAAATTCAGGAGTCGGAGTTGGAGTCGGAGCTGCAGTTTATCAACTCCATAGCCCTGGTGCCGCAGTAAGCTGCAGGATCAGCTGCGGAACTCCGCCAGAAGGCATTTTCCCCCCAGTTGTGATGTCCATCAGTCCTGTCCCAGCTGATGGACTGGCCACTAAGCCAATTAATGACTTGAGCGGTGCCCCACCCCAGTCACTGACTGGCTGAGCAGTCAGTCCATCAGCTAGGCCATGATGTGTCAGCTCCGGAAGTCTCGAAGCCTGACGGGGGTCCCACAGCGGGCATGGGGAGAGGTAAGTTAGTACTTGTAATGAATATCCCCCTGCCCCTGTCGGATTTTATAATCCCTGGACTTCTCCTTTATACATAAGTTAGATATAAAATAAAACACAACAATCACGGACCTCAGGGAGATAAGCATAAAAAAAAAAAATCCAATGTAGTACTCAATCAAGAATCTCCATTGATACATTACCCCCTGAAAAATTTGAATAAGTAAAGACAGGGTCCGTGGAGCCTCAGTAACGAGTCTCAAAACGCGGGAATAGACAGATATCCCTCTTGGGAAGGAAACCTGTTGCCAGGGGGTGCCTCCCAGTGAGATCACCAAACCACCCTGATATGTAGTCCCTTAAGTCCCACTCAGTTGCGAGTATGGGGACACAAATAAGGGACCACCCTGGTATTTCCCTATGTCATAGTCAAACTCAGTGACATGCAAGTGGCATGACAAGGAAACTACCTAAGCCAAGTATACATCCACAGACAGCTGTTTCGCAGTATTGCCCCTCATCAGTGAGGAGTAGGATTCTGACTTATGGGGACAATGAACAGTAGACCAACAAAACACAACAATCACTGAGCTCAGGGAGACTAGCAAAAAAAACAATGGAGTACTCAATCAAGAGTCCCCATTCATACATTGCCCCATGAAAAATTTGAATATGCAAAAAAACGGTCTGTGGAGCCTCAGTTGTGTGCCTCAAAACGAGGCTCCACAGACCCTGTTTTTGCATATTCAAATCTTTCAGGGGGCAATGTATCAATGGAGACAAAAACTTAAGGGGGGTGTATTGAAGCTGTACAATCAAGGTGAGATATGAAATTTTTAGAAAATTTATATGCATATATGTAGGTGCAACAAATTTAAAAAATACTAACTTGTTGAAAACACTTTAGGATACACAAATTGTGTCAAATGCAGCAAATGAAACATTTCAGCCATTACTTCCATTTATTACTGACATGCTCTCCAATTTTGTTGTTGTATGTAAGCACGTCTGCCTCTTCTTCGTCCCTTTATCTGTTCTCCCTGGTATGCAATTACTCTGACACAACTCTCATTCTATTCCTCTGATCCCGGATTCATTAATGCATAGAATACACTGCTTGGTTCTTGAATGTTTGTATAGACAGCTGAAGTGATTTATTTGTACACCCGTCCAGATCACTAGAACGTGCTTTTAGCCTCCCTTATTTTCAGGTAATGTGGTCCTATCATAAGACATGAAAGAAGTAGACCTGTACATAATGACTGCTTATAATCAATACATGCAAGACAGATATGACTAAGCTTCTCTAATATTATATGAAATACCCACTAACTTTTAAAGCTGCCATTAGTTTAGTTACCCCAGTGGACCTGCAGTGTGGCTGCTTAAACGTCCATGGTTTTATATGTCAAGAATAAACACAGCTGGTGCTGGGAGATGAAAGAGGGAAGGATCATGATGAAAGAGCACAAAGTTATGGCACCAAAGCAAACATATGTGATGCATAAAGTTTCCACTGTAAGCACTTCACTTAAACATCCTCATATAATATAGAAGATGTATTCTGGTTAAAGCTATTCCTCTAACCATCAAATTCAGAATTTGTTTTCTGTTACATTTCAGAAAGTTAAAATGAATTTCAAAAGGCTTGTATCAAGTGACATACATCACATGGTTAACTATGGCGGACACACAATATAATGCTGTGATAATTAGTCACAAAATTATTTGATTTACTGAAGAGCAAGGATCATGGCATTACTATATAGGCAACTAAATAAAAAAAACAACCAAAATTGACCGAAACCAGCACTGAGGATAAGGCTAAGAAAATGAGCTTCATTCTTAGTGTTCCCATGTGCTATAGGAATATGATTACACACCTTTTTTTTTTAATAGATTCTTGATACACCCTCCCAGTCCCAAGATATGAGTGTTCATTAGTCTGACAATTCACTTAAAGGGACACTTACAGCAGTTTACAAGACTCTAAACTGCTGTTAGTTTCCCTTTAAAAGTCTAATGGGTGTGAACTTAATACAGTCAGGTGGTGTGAATATATTAAGGGGTATATAAACACACATCTTCTGATTGTGTAATCACGCACATCACTGATATTTCCTACCATTATTGACAACTGTATAGTCAAATCTATGAACCCATATATCTTGGGAACAAGAGGGCATATCAAGAAATTGTAAAACTTGTAAACTGGGCACGGGGGGGAATTCGACTAGTGACCCTCTTTATAGGTGCAGTTTTAAGATAACTTCACATGTATCGGATCCACAGCGGATTTCACATCACTAGAACACCACCTCACAGCATGGGGTTAATCTCAATATAAATGCAAGGGATTTTTAAGAACATCTGGACACAATTTATAATAGCTGTACAATTAAACCCAGGATCAACAAAATTACAGGGGAAATGCATTTTCAGTAAAAATCTATTACCATGGGTACCCACAGCCATGGTTTATTAGAAAACCAAAAAATGATATTAACATGTAAGAATCCCACTGCTTATTGTAAAACTAAATAAGACTTTTGGGTTTTAACAACAAGCAGTAATGGAGCTACAGTACAAAAGTAGCAGATGCCACTTTAGGTTTACAGCTGAAATAAAAAAAAAAAAAATTATATATATATATATATATATATATATATATATATATATATATATATATATATAGGAAAAAGAAGGTTTGGGAAGACAGCGTCTTTAAGTGAAAAAAAGTTTCTTTATTTTGCCATATGCACACACAAAAAAAGTTACGACGTTTCGGCTCTTCTAGTACATCCTGAGCCTTCCTCAAGTATAGTGCTACTACAATCCTACACCATATTTAAATACATATAAACCAATCACCAGGTCGTGACAATAAAATCATTAGCCAATCACTAGATTCCATAGGCGGGGACAAAATCACAGGTTATTTTATATCCATTATACCCAGGTATACATCTTTATTTATACATTAGCTTTTTTCCAAAGCCTATTATCATTCCTACCCCCTCCTAAAGACACACGATCTCCTACTGATCCACGAGGGACTCCTCCGCACGGACAGACACATCGCCTCCTCGCCACCGCTTGTAAACAACGGAACTGCGGCTGCGCACACTCCAGATCCACATTGGCGAACACGTCGTCCTGGTGACTCGACACTATCCATATGATTGGTGCATTGTCCATAATACGTCAGCATATGCAAACCACACTCGCTTCACTTGGCGTTTGGCGTGGCCATGGTTACCAAGACGCGGTTTGTGCCGATGCAATCGTTCTTTTTTTGTGTGTGCATATGGCAAAATAAAGAAACTTTTTTTCACTTAAAGACGCTGTCTTCCCAAACCTTCTTTTTCCTGGATTACGTATTGGGTGTTAGCCAACCTAATTGAGGACTGTGCGTCACAAAGGGAATTCCGCTGTTTCTACAAGGATTTGGAGCATATATATATATATATATATATATATATATATATATATATATATATATTTAAAGGGGGAATTTATCACTTTATCATACCATGTGACAGGACAGAGTGGCAAAACTGCAATTTTTGCAAGCCCCATTGTGGAAACATTTTGACCAACTTTTTCATGCCTTAGGGAATAAAAAAAGGTTTCACATTTCAGGGCACACAATATTAATTATATAGTTTATCTCACGTAGTGAATACGTTAAAACAGAAAATACCCGAATTGCTGTTTTTGGTCACCCTGCATCCCCCATAAAAACAAGAATTAAAAAGTGATAAAAATGTCTTGGGTACCCCAAAACACTGTAATGTAAAAACTGATGTCCCCCGAAGAACTGGTACAGTAAAATAAAATATTGTGGTTAAAACAAAAGCATTATGATGCAAAAGAAAAAACGTTTATGAACGTTTCTGGGTATAAGGGCTGAAGCCTTGGCCATGAAATAGTTAGCAATAATCATTGCGTCTTTGCCAAAGATATTTAATGGTATACTTGTGTTGAAGCTAAAATGCAAAGAATTAATGACAGTAAATAGAAGCTCACTTGTTACACTGGAAGACAAAGACACAGGAAAGAAGAAAAGCCTAAGCAGGCTTGATTGGTACTATTAACAACTGAGCACAGCATGCCTATAGTGAATCCTATTTTTGGGGACACATTCCTTGTGATTTCCGGCGCTCCATGCAACACTGGGCCGAGAAACCAAGCCATTCAGAATGCTAAGTGGCTGCAGTGGTTCTATTAGAATTAAGTAGAGCACAGTGTTCCAACCAACCCAGCCTTTCACATCCCCATTAGGGAGAGATGACAGATGCAAACAAGACGCTGGAAAGAGAAAGAAGAATTCCAAGGAAGCCGAGTTTTTGTAAACCCCATGGTTTGAGCCTTGAGGGTGCATTGCAGTGCTCATCTGAATGCGTGTCTTAGCATGTGTGATAATGAGCAGAAACAAGCTAATCTGCTTGAAAGGAGTTCACTAATGAAGTTAAAGAAAATAAACAGGAAAATAGAGGGCTTATTCTGTATTCTTTCCACTTAACCACTTCAGATACATACAGTAGAGTGAGGTTCACATTGATATTATCAATTGCTGTGACCACAGTTTCACAATCATTGGTAGAACTTTAAATGGTTTTCCTCAGGTAAAAGATTTCTCACTAAACTCCAGAATAAGTGAAAACATATGATGCCATATTCACATAGGATCCCACATTCACTCTAATAAGGCAGGAGCGTTCTCTAATATATTCTGAGACACAGTTTCAATTTTTTCTTTACTTCGCTATACATGTGATTTTAAATTTTACTCGCTTTGTGTTTTTAATATAATAATATTTTTTCTTCACTTCCTGGTTTGGACTTTCCCATGATGCACTTTGTCTCCTGTGATGTCTAACTGTTAGAGGCCTTACAGCTTGTTCAGCCAATCAGAGCTGACCAACCTGAGTCATCTGACAAAGGGAGGCTGGCCTAACAGGGCTTAGACCCACCTCCCTCTTGATGACGTCATTGTCACAAAATGGCTGCCACAGAGCAGCCTGGGGTCAACAGTCATTAGGTAAGAATGAGTTTACTTCACTTCCTGGTGGGGGATTGAGGGGGAAGGGGGGGGGGGAGATAGGTGATTGAGGCATATTACAAACTTTGTAATGTGTTTAAAAAGCTTTTTACCGAAGTTGTCCTTTATCTCATAAGATGACGTCTAGTGCAGTGCACTACTGGTAAATAGAACAAGGAACAACAGCCTCTGATAATATTCTGATAGCCTCCATTTAAGGCTTACAACAAACAATAAACTAAAACAACAGAGACCAACTGGCTGATCCCGGAAAGATTAATATGCCCAATATTGTCTAGTTTACTTAGGCTGGGTTCACACTATGTTTTTGCAATCCATTTTTTAATCGTTTTTTTTGCAAAAAATTGATGAAAAACAGATCATCCGTTTGATCCATTTTTTCTGAAAAAAAAAAAAAAGAAGAAGAATGTATCTGGGTTTTTTTACCGGACACAAAAGTAGGGTCAGCTACGGTTTTGTGTCAGTTAAAAAAAAAAACGGATCCGTTTTGTTCCTTTTTTTTTATAATGGAAGTCAATGGAAAAACAGATCAAAATGGATGCACACAAATGCATTTTTTTTTTCTTTCAAAAAACGGGTTGCAAAAACGTAGTGTAAACCCAAGCCTTAGTGACACTCTATAGCCCATGTACTATTTTTCTTTCATTGTACAGGCCAAAACTATGGGGGAGATTTATAAAACATGGTGTAAAGTAGGGGCTTAGTTGTCCCTAGCAACCAATCAGATTCTACCTTTAATTTTCCCAAGAAACTGTGAGGAATGAAAAGTGGAATCTGATTGGTTGCTAGGGGCAACTGAGCCAGTTCTACTTTACACCATGTTTGATAAATCTCCCCCTATGTTTATACCACTCTGCTGAGCTTTAGGCAGTGCATTACTTTGCATTCATTACCAATTTCTCATTTTGGTTTTCCAATTTGTCCAGAAAAACAGTTGGCAGTATTTGTGACTTTCTGATAAGTGGTTGGCAACTCTGACCGTCAGAAAGTATAGGAAGTCGCCAAAATAATATCTAAATCATCAGTGTCTAAATGACAGCCTGCAGTTGCCCATGCTCATATATAAAATATTTTTACCTCAAATCTATACTGCAGGCCACTAATAATAAAAGATCAATTGTTCTGAGTGAGGAACATAACTCACAGAAATTACTCCAGGATAGGAATCATTTTGACAGGAAACAAGTCATCTTCTCATTCCCCTAGACTGAGTCTTCTCTGAGATAACAGCTTTCACACTACAAGGTTGGTGATAATGGTGACTGCCAGATTTCCCTCAAGCACAATGTCCATTTACAGACAATTATCACTATAACCCATTGTTATTTGCTGGATACAGAAAATTCAATGTGTGTAAATGTACCTTAGTTTAGACTGACTGCACTGTATGCCAGTGATAAAAGGATCTGATCCCATGTGGTTAAGGGAATTCTATTCTATGGTGCTATAAGTAAAAGACAAATCCCTTTATGGATAGAGACTTGGGGGGAGATTTATCAAACATGGAGTAAAGTGAAACTGGCTGAGTTGCCCCTAGCAACCAATCAGATTCTACCTTTCATTTTCCCAAGAAACTGTGAGGAATGAAAAGTGGAATCTGATTGGTTGCTAGGGGCAACTGAGCCAGTTTCACTTTACACCATGTTTGATAAATCTCCCCCTTGGTTTTTGCTTCTACCTAAACGGATTGGAAGCACAAAGACAGGACCAATGCCCTTGATATAGAAATTAAGTAATTAGTTTTCCTTGGCAATGATGCCCTCATCACTTGGATGAAGGAGTGGCCATAGGAGCCCATAAGTTTGGCCTCATAGGATCGTCCTCTTACTGATGTGCAATGAGTGACTCACATACAGTACATGAGGGGGAGGCAGCTGTGACAACATGTCAACAACTGAACTTCCAAGATCACATGACAGCTCTGCCATTTTGGTCATCAGGCCATCCCTGCTAATGGAAACTAGTGCTTTACTTTTAACAAAAAGTATTTTTTTTGCCTCCCCACAACCTCTTTAATGTTTTCATTAATACACAAAGGCAAATGCACCAGTCACCAAAATGCTGTTTTCAATTAATTTTGTACAAATCATTTTTGTATAACTGTCATTGACATTGTGCTGATTGTCATCTTTAAGAACAGTTATTAGGCTTCCACCCCTATATAGCCCTCATGAACTACACATTTTATCAGCTAAGGCTGGGTTTACATTGATAAGTTGCATCTTTTGCAGTATTTGTCAGAAACTGACCACAACTGAGAGCACAACTGACGCCAAAAAGGCATCAGTCGTCATCAGTCTTTTCATCCTTTTGTTAGTTAAATGCCCTCAGTTGCCATCAGTTTCCATAATTTTATTGTATCAGTTTTCATCAGTTTTTTACTCTATTTTTCTATATTCAAATTTTAATCACATTTTTAAATGATCAGTAAAAGGGTTGCAGACAGGTCCTGGAGCAGCTGTGTTGTACCTATTGTCTTGGCCATGGCTGAAGAGCAGGATGTAGGGTTGTCAGGCACTGTCTGGATACAAAAGGAGAGAAAGGGAACGCTGTAGCACCCACCCCCTCTACCCAGCTTCACTTCGGGGAGATTTCATTTCCTTTCGGCTCTCCTTCTTCTTCTGCTTGGAGCACTAGAGGCAAAAGCCGGAAGATGCAAATGGTCTGCGTCTGTAACCGGCACTCCATAGGCTTGAATGGGTGGGGAGCCCAATGATCAGACAGACTGCACAGAAGAATGCTTCAAGATGCGTTCCCGAGCACTGGTTGTTTGGCGATCCGGAATTGTCCCATTCAAATGACCGAGATCAGCTCAAAGATGTGTTCTCCTCCTGCGCCAGAGGAAAACGCCACCGAATCGCTGTAAACCCAGGCTAAGTGGCCAGTTATGTGACAAAGTACTCAATGCTGAAAAATAAGTGAATATGACTGGTCTACAAGATCTAATCCATAGACCTTCAGAAAAAAGACAAAAGTACCTAGAATTATTACTATATAGCCTGAAAAAATGGCAATAACAACTAAAATGTAGTTGCCCATTATTAACAGATGTTATCTCTACATTACACAGTAACAAACATGGAGGTGTGGTTAAAGAAAATGCCGTAAATACCTTCTTAAACATCCTGGTAGAATCTTCACTTATCTGCATGAATCGCATTATAACGTTGTTTAAGTAAATATCACTCAGAGTCGCATGATCTTTGCTTTCTCTTCTCACTTGGTTCAGAAGTAAATACCAGCAGTTTACAGGGGACAGCAAATTCTGGTCTTTCCTAGGAAGAACAATTACAGAGAATTAACAGACAGGATATGTGAAAGTCAATCACAGCCCACATACTGTACTGAAGAATAAGCATTAATAAAAAAAAAAGCCACCTGGAAATCATAGCCACCATTTATATTCCCTACATATTAAATTACTATGTTGTCATAAAGGAACTAAAACACACCAAGTGTTTTTGCCAAGTATTGGGTGCTTTAACAATTGTTCTAGCCACTGGATTTTCTGGGCTAAGGTGTGAATTGCCCAGGGTGCTGGGACCAGACTAGAGTGATTAGCTGGGGAAGGAGACATGTAATAAGAGGGGAGAAGGGTTGCTGTTTAGCCTGCTAAAGCACCTTATGCAATAAAATATATGCCTGGAGATTCACTTTAAATGTAGCCAATGTTTTTGGTTATGTAAATGCTGTAATTATTTTAGCCACATCCACAATATGATGGTTTCCAGAGTTCCTTGTAGAAGACAAAATGCCAAATTGTTTGTTTTTTTTTTTTTTTTTTATTTTTGCCATCAATGCTAATACATGTATGGTTTAATAAAACCCACTCACACTAAAACTTGAAGGAGGTTACTCTGACAGTACATGTTCTCAGCCTTCAGGAAGACTGCCTGCAAACTTTAAGGCCCTATTCCACGGAACGATTATCGTCCGTATTCGGCCGATATTGGCCGCTAGGACGATAATCGTCCCGTGGAATAGAGTGCAACGATCAGCCGACATCGTTTATGTCGGCTGATCGTCGTTGCAGTCGCTTGTTTTTCAACATGTATCAAGCGACTGATACAGCAACGATCTGCTGCCGTCGCTCCATTGAATAGGAGCATCGGCAGCAGACGCTGCTGTATCCTATGGGCTGCCCGGCCGATCAGCGATCACCCGGGCCGGGCACCCCCCCCCCCCCCCCAGCTCCCTGCCGCCCCTCCCGCATTCAGCAAGCGGGGAACAAGGAGCAAACGAGCGCTGCTCTTCTAGACGGCCCGTGGAATAGGGCGATTAAACTAACTATTAGTTTAGCTTAATGTGCGTTACATTTTTGGTGCACAGTGTTGTCGCTTAGGCCACACCTCATTTTTAGATCCTGTGTCTCCGAACTGTCTAAAATACATAATAAATGTGGAGAAAGGTCCTGTATACCAAATGTGGACAGAATTCTGGTGCAGACCCATTAGTAAATCTGGGCCACAATGTTGAGCTGTGCACATGCTGTCACGTAGTGTTAGGGTGCTAACACACAGACCGTATCGCAGTGAATTTTCTGCTATGATACGCAGCAGATTTGATGTAAATAGCTGAACACACCATCAAATCTCCTGCGTAACTGCTGCACATCGGTCGTGTGTGTTAGCACCCTTAATGCGATGCAAACAAAGCACTTAAAGTGCTAATATTTACCATGTACAAACCCTGGCCCAGTAACAGATCATGTTCATGAGCCTAAACACAATGTAGAAAACCTAACCTCAACCAAAGCCAAAAACAAATGTCAAAAATGATTTTTTTTTTTTACCTCCCCAAAAAAGTTTCATAAAATATACATTATACATTTTAAAATGTTACAGTTGTGTAAGTAAAAAGCATGAGTGCTAGGTGTGGAACTCCCCAGGGTCACGAACTGCTTGATATTGGATCCGCACGCCTCCTAATAAATAGGGCAGTGTGGCAGCTGCATGTGTGGCTGCCTAACGTAAGCTAGCTCCGAGCTCAGTTACAATTCACACTAGCCTTTTAGCACAGTTTTGGTGTTTTTCCTGAAGGCCACATCCCCTTTCACACCCACCCTAGTGCTAACATGTACAGCAAGCTCGGTGTAAAGTTACAGAAAGTCACAATGTTTTGCACAAAACAAGGGTAAAAATCTGGCAACTTTCCACAGTCTGATTAATTCCCCCTAAAGGTTTTGGAATTCAGATGTTATTGATTATATATAATCTGAGCGGAAAATGGGGAGTCAGATGGACTGAACAGCATTCTGGGTCCAGGGAGGAGATTTATACAAGCTTTATGTACGACATGCATTACTACATACTGGCTGGTGGCATGACGCTGTATACATAGTCAAAAATATCACTTCCTTGACAGAGAAAATGAAACAGATTTTCTTTACCAGCAGTTACTGTAGTAAGTGTGAAGAAAGTCTGAGAATGTGCCATATGTCCTACACATTACTGCAGACACAACATGTAGTGAAATGAGAAGTCTTATGCCAGACCTTCGCCAGCCTGATCATAGCTGAGAAATCAATATGTAGAGTAACAATCCAGACATACACAAATATCAGCACAACAATGGAAAGTAATATATAGCCACACATTGGTGTTCTGGGTTGACCATTATTACAGTAGATGTCTGTAGAGACAAGATGTATTCCTTATGTTTAATGCACAAGATGTCTTCTAAAACAACTACAGAAATGAGAGTTTCTGATGCTTCTGCCCTTGCCTGTACTATCCAGGGGACAACCTTATATAAGACACCACAAACATGACTTCACCCTTTTTAACTTGACCCCTTGTGGTCATACAGACCAGATCAGCAGGAACTTAGGTCATGTTCTTAGGCTGGTGTTTAGACAGCTGCTTAGGTTTGTACGAATATTGTAAAACGCCTTCAGACAGAGATACTATTGAGGTTATGGTACAAAAATTCATCTGGTTAACATAGGTGAGAACTGTCCGCTGAACGAGCTTCACGATTTACAGCATTACCAAAGTCTTCCCTTTGAAAAAAAGTTACTAATAGTTGTACTTTTGTTTATAAACTGAAAATTGTTGAACTAGAAATGAAGACTTTATACTAACTGTGACAGTAAAATGTCATACTCGTCTACACCCTGGCTCCCCTGCTGCTGACTTGTCCTACTTGCTTAGATTATACATTAATCACCACCCAGCTGCTCTCATACATGTGCCATCATTCACTGTCACTTGTCCAATAAATAAATAAATAATGAAATCCACAAATGACATGCAGACAATAGCTAATAAAGGTGATCTGTTTATCAGGCAGAATACAGAAGCTCCAGTCTTGGAAAAGCAACAAAATCTGAAGCTAAAACAGTAATGGTGTGCTCAGCTCCCAACCATAGAGCGATCAGAAACAGCCGGCTAATGTGGCCGCCAGGAGAAAGTAACCATCATTAAATAATCATGGGATCCTTAAACACTCTTCTCAATGTCTTAGTAATTTGGAAGAAGCCTTGTTCTCAAGGGCTCGTTCTCACAGATGAGCGATAAATGTGATAGTTGCTCCCAGGTTACTAGAGATTAAACAACTAATGTCTAGTTAAAAATCCTTTAATCCAGCCCCAAAGCCCACCAACACATTACCAGTCAATTCAAAACATATCTCCACCTAAAATCTACCTGTATGAGTCCCAATGTCTGTTCAATAAGTACAGTAAAGCACTGTGTATGCATAGGAGACACAATGTTTTCATTCATTGAACAAGCTGACTAGCTTAGATCAGTTGTTACCTCCCTTCCTCCACACAGGCATCAACTTGCTGATGTGCAAACCTATACTCTCACCAGAGACAACCCCTTTCACACTATGACCAACACAGTTATCAATTGATCAGCGTCAAATAGTAGAAAAGACCCGGCACTCACCAGATGATACTTGCCAATTTATTGAGGTGCAAAAAGCATCAAGTACAGAGAGGACGCGTTTCAGCAAAGCATGGCCTTCATCAGCTTAGAGTGAAGGCCATGCTTGCCCAAAACACGTCCTCTCTGTACCTGATGCTTTTTGCACCTCAATAAATTAGCAAGTATCATCTGGTGAGTGCCGGGTCTTTTCTAACTATTTTACTTGGATACCTACTGCCTCGAGCACCACCACTACGGAAGTGCCCTCCTCAACACATCCTATCATTTGGTCAGTAACCGTCCTACCAATGGGAAACCCATCAAAAAGCCAGAGGAAGCCATTGCCAACCAGGGATTTCCAAACAGGGCAAATACCAAAACATGTTCTTTTTTTCTGATCTATTTTTATTTTATTTTTTATTGAATTTTTAGTACATTAAAATACTAAAAAGGCAGCCATCTTGCCCCATAGACATAGAAACAAATTGGCATAGACCCTGTTCACTAGAATGGAAATGTTTCCTGGGTTTGCTCTGTGACCTGTCCAGAGATCATTCCTCAGGAGACTGGAGACTGAGCTTCAGCTATTGTCTTTTTGTCCTTTTATTGACCTCCCATCTATCTCTTTCCAGGGTGGTAAATGAGATCTAGGGGAATTATCTGGAATGTATGCATCATATAAGCTGGTATAAATTATACAAAAGGATGCATTTATGTAATTCAACAAACTTCCAAATATGATGTTGCCAGTGCCAACTGGAGTTATGCTCTAAAAAAATAAACTTCTACATGACCTTCCACAAAGAGGACACACAAGTGAATCAAGAATGCAGCAAAGCAATTGTAAGGCAGCAAGGAGCCAGATATTCAGCCAGGTATTAGGTAGGAATTAAAACAATTCATGCATAGAACTTTTAATACTGATGCTGTTTCTTCAAGGATATATAGTATTTACAATACAAGTCATAGACTGGTGAACAGCTGGCCCCTGACAATTTGTTGACAAGAGAAAAGCCTTGAGCACTTCACATAACTTCAGCGTAAATCTCATTATCCGTGCACCCCGAAGTTGTTCAGCAGAACATGCTGCTTCGCTCTGGAAACCTCGGCATGTCAAAACAGCTGCAGGGCTGGACTTACATAGGAGTCCATGAGGCTCTAAGTAGCTAATATAAATACATTTTACTAAATATCACTTGTCCCATGTGATTCACATAACTCCAAAGCTGGGTATTCAAAGGGTCACAACATGGCTTAAGCTGCCCATATACTACGTATTTCGACCACTTGTCGAGCATGGTTGGTCTGTTAAGGTTTCCTTTTGGCACAATGCCAGTTAGTGCGAAAATTTGCTAATCAATCTTTGCCATAATCTTTGGCCTAGCCTGAGCTTCCAGGGATAGAAAGTCGTTCATGCCAACTACGACCTAAACAATCTATAAGTTTAACACATAGCACCTGCCTTCAAGTAGCATTAGTCACATCTCCCATTTTTTAAAAATTTTCCATTTTCTTTTTATCTTGCAAAGTTTTTTTATGTTGTTTTGTCTCATGCTTTTGTGTTTCAAAAATATGAGTTTATATATATCCAAGCAGTTTCACCACCACTTTGGGGGGAATTTATTACAGGCAGCATTTCTCCCACTAGCTCTATTGTATTTACACTGCACTTCTCTGTCAAGAAGTAGCACCTTAGTTATCATGAAGTTTTTATGTACTGAGTTTTCATACTAGGTGTAACAATTTGAATTAATCTTGACCATATCTATGTGTGGTCTGGGCTGAAGTGGCTTCTGCGTGAAGAAATAGGACTTCAAAGTGGCAAATTAAATTTGGCATGAAGGACATTTTCAGTGGTCTGTGGTTTGTAGAAGTCACAAGTAGTGTTGAGTGGACCTGGTAAAATAATCAGGTTTGGCAACATAATCCAAACCCAAACCATCGCCTATGACTTTAGCAAGGTTTTGCAGGACCTTAGGGCGGCATCCAACTTCTTCAGCTGTGGGGAATCAAATGTCAAGCATTCATGTTTGGATAGCGTTGCCAAACTCGTACATTTTGACAGGTCCGCTAAAGACTAGTCACAAGCAAAATAAGCTGTTGCACAGAAATGTGTGACAAATATAGGCATGCCTTAAGGTGTAGTGCAATTATATATCTCTCCCCCCCCCCATTTGTAGGACTACAAATCTGCATAGATTTACCTTTCAGAGAATTCGATATGGCCAATGAGAGCTAATGTTTTTCCAATTTTAAGACTATCTAGGATAGACTCCTTAAAGAGCCCTTGTAGATTTGCCAGCTTTAATAAATACTTCTCCATGAAACATTAATTCTAGAAAATCTTATGTTCATCTGTTATCTTTTCTAGAACTGTATGGCTAAATAGCCAACTGGGTGTTATAAGTTGGGGGGGGGGGGTCCTTACACTGCCTGGCACTATCCAATCCATTGGCGTCGCTAGGCAGTTTTATTCGGGGCTCTTTTGATGGCCGCATCTGGCTTGCAGATCGCTGCTGCTGCTGTCCGCCTGACCTACTGGCCGCCCGCCCGAGCCGTGGTGCGCGCATCCAATCAACGCATGCACCACAGCCCGCCGCAGCGACCCCACGCTCCCGCTCCGAGCTGATTAAGTTGTAGGAGCACATCCGGGCGCTACGGGCGGCCAGTAGGGGAGGCGGACAGCAGCAGCCGCGACTATCTCGGAGGAAAAGCATATGGGGGAGAAGCACGTGGAGAAAAGCATGGCGGAGATAAGCAGGGGAGAAAAGCATGGGGGAGAGAAACAGAAGAAAAAAGCATGGGAGAGAGAAACAGGGGAGAGAAGCATGAGGGAGGCAGGGGAGCGAAGCACAGGGAGGTGAATGGTGCTATCTTGATGCATAAAATAGTGTGTGGGGGGATCAGGTGGGATAATGTGTGTGAGGGGGATCAGGTGGGATAATGTGTGTGAGGGGGTCAGGTGGGGTAGTGTGTGTGTGTGTGTGTGTGTGGGGGGGGGGGGGTCAGGTGGGGTAGTATGTGTGTGGGGGTCAAATGGGATAGTGTGTATGTGGAGGGGGGTCAGGTGGGGTAGTGTGGGTAGAGGGGGTCAGGTGGGGTAGTGTGGGTGGATGGCGGTCAGGTTAATTGCAGGCAGGCAGGAGAACTTTATTACTATGGTATTTACAGCAGGACCATTTTTACTATATAAGAGGCACAGCAGAGGGGGTATTACTATATGGGAGGCACACTGGTGGGGTAGTGTGTGTGCGTGATGCGTGACCTGTGAGTCATTGAATGAGGTTTTTGCATTTTGTAGAACTTTATCTGGTAGGAGTTCCCCGAGGTAGAAAAGGTTGGGAAACACTGGCCTAGAGGATAGGAGATAGGGCAGACCTCCCAGAGGCTGTGTGCACAGGGGGAGCTGTGAAGAAGCTGTCTGTGTCTGCTTAGCCGCAGTTATTATGAGTGGCGGCAATAGAGCTGGGCTTCTGCACTGGGCTCCTTCACTAACCGCTTATGATGGCACTCAGAGGGCCTGGGCCTGGGCCCCGGATGTTTTAGGACCCTAGCAACGCTCCTGATCCAATCAAAGCTGACAATGCCATTAAAAAGATCACCCAGGTAATGCCCAGTTGGCTATTTAGCCATTGTAGTAAGAATAACAGCATAAGGACAGCATAACAGAACTATAAGAAAAGATGTTTCAGAACCATTAGCTCATGAGGAATGCAAGTAGTTACTGAAACATAGGAGGTCAACAAAGGCCAAAAGCATCGATCCACAGGAAAAATGTTGAAGGCATGAAAAATTAAAAAACAATTAAGCAACATCTGAAAGTAGCATCCCTAGTCCATAAGAACTATTAAAAAGTACAATTATTACTTATATTGCTGGTGATCTTTTGTGCTTCTGGTCTTAGCCATAAATCTCTCTGCAAGTTTTTCCAAATTCCGGGAATACTCCATCTCGATTTCAGATTTCTTGCGGAAGAAGTCCTGGAGGTCCTGAAGGAGCTGGACTCTCATCTCTGTTTGTTGCTCCAAGCATTTCTGTTGCTCAACCAGCTGAGCTCTTATCTCTGCAAAATAAAGCAAACAAATATGAATCCTCAGATCAAATGCCAAGTTCACCATGATGCAGACAATAAACTCACGCCAGAAAACAAGGTAAAAAAACAAAGCGTTTGGAATTTGCTCCCAATGTACCTGTACCTTGTGAGCAAGAATGGGGGGGATTTTTATAAGGGGATGTCAACTAAAAACCACAGAAGCTAAAATGCCAAGATGAATGAGGTATGACGCACTGCTTCTCAATAAATCCATTATCATTAATGGCAGTGGCTTTGTGTTTCCTTATAATCAGCATCTACAGTCTGAGAAACATACATTTAATCATAGCAAAAGCCTTGGTTCTTGCTGAGCAGTATAAAGTAAGTGTGAGTAAAGGGGAGCTTTAAACATTAACAATACAAGGTACACAAGATTAATTATAGCATAAAAAATGAAGTAGGGGGCCCAGTAGGAAGAGATCCCAGCAACACAAACCACAGGCCACCTTGGCCATCTTACATTACTCTGTGTTCGAGAGCTTAAGCAAACACCAATCATCTGCATACAAGCAAACACCTAATATACCGAAATGCTTTCCTCCCCCGCACAACAAGGAGCACGGCTCATCTGTTTTGTCACTGCAAAGGTGTTATGAAAAGATCACAGCTGTTAACTGCAATGGATTTCTAGTGTGTGTAAAATAAAAAGTCTGATTCCCCTTCTTAATATGTCAACTGGCACAGACAATGCGGCATGTGGGAATTTTCATGTAGTGCTTGTTTTTCTAAATAAGCAGTTTGGCAGCAATATGGAAGCAGTCTATGTACCAAAAACAAATTCCACAAACTCTCCAAGAGCAGAAATGGCAAGTCTTAAAAAACCATGTGCTACAGTATCCTTGCTAATCACTAAACAGATTGGGGAATACATTGATCCAGCTAGCCATTAGGAGTAAATTGTGGCACAAATCTATGCCTGCTAATAGTGGATGTATATATCTCTTTTTCTGGTGAACAGACAAGATGGCATCTTAATATGCAATCATACTTTGGCTAAAGACTAGCATCTGAAACATTAGTCTTCGTAAAAGCAGAGTACAATAGGGTTTCTTATCCTAAATCAGGAGATGTAACTCTTATTTCAATCTGCCACTCTGATGCAGAAATACAAGCTTTAGACATTTTACGTAAATAAGATAAAGCCCACAGGGTGTTCCCCTGAGCACAAAAGCTCAGCAATGTTTGACCCCCTTTTTGTGTCTGTTTAGATTGCCAGCACAAACATTGCTGGGCTTTTGCAGCTGGGGGAATGCCCTGTGGCCTTTACCTCCTAGTTTGCATACAATTTCTAATGCTCCTATTTCAGTGCTGGAGCAACAAAAACAAAAGAGTTGTCTCATAAGTCAGGCCAATAAGCCTTCTCGTACACTGCATTTATTTTAGTCAGCAAATTTACTGACAAATCTCTTTTTTTATGACAATGAATGAGTGCTTACCTGTCCTGGTTCCCGAGAAGACCTGGCTTCCATTACAAGTTATTTCGGGCCTATTAGCGCAGTAAAGGGACAATAAGTCTCTATGAGGTCACTATGGGGGTGAGGGAATTTATCAAGACCAGCATCTAACTCGCTGGTCCTAAAAACTCCCAGGGTCACAGGATTTATGTAAAGGCATACAAGTGCACCGAAGCTCCACAGTGCACACTCAGTGGAATCTACACCAGCGCGGAGCAATTTACTCCGGCAGGTCTTCATATATATGTATAACTTAATCTTTGCGGGAGATACACCTATATAGATATAGACCTGTATGAGAATTCTCTAATCTCAAGGTTGTAATTGCAAGATTATTCGCCAGAAAGGTTTATGAAAGTTGAAGATGATTTTCTCATGCATATAAAAGAGAGCTGAGGAAATGCAACAAGCTTGTAATATTTGAAACCGATCATTTAAAGTATTACCCGTGACATTTGAAATGCCCAGCGGATAGCAGGCAAGCGCTCAGTGTTTTCCCGCACACTGATCTGAAAATTGCTGTTTGTCTTAGAAGACACAAAGGGATGCACACTGTGAAGTTAATAACAGCTCTGCTGGATGCTGATGTTTTTCAGTGTAATATGTGCTACCATGCTATCGAATGTACTTGTACACGGAAAATAAAAAATCCAACCTTATCTAATGGCTGTCACAGTTTTATTATTGAAGTGTAAGAGTCAATTCACACATACAGGATCTGCAGCAGATTTAATGCTGGGTTCAATCATTCAGTTACATTAATACCTACAGCTTTAAATCTGTGCCATCAAATCTGGAGAAGGGCCTTTATGTGTAAATGGACCCCAAGGGCCAGTTCAAAAGGGAGGAAAATCGGAGGAACTCTCCACTGCGGCATCCCGCCCGCCTCAGTGTGGCAAGGTTTCTCTACGGGACATGACAACTCTTTAAGCGGACAGCCACAGAGAGAAGAGGGGCATAAGCCCTCACAAAGAGAAAGAGTGCCACACTGAGGCAGGCTGGATTCCGCGGTGGACAGTTCTTCCACAAAATTCCGCCGATTTTACTCTGTGTGAACTGGCCCTAACGCTATGTTTCCACACAGTATTTTTGCTCAGTATTTTACAACCAAAACCAGGAGTGGATCGAAAACACAGAAAGGCTATGTTCACACACTGTTGAAATTGAGTGAAAGTCCGCCATTTAATGACAAATAACATCCGTTATTTCAAAACAAGGGCCGTTGTTTTAAAATAACAGGACTAATTTCCCATTAAATGGCAAAGAATGGATAAACATGCTACAGATAGTATGGTTTTGCCATTGGGGTGGGGGGTGGGTATGGGAATCTCAACTGGACTTTAAGTGATTCTTAAAGTTTATAACAGAGAGGACTGTGTTCAGTTGTGCAATATATGACATCTTGCACATGTACATTCTTATGCGGGATGCATGTAACAGCTTGGCTACTGTTCAATAAAGAGAGATCCGATTAACTTAAAAATAAGTCAAATGATTCAAGACCTTTCTTAAGTCTACAAACTAATTCAGACTAGTACATATGCATACCAAATTTTCTATTTAAAAAATGGCAATATTCAGAATAGTGGAAGGGAAAGTGTAATATGTTTCTGTTCCTCTATAAAATCTAAAGTGGTCACATCTGGCTGTAATCTATGAAGGTATGGACTGTAGCTTTGCATGTACACATACAGAAGTTAATGATGACAATGACTATATAGAAAGGAAGAACATGGGTAAACTTTGATTACAATGGTGGCAGCACTTCTTTACTAGAAAAATTGGGGTAAAAAGGTAAGTCAAGATAGAATTTTTTTTCTCAAAATAAAAAAATACAGTGTGCCAAACTCATCATTTGAATTCCGGTTATATTCAGTATAAAACACATGCCATTTCAACCTTTGTGTCCTTATCTGACCTTTATATTACTAAGGCAAATCCGCAGTTTAAAGCTAAAACTTTACAAGCAATACCAGCATTACTGCAAAATATGAAAAAGACAATTGTAAAAAGTTGTGTAAGTGTTCAGATAATGCTCAGTCTGTTGACATTTCCAAGCGCTCTGTTATGACTGGGGCTTTTGGGAATACTACAGCTGCTAGAACACAAGAAACAAGAGAAATTCAAACAAACACAAAGCGATCAGCAAGACGCAGCCAAGTTTACAATACAGCCACTAATAACTTTTAGCCATGGGTCTTTTCTTAGCAATTGGTGAAAGTCAATGAAAAATCAGGCCAAGAAATAAGTGAATGGCTGCAAAATCTGCTAAGTTGTCTTGGTAAATGAGTCAGGACCAAATCCCCTATTTATTTTCTTTTCATGCTCCGAAAAGGAACGCAAGGAAAAAAAACTGCAGGAAAACCTGTAATACTATTAGGCTATGAATTGAGTCCTAAACCAAGAGAGTTATGGGTTCTGAGGACAGTTTATGAACATGGAACTAGTATTAGTATTGACCACGCTTGACCTAAATAAACTGAAACAACCCAAAGCCATTCCATTAAGCTACTCTAAAAATATTTAGAAATTGCTGAGGCCGTTGTGGTGAAACCTCTTGGACATAGTCCGACTTAGTAGAGATCATATTGGACTGCCAACACACTGCCTGCAAAATTTTAGAATGCATACATTAATAAATTGTTTGGTTCCTATAAATTATTCCTATTACAGTGATACCTCGGTTCTCGAACTTAATTGGTTCCGGAGGGCAGTTTGAGAACCAAGCAGTTTGAAAACCGAGCAGTGTCTTCCCATAGGAAATAATGTAAATGTGATTAATTGGTTCCAGCAGCCACCAATAATTACCTACAATACTCATTTATTAGACTAAGTGCTCAGTATAATCACTACAGTACAGTACAGAACAGCACTATACTGTACAGGACATTAAACATAAGAAATGTTCATCAGAACCAGCAATTGTAGTACAGTAGTCACCAACTCCTCACCCATCCTTTACTGTATAGCGCCCCCCCATCTAAGCACTATAATGTATGGGATATGGTGGTGCACTGCCTGTACTACTACTGCACTGTATATGCACTCCAGCAGTCTTATACAGCACTGTACTGTATGTGAAGCCTCACCACTGATTAACTCACCAGGTACAACCCACCATCCACGCTCGCAAAAACGTTCGGAAAACGTTCGAAAACCGAGCAAAGTTCGAATTCCAAACACCACTACTGGGTAAATTTTTGTTCGAATACCAAGCAGTTCGAGTTTCAAAGCGTTCGAAAACCGAGGTATTACTATATTATGGACCTAATGTCCGTTTCATAAATCCCATTTTTATATTTAAATGGACCTGTCACAGAGTTTTAGGTGGTTGTATAGGTCTGATTGCATGCATACTTTGCTTTTACAGATTAAAGAGGAAGAAAAGTGTGTCATTGCAGTACTGCAGCGTATTCACAAAAATGATGCAGTAACACAATTAAATGATGCTAAACGGCAGAGAGGATCAGAGCCGGCACTGCTAAAAAACAAGGAATAAACAGTATATTCCATGTAACATAATATCGGAAAAAGTCCTTATTGTGGAGCTCAACCTCAAAGATAAAAGATGCTATCATAATACTGTATGTGCGTTGAGATGAAAAGAAAAAAAAATTAAAATTAAATGTAAAAAGTTCTTTACTTTATTCCAATATCTGTGTTACAGGTAGAGAATACAGCATGCTGTGTGGTGTTACAGGTAGAGAATACAGCGTGCTGTGTGGTGTTACAGGTAGAGAATACAGCGTGCTGTGTGGTGTTACAGGTAGAGAATATAGCGTGCTGTGTGGTGTTACAGGTAGAGAATACAGTGTGCTGTGTGGTGTTACAGGTAGAGAATACATTGTGCTGTGTGGTGTCACAGGTAGAGAATACAGCGAGCTGTGTGGTGTTACAGGTAGAGAATACATTGTGCTGTGTGGTGTCACAGGTAGAGAATACAGCGAGCTGTGTGGTGTTACAGGTAGAGAATACAGCGTGCTGTGTGGTGTCACAGGTAGAGAATACAGCGAGCTGTGTGGTGTTACAGGTAGAGAATACATTGTGCTGTGTGGTGTCACAGGTAGTAACTGTGTGTTGTGAAATAATAAATTACTGCAAATAATTCAGTAACAAAATGAAACTGCAATGTGTAAACCCAGCCTAGATGTTCTGCAATAGATTTGGGTGGGGAATGTGCAGGGTGGAGGACTGTGATGAACAGCTGAGGGAAAGCATTGCATTCTGGAACCTGTAGTACTGTGTACAACTGATAAACCAGGAAGTGTACAAACACAAAACAGAACAAAACCCCCCAAAACAAATGGATTTTTGGTAGTTTCAAAACTGGGATAGAAAGGAAAGTAATGCTTTATGCTTCGGCAGAAGGTTATTTTCTTTTTTACCTCTACCTGGAGTTTTTTTTTAATTAATATGGAAATAAGTTCCAAAAGCAAAGGGGTCTTTTCCTTCTGGATGCAAAAGCTATACACATCTTACAACTTGCCTGCAAGATGTTTGTAAAATCAAACCAAGCAGCACTATACAACAATGCACTTAATTTAACTATTTTAAACCTGTGACAGGTCCGATTTAAATGGATAAACTGTGAAAAGCGGTGTGGCCTACAAGTCAGATTTACTATACCTTATGCTAGAGAGCTAATGCAAATTTTAGCTAAAATCTACTAGCCTGAAGTTAGCAAAGATTTCAAGGCACGGCGCATAGGGCAGCCACTGAAGTGCATAAATTGGAAACCAACAGGAATTTACTAATCTTTATTTTACGAGACCAGCGTCTGAAACCTCCGGTCTTAGTAAATCTTCCCCAATTTTAATGTATATGTACACACTGGGGAAAGCTCCAGATATATACACTATACTGAGGCTGTGGCAGATGCCTACCAGTGGCCTTGGTCAAAGACTAATATGGGATCCATTTAATGCATACACTGAGATTTGCAATGACATTCACCCAGTGGTTGCCTTGTAGCCTATGGAAGCCAGATACCACTGTTAAGGTGCATTTACACAGACAGATTTATCCGACAGATCTTTGAAGCCAAAGCCAGGAACAGACTACAAACATAGAATAGGTCATTAAGACTGGGATCTATTCTCTTTTTAAATCCATTCCTGGCTTTGGCTTCAAAAATCTGTCAGATAAATCTCTCTGTGTAAAAGCACCATTAGGCATTGATATAATGAACCATCACCCAAAATCTATAATGGCATCTGTTCAGAAAAGATATTGAAAAGGCCATGACATATCCACTACAGTGGCATCTTTCACCCACAGGCTAATATGGTATTTGTTTAATGGATTTTCATGTCAATGGAAATAGCGTAGTCTACCATGCTATTCAATACTTCAATTCATGCAGTATACTGACCTACACCGGCAAGAGGGCAAAAAGAATCTCTGTTGGGTCATGTAACATATCCCTATGGAGGTGCTTAGCATTTATGTAGGGTACTTTTCTGATATACACAGGGGGAAAAGTGTGATTCCAGACTTGTTGTCCTTGTATTTCTTATCCCAAGTTATAGCCTGTTTTACAGATAACGGGCAGATAACAGGCTGAAGCCTCAATCCTGCTGGATGATACTAGAACCAGTTGAGAAGCTTGTCTAGATGAGCTCCTGCATTACATCCTGACAGATTCTTTCCTGAAATGACCACACAAGAGCTAGAACTATATTTTTTTATAATGTAAAACACAGTGAGCATGCAGTAGATGCAAAGAGATGTTGGCTCAAATCAACTGGTGTCAGAAAGTACAGAGATTTGTAACTTACTTCTATTTAAAAAAAAAAAATCTCAATTTTTCCAGTACTTATCAGCTGCTGTGTGTCCTACAGGAAGTGATGTATTCTTTCCAGTCTGACACAGTGCCCTCTGCTGCTACCTCTGTGACAGGAATTGTCCAGAGCAGAAGCAAATCCCCATAGAAAACCTCTCCTTCTCTCCAGACTGGAAGGAATACACCACTTCCCGCAGGACATTCAGCAGCTGATAAGTACTGGAAGACTTGTGATTTTTTTAATAGAAGTAAATTACAAATCTCTGGCACCAGTTGATTTGAAAGAAACTTTTTTTTTGCTATAGTTCACACGTCACAGGTACACATCGGCAACCTGTTAAAAAGGTTGTCGGATTTAGGCCATGTTTACAAAAACATATATTTTCATTAAACAACGGACGTTATTGCAGGTTTGCAACAACAGCCATTATTTAATGACAACGGCTGATCGCTTTAATTACTATGGAATTCTGTCTGGAGTGTATACACACTGTATGCACTTTGGCCGCAATTCCATGCGGCCACACAAAAAACTGACACGTCCATTTTGTGCGGCCACTATTGTCCGACACAGACATTTCATATATTTGTTCAGGAAATGGACTAAACATAGTCTAATAGTGACAACGTTTAGCCCCAACAAGCAACACCCAATTGGCTATTTAGTCATACATTTCTTCTAAAGTATGAGAGGAAAAGAACACAGAGCTAAAGGAATTTACTAACACAGACGGGCAAGGAAAGGCGCAGGCCATAGTCAAAGAAACCTAAACACTACAAACTGCGTCATAGTGTTGATAAAAAAAATGATTAAAATGGAACAGCAGAAAAGAGGAACAAAGGAATCATGTCACGGCGGCGGCGACATCCCGTGCTCAGCCGCACTCGCTCTCACTGCCGGCTGATCTTAGCAGATGTGGAAGCTCACGTGCAGGGGCCCGGGTTGCTGCCCCCCCAGGTGTCTCACCTGTTCATGCTCCTGTTCTGTCCTGCTCTGGTCCCCTCCTCCTTGGGCATATGCAAGCCAGTTCTTACAGATTTAAAGAGGCAGTACCCTCCTAATTGGCTGTATGCACCAAGCTCTTCCTATAAATCCCTGCTCCTGTCCTGACCCCGCCGCTGGAGCCTCTGCATTGCTACCCTAAGCATTGTGGTCCCAGCTTTCCTGCCTGTGACTCCTGCCTGAGATTCCTGTCTGCGTGTCGGTGCGGCCGGCTAATCGGGGCTCCTCTCTCCCGGGCAGAGAGTGCTGCATGTATGTGCCCATATCTGCCCTGCTCATTGCTTCATGCTCCCTGCAGTCTCTGTCCGCCCTTGTGTTTCCCATCCTCACCATTCCGGCTATATTGTGCCTGCACTCACACTAAACTATACACACTGCTGCTATAAAGTGCCTGCACTCACACTAAACTATACACACTGCTGCTATAAAGTGCCTGCACTCACACTAAACTATACACACTGCTGCTATAAAGTGCCTGCACTCACACTCAGCCATTCACACTGCTGTATAGAAAAGTTTCTGTCACTGTCCTCATGCACAGCTCTGTGATTCTCTTTTCCTGATTGGTCCATGCTGAACACACACCCCTTCCCCATTGCTGTCATGTGACCACACAGACCTGACAGCAGCCCTGCTTCTCTATTCTAGCCTGCTGTACTACTGCATTATCTGGATCTGCAGTTCCATCCTGTATCTACAAACTACTGCTGTTTTTTAATTGTTATGCACTTACGATACATTATATTCTACATGCTGATTGCTATACTGTACAGTAACTTATATTATCACATATTCAGCTGTTTCTAAATATTTGTTTCATTTAACCTGTTATTCAGAATTTAAAAAAAATATATTTTTGGGGTGTGGAACCATTTGTCTACATTGTGATGATTCCTTGTGGGAAAATATGCTTTGGTTTAAGAGTGATTTGGTCCCGGAACGAATTATGTTGTAATCCAAGGCACCACTGTATACATTAAAAATAAATAAATAAATAAAGGCTACCTCTCCACTAGCAGTGGTGGAAACAGTGCTAGCACTTGTTAGAAGAAGTTAGCGCAACAGTTTTTTCTATTCAAAACCAATTAGAGACGGAAGTAGCAGCTGTGGATCCTGGTAGAAGCATCACAAGTAGATGTAAATTATTACTTCAAAAGCACATACTGATGGCGTTGTGCAGTTTTAAGCTGAGCTAATACTAGTTACAACCACAAGTACCATTAGACAAACAATTCTTCCAAGGGGTTTATCTGGTACACAAATAGGTAATGCTGGCTTTACATGCAGGTCCCTTATGTAGTACCGCTAAGGAGAATGGCTACAAGGAGTGTCTCTTGCTTTGAGGGACCCCACACATTCAGACACTTCAGTACACTTCATTTCCTTTCTGTAATCACTGACTGGTTACTGAGGGCTTTAAATGGGTTATCCAGCAAAAATCTTTTTCTTTTAAATAAACTGGTTTCAGAAAGTTGTATAGATTTGTAATTTACTTCTATATAAAAATCTCAAATCTTCCCAAACTTATCAGCTGCTGCATGTCCTGCATGAAGTGTTTGTTTTATTTTCAGTCTGCCACAGTGCTCTCTGCTCAGTTCTCTGTTCCAGACAGGGACTCTGTCCAGAGCAGGAGAGGTTATCTATGGGAATTTACTGCTGCTCTGGACAGTTCCTGTGTCAGACAGAGATATCAGCCGAAAGCACCGTGTAAGACTGAAAAGAAAACAGCACTTTATGCGGGACATACAGCAGCTGATAAGTAGGACTTCAGATTTTTAAATAGAAGTAAATTATGCTGCGTTTACACAAAGCGATAATTCGCCCAATCGATCGTTTGACGTTTTTGAAGCAACGATTTGGTTTTTATAACGATCAGCGTTTAGACGAATAAATCATTTAAAAAATTGTTCGAAAATTCCTAAGAAAAATCATTATTGCGATCATTTTAAGATCGCTTAAGCTTATCTCGCACTAAGAGGAAAACCAGTGAAAGACTGCGAATTTTTTGTGAACGACCAACAACAATTTGAGAACATGTTAAAAGATCAAAATGAACAATTTCTCGCTCGTCGTTTGATCGTTCACCGAGTTTACACGAGCCGATTATCGCTCAAATGCGATAGTTATCGCGAATTATAATCGTTTCGTGTAAACGCTGGTTACACAACTATATAAATTTCTGAAATCAGTTGATTTGAATGAAGAGGATTTTCGCTGGATAACCCCCTTAATACTATGAAATAAAGGTCAGATGATCAAGTGCAAAGTCTACATGATCACAAAGTGAAGCTTATTTTAAATTTTAATCAAAAAAGGCATCTTCTATTTGTAAATATGTTACACAAGAGAACAACTTATATAATCAACAGTACAACCACAAGAAATGTTTTAGGGAATTTACTAAGACGAGCATTTAAAAGCGAGGTCTTTGGTAAACTCCCACTGCTGTTGGATTGGAGACATGCTCCTCTTCATGTATCTGCACTGCAGCTGCTGCCCATGTGCTGCATGTATAAATCTACACTAGCTCTGAGCAAAGTACTGGTGAGAGCTACAGTAAATCTGCCAGGTCCTGGAGGCATGGCCCCCTTTGGCACAAAGATCACGCACTTGAGCACTTGGCGAGGATGGCATAAACCCCACAGAAGGTTGCAATTTTTTTATTTTTTGCAAATAATTTTTTACACCAAAAAAGGTGTTTATTACATAGTAAATCCAATGTTTACAAAAGCATACTAGTGCTTGTATAGGCAAATGTCACATATCTAAAAAAAAAACAAAAACATAATAATAGGATTTAATATTAAGTAACACCGTTCAGGAACCCTTCATGTCTGTGTAACAGGCAGTGATTGGCTGCTGCGGTCATATTTTAAGACAACACATCATTGCTGCAGCAGTGTAAATAGCAGAAGTGGGGAACCATCAGCACATTTTAGTAGAGAGTAAACTTTTTACCCTCCCTTTTTAATGTGTACCCATCCTTCACGACTGCAGCAGGATACACAAAAAAAATCTTACAGGCGCGCTCCTCCTCTGTTGACGGCGAAGGACGGAATTCCCAGAAGTGCAGTAGACTCCATTGTAAGTGTATCCTGCTCCGGTCCCGAAGTGATAAATTACCTTTCAAATACAGGTACTGCTTAAGCAAAACTCTACAAGCCAGAAAAAATTACCACATTTCAGCTGTGTATATACCACTCACTACTTTTATGGCAGAGTGGTGGTTGGTAGCCTCGACAAGGAAAGGTCAACAATAGGAGAGAAAGATGAAGTATATAAGTCAAGTTTGCTAAATGAATGTATTTGCAAACATATTTAACTTGATGAACCTTAGAAGTATAACTATGTTAGGCATAAGCAAGTAGAAAATAATCCAATGCACTCACCGATCAGATGTACTCTTCAGTGGTTTATTGTGTACAAATCATACCAGGGAGGGGGGAGGGTGGAATAGGTGCGGGAGCGTCTCTGCAGTAACTGTTACTGCAGAGACGCTCCCGCACCTATTCCACCCTCCCCCCTCCCTGGTATGATTTGTACACAATAAACCACTGAAGAGTACATCTGATCGGTGAGTGCATTGGATTATTTTCTACTTGCTTATGCCAATTGTACCCTCCGCTCCTCTACTGCACCCCGACTGCTACCCCAGTGGATTTGTCTTTGATGTCTTTTTGCCCGAGTGTCCTAACGTGAGCCTCATACACCTGTGGTGCGGGCGCTATCCTCTACATTGCTGTTCATAACTATGTTAGAATGCTAAATGGTAATGCCCCTTTAGGGTCCATTCACATGTATCGTATTTAGGGTAGCTTCACACGTACCGTATCGCTGCCTCTTTAACGGTGCATCTTTAACGGTGCGTCTTTTACATGCGAGTTTTGATTTTCACATGAAAATCATGTGAAAATCAAAACGCGCATGTAAAAAACACAGCAAAAACGCAGCGTTAAAGACGCACCGTTAAAAACGCAGTGATACGGTACGTGTGAAGCTACCCTTAAGTGGATTTCACAATGCAAGCTTCTTTAGTGAAATCCACTGCAATACTGATTACTATTAGGGTACGTTCACACTTACCGCATCCGCAGCTGATTTTCTGCTGCGGATCCGTAGCAGATTTCATTCAAATAACTGAACACAGCCTCAAATCTGAACCATCAAACCTGCTGCGGATCTGCTGCAGATCTGCTGCGGATCGTGTAGATGTGAACGCACCCTTAAAGTCTATAGGACTCCATTTACGCATGGATTTTCCATAAACCTGTGACTATATAGTGTTGCTGTAATGTTAAAAAAATAAATAAGTTTACACCAGATATTCTTAAGCAGCATCTCCTGTCCCTGGCTTACCGACAGCCTGCTTGGCCAATCTCTGGCTGTGAGCCACTGTCACTAAGTGGGGACCTGGAGACTTTGTAGGGGGCAGAGCATAGACTGATAAGCATAACTTTTTATTTTAACATTACAGCAGCACTATAGTTACTTTTACTCCACTATGGACTCTATTAGACTTTTAAAGATTTCTTGAAATGTCAGAGACCTGTGAAAAGTTTTGATCAGTCTGGGTCTGATTGTTCCGACCTATACCGATTGTGAGAATGAGCAGGGAGAGGACCGCACTGCAGTGTGGTCAGCTCCCTGCTCCGTATCAGTGAAAGAGTCAGGCTCCATAGACTTACATGAGGAGCCTGATTAGTATGGGTCTGAATACTGAGACCAGGACTGATCAAAATTTTTCACGTGTCTATGACATCAAGGCTGGCAAAGAAAGGGTTCAGCAGCTCCAATGGTCCCTTTAAGCAGTAGTTACTTGTTAGGATGCCCGTAGGTGTACCCACAATCCCCAGGTGAGTATTCGTAACCAGTATGAAGAGAAGCCAACGACATCCAGAGGTGTTGTTCCAAATTTTATTTGTATCCAAGTCTACATAAATACGACGCCTCAACCCCGCGACAAAGATCCCAGGAGGGGTTAAAACGTCGTATTTATGCAGACTTGGATACAAATGAAATTTGATACATGTCTCTATGTCATGTCAAACGTTTTTTGAAATGACAATGACACGTTAGAATCACAGCCAATCACTGCCAAAGTGGCAACGTGAAATTAGTTGCGATACTATATGTGTAAATAGACCCTAAAGTGTAATTAAAATTTCTTCCAAAAATAAAAATAAAAAAAAAGGTTTAAACAACAAGAAGCTTTAGAACTACTACAGGATGATGCTGGCATCTTGAATAAGTATTCTTCAGCTCTTCTTGCATTTCCTCAGGAGTGCACATGTACCTTCTCTTTATGTAAAGCTACCACTTTCATTTACATTAAAGGCCACCTTTTACAAAGAGCAATAAAGAGAGTTCAATTTCACCTACCATGACTAAGGAGCAATTCATCCGAAACATGATGTGATCAGCAGTGACAGCGACATTATGAACAATTTGATGTGCCACTGCCAGCTCTAATCCCTTGATAAGAAAACACTAAATGCGTCTAATAATATAAGCTTCATTTCCTATCAGATAACCTAATTGCGGGATTGAATGTGAAGCATGTAGGGACCATCCTAGATGGAGCACACACTTTTCCATGTTGGAAGAGGCTCGAAGTTAGTGGTAATTAATCCAGGGCAGATGTGCAGCTCACAGGCCTGGACCAAACATAATGCTGGTAAATTAGACAGCTGCACTTTATTGTATTGGCATCATCTGTTACTATGTAGATGGTATGATTACAGATACAAAGCAGCATGTGGGAAAGCTTACCTATACAAATAGTATCTGCTCCTAATACAGAGATTATCTGTTATGCTGCGTTTACACGTAACGATTATTGGCACGATCGTACGATTAGCGATGTCGGATTTACGTTTTTTTTTTTAATAACGATCAGCGTTTAGATGGTACGATATATCGTACGAATATTCGCACTGCGATCGTTTTGCGATCATTTAAGCCCATCTCACACATTGGTTAAATCGGCGAACGACTGTTCACACGGAACGATTTGCGAATTTTTTGCGTACGATGAACGACGATTTGATGACCTGATGAAAGATCAAAATGTACGATTTATCGTGCGTCGTTCGATCGTTCACACGTACGATTATCGTTCGAATTCGACAGTTATCGCGCAAATTCGCACGTTAATCGTTACCTGTAAACGCAGCATTATCCTTCTCAATTTACAATCATGCTTGGTGTTTTACTAACACTATACTGAACCATAATAAAAGTATAGAACACAATGATTTAGACTGCACATTGTAAACTCAGGGGGACATCAGCTACATAGTTAGAACCATGTCATGTTGGACAGTGGAGAATTGCTTATAATCTGACAGAATACTCCTGGAAGACATCATGGAGGGAGAGTACACCTAGATTCTTCAGGATGGATGGAAGAGCAGAAGACTATATCTGTGTTATGTAGAGATATAGTACTGCCCCAGGAAGTCCCATTTGTATACTGTGGATAAGTCTGAAGGCTCACAGCTACCCTTCTTTATTATGTGACTGCTCATGCTAGGCCAGGGGCTACACTGCAATTTGTAGTGCTACACGACTGATTTTAGACACTGAGTTACAGATGTAGGCCACATAACTGCACATAAGTCACTATACTGCTTTGGACTGCAGCTGTAGCTTGATGGTTAAAATCAATCTTTTAAATTTACAAAAATGCCTAGTGTAGCGCTGGTTAAAATGTAATTCTGGTAACACAAGTATATCAGGAAATCTTTTACAAAAATCCCAAATACACAAGCAAATGATTCACCTTTAACTCACCAAAAGAAAGTCACCTTGCTTTAAAAAATTAGAAAATGCACACTTTGCCAATATACAATTACTCTTTCTTTCCAATATATCAATACGGTCTAGGGATAGCGATGTGCAGAGGTCAAAAGAACAAAAAATTGACATCTTTTCAATGACAAACCAACTACTTGCTGGAGTGTTATGAGGCACATTAAAATATAAAATGTGAATTAAAATATTAGAAACGAAACTGTAAAGCTCTGTTCACATGGAGTAAAACTGGGGCATTCTCCGCTGCGGAATCCCGCCAGCCTCCCTGTCATAGTGACAGTCTATGGGAGGCTCACGCGCCTCCTCTCTCTGTGCTGTAGAACAAACATGCCCATTCTTCAGCGCTGAGAGAGGAGGTGCGCGAGCCTCCCATAGACTGTCACTATGACAGGGAGGCTGGCGGGATTCCGCGGCGGCAAATTCCCCAGTTTTACTCCGTATGAACGAAACCTAAAAAGCTGCTTAGAAAATATAAGAAGTGAAATGGAACTTGTGTGGTATTATTTTCTTTTGCAAAGAACTGTAAAAAAAAAAAAAAAAAAAGCACTTATTACTCAGAGCCGGTAACCCAGCTTTTCCATAATTCTGAATGACAATATGGTCATTCTTTAGTCCTGCATGTTTAGGTCATGTCCACACACAGTATTTTGGTCAGTAATATGCAACCAAAACCAGGAGTAGACGGAAAACTCAGAAAGGCTATGTTTACACACTGTCCTACATTGTTCTGAAATAACGGCCTATATTTGCCAGTAAATGACGGCCATCCACATCATTTCAGCAGTGTGTGAACATAAGAGTTTCTGTGTTTTCAATCCACTCCTGGTTTTTGTTGTAAAAATACTGACCAAAATACTGAGCAGTGTGTAACCATAGACTTAAAGGGGTTGTCCGGCGAAAAAAAATTATTCACAGAATAACACACATTACAAAGTTATACAACTTTGTAATGTATGTTATGTCTGTGAATGGCCCCCTTCCCCGTGTCCCACCACCCCCACCCGTGTACCCGGAAGTGTGGTGCGCTATACATTACCTGTCGCGTGCCGACCACGGTCTCCGATCGTCAGCAGTGACGTCTTCTTCGGGAGCTTGGCGGATCTTCCCGAGTGCCGGCCGCCCTCTGCAGCGTCATCCGAAGCTCAGCCGCGATTGGCTGAGCATAACTGTGCTCAGCCAATCGCGGCTGAGCAGCTGATGACGTGGCCGCGTCATCAGCCGCTCAGCCGCGATTGGCTGAGCACAGTTATGCTCAGCCAATCGCGGCTGAGCTTCGGATGACGCTGCAGAGGGCGGCCGGCACTCGGGAAGATCCGCCAAGCTCCCGAAGAAGACGTCACTGCTGACGATCGGAGACCGTGGACGACACGACATGCGGTGAGTATAATGCACCACACTTCCGGGTACACGGGTGGGGGTGGTGGGACACGGGGAAGGGGGCCATTCACAGACATAACATACATTACAAAGTTGTATAACTTTGTAATGTGTGTTATTCTGTGAATAATTTTTTTTCGCCGGACAACCCCTTTAAGGCCTTATTACACAAAACGATTATCGGCCGTTACGGCCAATAATTGTCTCACGTAATAGAAGACAACAATTTTGAAAGACAAATGACCTAGATAGCCGCAATATGCTGCCATCACCCTGTGGAATAGGAGCAGCAGCAGACCGATGCCATCTGCTATGGGCTGCCTGGGTGATAAAGCGATCACCTGGGCAGCCCCCCTCAGCGCCGGCAGCGAGCGGGGAACGAGGATCAAGCGAGCGCCATGTAATAGGGGCTTTAGGATGGGTTCACATACAGCAGAATTGCAGCAGATTTCACATAGCGAGTTTGCTGTGAAATCCACTGCAATTCCCCGTACTGTCAGTTTCAACAGGTTTACATACTCGCAGCAGAATTTTTTTAATTTTCAAACAGTGCTCTGCCTGAAGAACTCGCAGCAGATTTTCACTATATGTGAACGGACCCTCAGAATTATTTCCTATAAACTAATCCATTCTCGGGAGAAAAACTCCAACTTTATGCAGAAATACAGTAGAGGAGGATGTGTTGCTGCATAACTTGTACAGGAAGCTGTAATGACAGTAGAGAAAGCAAGGAGGAGTCCAGGAGGCTTTGGTTTGGGTGTAGTGTCTCCTCCAAAAACATTGGTAACGCAGAATTTTTATTTCGTCCATGCTTTTCAAGGCTGGACTAAGGGTGCTTTTACATAGAGAGATTTATCTGACAGATTTTTAAAGCCAAATCCAGGAACGGATATGAGAAGAGGAGAAAGCTCAGTCTTTCCTTTATGACCCGTTCTCTGTTTATAGTCTGTTCCTGGCTTTGGCTTCAAAATCTGTCAGATAAATCTCTGTGTAAAAGAACTGTACCTTCTTCGTGAGATGTTATAACTATATTATCTGTCACAAGAACAGTTGAATGGATTTTTTTTGTAAGGGCAACCAAGGACACTGAAACTTGGTATTTGCTGCATGTACGCAACAATGGAGAGGATCTCCATGTATTAATAGTAACAATTCATTGTAGCAAACCCTTATTCCATGCACCATGTAATCTGAGAATCCTTCAAACCTAAAATCACCCAATGAAATAATTCCAATAAGCAATTTACAGGAGACTATGTGACCCCTTCCCTCTGCACAATAAATACTAGGTGCTGGGGATGCAGAGTACAGTGCATGACAGTGTCTGCAGGTCTTTACCTTTGGAGATAAACAAAGTTCATTTGTTGTTGTCTGTTCAATTGCTTGGAAGCGGCTTGTCTCAGTGCACTGCGCATGTTATGTGCACATCAGCACACCGAACACCAGTGTCTGGACTGGAGACAATTTCCTGTCTACATATAAAGTTCATCCTTCAATCTGGCCGCCTCAGGGCTGACAAGCCACAGAAAATCTCATTACAACAGTACTGAGACAACCACGGCTATTACATCAACCCAAGACCGGGGACTGGAACAAATGCAGTATAGAACAGAGAACAATATCATAACAGTGCAGGAAGACGTAGAGCTACAAAATGGAAAACAATGAAAAGCCATTTACACAAATAATGCACAAAGTATGATATTACTGAACATTGAAAAATATATCAGTACAATACAATGTGCAAATATAATAGAATCCAAATTAGACCAGATTTATTTTTTGCAGCTTTCAGGCACTTTGCTAAGCTTCTTCAAGGTGTTCCCAGTAGTTACGAAAAATTTATATATATTATATATATATATATATATATATATATATATATATATATATATATATATATATATATACACACACACATACATATACACATATATATATATATATATATATATATATATATATATATATATTTATATACATTATATGTAATGAAATAAAACTGTATTTACCCCGTAAATTCAACACTACAAGTGCTGCAGTATCACTGCATAGACTATAGGGAGCAATTAATATGGTGCCAAACTTGATCAACAAAGGCATAAAAATTAGAGATGAGCGAACCGGGTTCGGGTCGATCCGAACCCGAACGTTTGGTATTTGATTAGTGGCGGCTGCTGCAGTTGGATAAAGCTCTAAGGTTGTCTGGAAAACATGGATACAGCCAATGACTATATCCATGTTTTCCACATAGCCTTAGGGCTTTATCCAAGTTCAGCAGCCACCGCTAATCAAATGCCGAAAGTTCGGGTTCGGATCGACTCGAGCATGCTCAAGGTTCGCTCATCTCTAATTAAAATCATACGTATATTTCTACAGCCATATAGCTATATGAAGTTTCCAAAAACCCAATACACAGCAAGCCCCACTGGATATCATCAGACAAAACTATGTCACAACTTCCACCTTAGCTGATCTTGTTAAATAGGTACCCAGGATTAGAAAAGCGTAACTGCTTTCTTCCAGAAATGATTCCATAGAAATGAACAGAGCAGTGTTGTAATACTATACATAATGTATGGACAGGTGTGGTGCGGATTTTGGAAGAAAGCTATTTTTTCTAATCCTAGATAACTCTAGTCCACTTGTCCACATTTTACATAACTGCAAATGATGAAGTGCAGTATGCAGTCTGTTGTGGGGTGTTGGAAGAAGAACCTGGACCCTAAAAGAATAATGTCAATAATTACACAAAATTGTTGTATGTCTACACTACGGGTTTTCTTCTTTTTTTTTTTGAATAGAAGTAATTTACAAATCTATATAACTTTCTGAAACCAGTTGATTTAAAACCATTTTTTTTCTCCAGAGTACCCCTTTAAATGGTAAAGGGAAGCAATACCTAATACAATAAGAGTGGCCCTCCTTCTGATAGGAAAAAAAATCAGCCACTTATTAGACAAAACTCCTTATTACGCAGAACCATTATCATGCAAAAAATCCTTATACTGTTCAAATTTAAATAATCGTTTTGTGTAAATGATCAAACGACCAATGAGAAGTCCATCATGTGTCGGTGATTTGTGCTGACACCAAAATCATTGGCAGGCTGGGTTCACACTATGTATATTTGAGGCTGTATTTGTGAGGCTGTATAGCAACCAAAACCAGGAGTGGATTAAAAACACAGAAAGGCTATGTTCACATAATGTTGTAATTGAGTGGATGGCCGTCATTTAATGGCAAATTTTTGCTGTTATTTTAAAACAACGGCTGTTATATTGAAATAATGGCAGTTATTTACCGTTATATGACGGCCATCCACTCAATTTCAACATTGTGTGAACAGAGCCTTTCTGTGTTTTCAATCCACTCCTGGTTTTGGTTGCTATGAGGACCTGACTTGAGGACCAAATACTGCCTGAAGTATACAGTGTGTGAACCCAGCTTCAAGGTGCGTTTACACGAAACGATAATTGGCCCAATCGTACAATTAACAATGTTGGAGTAACGATTTTTTTTTCAAAACGATCAGCGTTCAGACGGAACGATATATCGTACGGAAAATTCGCTTTGCGATCACTTAAGCCTATCTCACACATTGCCTAAATCGGCGAACGACTGTTTACACGGAACAATTTGCTAATTTTTTGCGAACGATGAACGACTATTTGAGAACATGTTTAAAGATCAAAATGAACAATTTCTCGTTTGTTGTTTGATCGTTCGCTTACATGTACGATTATCTTTCAAATTCGATCGTTATCGCGCAAATTCGCACGATAATCGTTACGTGTAAACGCACCTTTAGTCGTTGGCTAATCGTTAAGTGTAATTTCACATCGTTCACTCTTTTGCTGGAATCAGATGGAGTAAACTATCATAGTACCTAAAAACTATCGTTCTATGTAATATGGTGAATAATTTAACAGAGCTCTCATCTGTGATTGTTTATCGGTAATCGTTAAATTGCTTTGTCTATATTTGTTAAAAGATGAAAGGGGCTCCATGGGACAGTTTTACTTTACCATCTCAATAGCCACCAATGTTTTGAGTCGCTAAAACTATTCTTTAATGAAGATTAAAGTAAATGTTATTTCTATATTTTAATAGCCTAGAGAATAAATAATGAGTAGATGTGAAAATACAATAGAAAATTGCAGTGAACTTGACTCAATTTCATACAAAATACCATTTTGCTAATGGAATTTCACATAAATTCACAATAATATGTTCATTTCCCAACCACTTACTCTGTCCACTGTAAAAAATAACCTCAAATAACCCTTCTTGTTTAGGTAATGGAAATAGAGTTCTGGTATTTTCTCTTACTTCACAAAAAACACTGTTAAAGATTAGAGATGAGCGAACCTGGAGCAAGTACGATTCCATCTGAACCCGATCGTTCGGCATTTGATTAGCGGTGGCTGCTGAAGTTGGATTAGGCCCTAAGGCTATGTGGAAAACATGGATATAGTCATTGGCTGTATCCATAATTTCCAAACAACCTTAGAGCTTTATCCAAGTTCAGCAGCCACCGCTAATCAAATGCCGATCGTTCGGGTTCAGATGGACTCGAACCCGAACCCGGTTTGCTCATCTCTATTAAAGATATATCTGTAGTGAGTTTTTTTCTTTATTTCAAAGGAGAATGCAAGAACCCCTAGGATTCTCTGCTACTGAATGTGGACATGCAGCTGCTGTACACATGTGCAGTGAAGGGAGATATTTAATGACCGTATGTATAACATTGATTTAAACATAGCAAACTTAAAAAAAATATTGAATACTGCAGAAATGCTTATGTTCCCAACCCCTGTTGATTTCTGAAAAAAAAATATAATAATAATATTGTGGCAGTGCCTCTTTAGTATATCCTATGAATTAGCCAGTGCCAGGTGACAAAGCAGCCACACCAAAGACGGAAAATGCTGATCTTTTATCACACCTGATAAAAAATGCTGAACATCCTGCACTTGCTTCCAATACAGGTCTTAAGCATGTCATAAGGCAAGCACAGCCGTCCGTATGTTGACAGTGCATAATTTATAGAGCATACTGTATGCTGGCTCCCTTCGGCCTTGCTCACATTTCACTAGTGTCACTCTATATAAATATATGTAAAGCATTCACAAAGACAAAAGATCTAGTATACAGAACAGCAGACAATAACCTTCATATTCTTACAACAAATGCGTTTCTGAGGGGTGACCCTTAACAGAACATATCTAGAAATGCTATCCTTAAGTTTTCATATAAGTGCAGCATTAGTTGCACTAGAATATGTGGCGTGACCGCTACAGAAACCCCAAGCAGAAGCACTATCCCAAGCACGCCAGTTAAGTCAGCATAAGGAAATCGTATAGCATTTACTGCATATTTTATAAACACACACAGTTCTTTGTCCTTTGACCTCAGGAAGAGTGCTGCTTGTTTGCAGAGTGGTAGGCTTTGTGCCAGCTAAACTATGCAGTCTCTGAAGAGATAAGCGGCCTGGTGTGTAAGCAGCACCACTGTATTAAATAACAGGATGGGAGAGAACTGAAAGGATTTTATTCTTTCTGGGACATGCAGATCACAAAAGCAAGTTGAAACCCAAAACCAGGGTCACGCGGATTAAAGAAAAAGAGAATCACCTCTTAAATGCAGTGCTATACGTTTACTACACACCACAAGCTGCATCATAGCTGAGAAGTATGGAACAACAGACGAGAAAAACAATTGTCTCCCTCAAGGTTTGGTGGCGACAGGGCAAGACTAGGTTCACGCCTTTTTTTTGCCGTTCGATGGCAGTCTTTGGGGACGTCCATCATTTTGAGGTCAAATAATGCCCATTATTTTGAAATTAACATTCGTTATTTTGAAATAACATCAGTATTTGACCTCAAAATGATGGGCGTCCACAAAGACAGCCATCAAATGGCCAAAAAAAGAACCTAGCATAAAGGTGCGTTTACACGTAACGATTATCGTGCGAATTTGCGCGATAACGATCGAATTCGAACGATAATCGTATGTGTAAACGCAGCGAACGATCAAACGACGAACGAGAAATCGTTCATTTTCATCTCATTTTCATTTCATTTCAGAAATCGTTCATTTTCATCAAATAGTCGTTCACAAAAAATTCGCAGATCGTTCCGTGTAAACAGTCGTCGTGTGAAAGTCCGGCCACCCGCTCATCCGCAGCCCCCTGCGCTGGCTCCAATCGCCCCCCCCCCCCCCACCCAGCATACGTTACCTGCTCCGCGTAGCAGGTCTTCGAAATCCCAGACTCCCCTCTTCAGCCAATCAGTGCTCCTCTTCACCACTGATTGGCTGAAGAGGAGCAGTTTGAAATTCCCGGCTCCCCTCTTCAGCCAATCAATGCACGGCAGCACTGATTTCAAACAGCTCCTCTTCAGCCAATCAGAGCTGCCTTGCATTGATTGGCTGAAGAGGGGAGCCGGGAATTTCTAACGGCTCCTCTCCAGCCAATCAGTGCTGCCTTGCATTGATTGGCTGAAGAGGGGAGTCGGGAATTTCAAACCAATCAGGGCTGAAGAGGAGCACTGATTGGCTGAAGAGGAGCCGTTTGAAATTCCCGGCTCCCCTCTTCAGCCAATCAATGCACTGAAGAGGGGAGCCGGGGACTTCGAAGACCTGCTACGTGGAGCAGGTATCGTATGCTCGCGGCGGGGGCGATCGGAGCAATGGTGGTGGGGAGGTGGCAATCAGAGCGGCGGGGGTGGCGATCAGGGCGAAGGTGTCGATCGGGGCGGCGCAGGGGGCTGCGGTTGACCGTGGGGCCGGGCTGCGGATGAGCGGGGGACCGGGCAGCGAACGGGGGGCCGGGCTGCATGCGCACAACCCCTAACGATTTTTCCGTACGATATATTGTACCGTCTAAACGCTAATCGTTATGACATCTTTAATCGTACGATCGGGCCAATTATCGTTTCGTGTAAACGCACTATAACACAGGTTCTCAGCTCCTCACACAGAGGGATCTACAGCTTATATCCTGAACCTAGGATCCGCACACATTTTCCATCAGCCTGACACTTCAATTATTTTAGGGTGTAGTTTTCTTACTAGGTCAAAATGCACAGGTCACATTACATCTTTATCAATATGCCTCTAGCCCTGAAGCGAGCACAAGGATTGCAATAGATTCTATGCTAACGCATGCCAAAATGTACAGCTGGGCGAAAAACAAATGAAAGGGATCTGTCATCCATTCTTTTACAGATTTTTTTCTAAAAACATATGCTTAAAAAAAAAGTGGAAGGAGAAATTCTATGGAAACACATTTTATTTTTTATAGCTTTCACCTGCGAACAATGCAAAAAGAAATATGTTTTTATTTTCAACTGATACGAGACAAGAACACTGTGGTTCCATTTTACATTGCTATTACAGAATAGTATAAATATAGCTTGCAGAGTGTAAAACAGCTGCGTCATATGGAAACCAGGCATATAATTTACAGCCTGAGCCAGGTAGACGGCGAGGATCAGCAAGTTTTAGCAGGGCAGCTGTTGCTCAAAGCCACAGCGCACGCTCAGCGAGCCATGTAATTTATGGTGCTTAGGGCAGCCCTTGGCAGGTTCAGCAATCGTACATTTAACACTCGGTTTTTGGGACTAGATGAAATTACTTCCGTTTCTAGTGCTTTTAAACGCTAAATGCATTGGAGGACACTATTAAATAGCTTTTTAGATGCTGAGTGTATGGATGCAAGTGTTGAATGACTTTACTCTTCTTACGTGTCTCAGAGCTCTTCAGTTTTATTCATCTGCAGCACCACACGTGGCTGTGAACAGGAGCTGCCATATGCATGAAATGCACATGTCTACAATAAACCTGTATCTATCCTAAAAAATAAAAAGTAAAAAAGGTCACATTAGATGGACCAGGTGGTCTTTTTTTGCTGGCAATCCTATGGGTTACTAATCCATGCATTTTACAAATACAGGGCAGAGCTAGATATTAATGAAGCAGAAACTCTATCATCATTAAAGGGTACCTATTGCTTAGAAAACCTTCTGACATGGTGTAGTGGTCCAGTTGCTGAGTCCCCAATGATCACTAAAATAAGCAGGCAAAACAGCTGGTTTTGCACATAGAACAAAGTGACAATTATTAGGGTATGTGCACACTACGGAATATGCGCAGAAATTTCAAGCATATCAATTCTTTGGGCGGATGGGGGATTTCGTTTGGGAACATCATTGAATCTATGAGAACGGCGGAACCTCAAACAGAGTCTGCTGTGCAGACTCCGCTTAAAATTTCAGCATGTATTCCATAGTGTGCACATACACTAAGAGTTTATTACAATACTATAGAAAGTCAATAGCCTTACTCTAAATCCATACATCGATTATGCCACCGTCCAAACAGTAAGGTGCCAAGTAGAAACAAACAGGCCTATCACTTAGCTGAGTGATTCTAACAGCTTGCTTTATTTACAGATGGTGGCCAGTTCCCCCACCTGTTCTCACATGTGACGTCAGAAGGTTTTCCAAGCAATAGGTACCCTTTAAAAATGAACATCCCTCTGCTTGTCTAGATCTGTTAATGGGTACCCTTAAGGCACTATTACACAAAGCAATTATCAGCCGTATATGGGCGATTATCGGGCATTACAGCTGATAATCACTTCGTGTAATGGTGCATTTACACAGACAGATTTATCTGACAGGTTCTTGAAGCCAAAGCCAGGAATGGATCTGAAAAAAGGAGAAATCAGTCTTTCCCTTATGACCTATTCTCTGTTTATAGTCTGTTCCCGGTTTTGGCTTCAGAAATCTGTCAGATAAATCTGTCTGTGTAAACGACTTGGAAGGCAAGGATTCGCTGCTGTTGCTCCGTGCAATAGAAGCGATGGCAGCAGACAGTTGCTATCTCCCACGGGCTCCCCGGACCATCTTTACATCGTCCGGGGAGCCCCCCCTCCCCCCAAACACACACTTACCCGCTCACTGTCGGCGCAGCTTGCTCCCGGTGATTGCCCTATGTAATAGGGGCTTTAGATAGGGCACCATTTCAGTATTCTTCTGATATGTTTGAGTCTATGGGCATATTAGCAGGTACATTAAAGGGGAGACAACAGTAGGGGAAAGTGGCCATGTTTTTGTAGCGCTGGATAACCCCTTTAAGAACATGGATGTGACGGGATGCAGCTGCAGGATGAATCACTAGAGAAAACTGTCTAGAACCTGACTACATGACACTTTGTAGTCAGTATCCATAAATTCTTCACAGGAATCTGTCTACCAGGAATGAACCAGGAGTAAAGAGATAAAATAAGTAATACAAATATTCTACAAAGGGGCATTTATTTATATTTTATAGCAAGTGTCCTAATTAATCACCCAATAAAAAAATCTATATAAACCTACCAAATGTTGCTAATATTGGTTAGCATACACTGCACGAATATATAACTATTCCCTGAACTTTGTGACTTGTAAGCATTATACAGCAGTTTGCACACTCCAGGCTACACAAAGTATCTTTGTAAAATATTTTGACAAAAGAATCGTTCCTCGTTTTCCCTATTTTTTTCTTCATTCTTCTTGATTGTTGGTGTCTCCTAGGAGATGGTTGCTATGCTTAGCAGTAGTGATAGGCAGAGTCGTCCTAGGAATCTGATGCTTTCCCCCTCCATCTCTGCAGTGCAGATCATTATATGCTTGCCATTGCAATATCCCTTACCACATTTCACGTCACTGTCTGATCTATTTTAAGACTGGTCACGTGCACGATGTCTGTCCTCTGTGTGTACTTTGCCAGTCTTTCAAATAATTGGTACAATGTGAGAACTTCATCTTTTTAAGAAAGTATTAACTGGGAATCCAGGAATCTAAATAACAAACAAAAAACAATGGAAACAAAAACTACAAAGGACAGAAACTTTTTTTTTTTTTTTTTTTTTACAGGCAAAAAGGGTGTGATTTGAACTTCGGAGAGTTTTTTATTTTGATAAATTTTTAAAAACTAAGTCCCCTTAGAGAACTTTCATAAGTAACCATTAGACTGCTAATACTATTCCATGTTCAGTTAGATTGGTGCTCTGGCTTAGCCAGACTCTATTACCAGAGACATTAAGGCGGCCATGGAGGGTAAGTATAGGCCTCTGGTTGCACAAGTTACCTATCAAGCATTTGTGCAACCTTGTAAAAGCACTGTGGCGTGACGACCGAACGTCTGACAGCTATTGATCGCAGAAATAAAATGGATACATGACTGACATCAGCAGGATTGCTGTCATTAGCAGGATCCATGTAGTGTATGGAGGAGGCTTAGCACCTGAGCCTGCTCCATATGCCTTTCCCCTGCCTTTAATTAACATGGGGCAGTAAGTAAAGAGTTAAATTTAAGGTATTTGCAAAAAAATTTACTATGACGAGTCCTACAAGTTTAACTATGTTAGTTGAGCTGAGAATATTCCTTTAGACTGGCTGTGGACATTAATTTAAAAAAGTGTGCTAGAGGAAGTAATTTGATTTTTTACCCACCTATCAGGTGACATATTACTGACAAAGCTGGACGGCATGGACAATGGACAACAGTGTTAGATATGTTTTTGAGAATGTAGACTTAAACTTGATCCAGAAACATTCCTATCCTCTTAAAACATCTAATTTTATACCTTAGGCAAACGTATGAGATCAATGTCTGTTGAGCTGAAAGAATGCACATCTACTGAGCAGAATGAGAAAAAAATAGTAGCCACATTTTACAAAATATAAAATGAAAAAAAAAGTACTGGAAGAACTGCTAACAAACAAAGCCCAGGATGTGATGTCTGCTGTTTGACTGGCAAAATGTATCAAAGCACTTATAGAATTTCTCAGGAAAAGGGGATTTACTTGACCACTAAGGGAAGGAACAAAGCTTCAAAATCTGCTGTGTTGGGGTTTTTCATTGATGCTAAACGCCTTAACGGAAGCAGACATGGTAATATTAATTGTGTGCTAAATATATTAGCGTGACCGGAGGAAGCCCAAGACTGGAGGGTATTGAGTGTAACCAGAGTCCTAACAGTAGGATGCCAAGTAAATGAAACATACTTTATACCTCCAGCACAACAGAGTCAAATATAAAGTGACCAATTAATATTCTAGATTTAAAGGCATATATAGCATTTAACAAAAAAAAAAAAAAGTTGTACTCTGCTGTTGTAGTTTACGATATGAAAAGGAGAATAGATCCTTGACTACCTCTCCAAGCTGTACCAAAGAAAGAAATGCATTTAATTACATGCTAAAACAAGAAGGAGGAATTAATCAACCCAAGACGACTTCAGTTTTGTGTGAGAAAAGTGCAAATGTTTGCACAAGGTCTCAGCCACGCAGAGTCAAAAAAGTGGATGGAACTTGGCAGGGAGGAGCCAATGCAGTCATGCTGTCTCTCTTGCACCTATTTAAAGTTGCTTCATTTGTCCTTTCTTGTAGAAGCATTGTTGGTTCCTTAGCGAAGGTGTGTTCCTGCATCTACTATTCTGTCTATACTGCCCCGTGCCTTTTTCTCTGATAACACTTGCCTGCCTTACCCCTTCTGTGCCTGTTGCAGACCCAGACTGTCTGACCCACATCTAAAGCAGCCTGCCCTGATCCTGTGCCTGATTAAAGGGGTTATCCAGCACTACAAAAACATGGCCACTTTCTTCCAGAGACAGCCCCACCATTGTCTCCAGCTTGGGCGGGGTTTTTCTGCTCAGTTCCATTGAAGAGAATGGAGCTTAATTGCAAACCGCACCTGAACTGGAGACAAGAGTCTTGTTGTCTCAGAAAGAAAGTGGCCATGTTTTTGTAGCACTGGATAACCCTGTGGTTTCAAAACCAATTGCCTCACCTTTTTCAAAATAGTGGTAGAACCTAGCCATGAAATGCTATTCTGGTCCACGATAGCTGTAACATGGCTCTTCATAGGAGAGGAACATTTAGTACCAAGAATAGGATTTGATCTACAATACTCATGATAAAACAGGAAAACCTTTCTTAAACAAAGCCTTTAGGAAATGCTTCCTTGCTTTGTCCTTATAGGAACAGGATCTGACCCCTAGCACCATATATATGGCTTTAGCATATAGCCATATAACATACAGCCCCTCACTCTAAAATAGCATACATACAATGTATGTGCCAGGGTTCCCCATTGGATGCTAGGTGGGGGATACTACCTTTAATTCATTTGGTACAGGGTGTACTATACAAGATATTTTATGGTATATACACACTGACAGATACAGGTTTTACTGTTTCTTCCATACAAGTTAATGGAGAGAGCCGTGAACATGCACAGGCACCACCTTATTTATTCCCATTTAATATAACAGCAACTGCCACCTCAACAGAAGGGTTGGGGTATCCAGTGCTACAAAAACATGGCCACTTTCTTTCAGAGACAACACAACTCTTGTCTCCAGCTTGGGCGGGGTTTTGCTGCTCAGTTCCATTGAAGTGAATGGAGTTGAATTGCAAACCCCACCTGAACCTGGAGACAAGAGTAGTGTTGTCTCTGAAAGAAAGTGGCCATGTTTTTGTGGCGCTGGATAACCCCTTTAAGAGGTGCAGATATCACAAGATTTGCCATAAAAGTCTGACAGATAAGGGTACATTCTTTAAGTGTGGGTAACACCAATTTATCCTAACTGCTCTTTATCACTTTCATCCATAGAGACTTGCTTTAATCTCTTTAGATTTAGATTTTTTTTAACCTTTTTCTTGAGATGAGTTTGGAGGAAGCACTTTACTAGTCTTCCACAAAACTATGGTCTTTTTTAGGCTACGTTCACACAGAGCAAAAGGGGCGGATTACGCGAGGAAATATTTCCGCCTGAAATCAACTGACGCTGAATTCCGAGCAGAATATAAGCAGAATGTAAGCAGAATCCCTGCGTATTCCGCTAGGAAAGTGTTCAGCTCGCAATCAGCTCTTGACCAATTCAGCGCGGAATACTCGAGGAATCCGCGCTGAATCCGCATGCATTCAGCGCTGAAATTCAGCGAGTATTTGGCGAGTAAACTAGACTATACCAGAATATATACTAGAATCCTCCTCCCCCCCTTTTTTCCCCATTTCCGCGCTGATTCAGCGCGTAATTTCCGCTTGTATTACGCGCTGAATATGCGCATTCCGCGCTGAAACAGAAAATCAGAGCCCCATTGATTTGTATAGGCTTCCGCTAGCTTCATTCTTCTGGCGGAAAGCGGATTAGTTCAGAGCAGAATCTCCATTCAACACAATGGAAATTAGCTCTGCACCTATTTTAACGGCTGAAATTTCAGCGCTGATTCAGCGCAGAAATTCAGCCGCTTTTGCTCTGTGTGAACTAGGGATGTCACGATACCAAAATTTTGAGTTCGATACCGATACCAGCTTTCGGATTTCGATACTCAATACCAATTCAATACTAAATAAAAAGTTTGAGAAAAAAAAAAAAACATGTAAAAATACAAATATAATTTCCCTCCTCCCTGACTACAGATATGTTCCCCCCATGCACAACATTTTTATTTATGTGACTTCTTGATCACTTTGTTACATTTTATAGTTCGGACAATTCACATGTAATGGATGCCAAATACATGTATGGTGTTTTTTTTTTGTTGTTTTTTTTTTTTTTTTAAAAAAAGGGAAAAGGGGGGATTGTTAGAACCTTTATTATTTTTTTTGTTTTATTTTAAAAACACTTTTTTTACATTTTTAATTCCCCTCTAACCTCAAACATACCTCCCTGTGCACAACAACTCCCAGAATACCTTCTTGTGGGGAGTTGTAGTGCACAGGGAGGTATGCTAGGAGTTGTAATGCATAAGAAGGTATGCTGGGATGTTTTGAAAGGCTGCTGCCGCACAACTGCGACTCCCAGCATACCTCCTTGTGCACTACAACTCCCAGCATACCTCCTTGTGCACTACACCTCTCAGCATACCTCCTGGTGAACAACAACTTAGAGCATAATTCCTTGTGCTTTGCAACTCCCCACAAGAAGGTATGCTGGGAGTTGTAGTGCACAAGGAGGTATGCAGGGAATTGCAGTTGTGCAGCTCCTGACACAACCAATCAGTGCAGCATACATTCTTGTGCACTACAACTCCCAGCATGCCTCCTCGTGCACAAAGAGGTATGCTGGGGGATGTAGTGCACAAGGAGGTATGCTGCTGGGAGTTGTAATGCATTAGCAGCCTCCTGGCACAACTACTCCCAGCATGCCTCCTTGTGAACAACAACTCCCCACAAGAAGGTATTCTGGGAATTGTTGTGCCACTGTATCGGTGGGCCCCGCGGGAAGGGGGGGGGCGGCGACAGGATTGTGGACCCGGAGGTTGGGGAACTGGCTGGTGTAAGGGACCGCTGCCGCAGCACCGGCGGGTCCCGTATTTGGAATGGTTGAATGACTGCCGCCCGCGGGATTGCGGGCCGCAGTCATTAGCAGTGAGGAGCCGATCCATATGCAACAGACTCGTGCTGCATATGGATCGGCTCTGCGGGGGTTAAATGCCGCTGTCGGTTATGACAGCGGCATCTACCCTTTAAAATATCCGGCACTAGCGATCGCTATGTGCCGGCTATTTAAATTTGGCGCCGCCGGGAGCGGAGAGCGCGCGGGCGGAGGAGGGGACGACAGGGGGCAGGGGGCGGCACACAGAGCACACGGCCGGCGCTCAAGTAGCTGCCGGCCGTGTTCTCTGCACCATACTTCATGTTAATCTGCACTATTATGCAGATTAACATGAAGTATCGATACCAGGAAATCCTGGTATCGAACCGTTTTTCTGCCCGAAATATCGATAGTAGTATCGATATTTCGGTGCATCGTGCATCACTAGTGTGAACGAGCCCTTAGGGTATAACTTTCACAGCTGCTAAGAACAAATGGCTATTGTAAATGGAGGGAATACCGCACACATTTTAATGAATTATGAATTAGTATAAGTATTGGTTATAACGGTGTTGCACTTTTAGCTATGCAGCAGTGATTTTGCAATAGTATCAGATGAAAGTAATGCCTCTGAGTACTCTGCACAGAGCACATTCAAGCAAAGGGATTTTGAGGTCACAAGAAACGATGTGCATTCAAGGCTGAATTGGAGCCATCAAAGGACTTAATATGTCATGTACACAGGTAGAATGTTTGGACCGTTCTTTAATAGTTAGGAACTTGTCCTTTTGTAGTCATTTCTCAAAGCCTTGTTGCTAGTATGCTGAGGAAGGGCCAGCAGGAGATTTTCTTACAACAGATGTTTAGGAGTTCTGTAAAAAGTGCCCAGCAACAATTAATAATAGTTATCCGAGCATAGAGACTTCCTTTAAGAGACAGGTTTTCCACTCAATCTGTTTACATCAAACAGAACACATCATTCTCGCAGTAGTTCTCTGCCATACTTGAGCTGTCATAATCATGTCTGGATGTAAATCACAGAACAGAGTGAGCATGCCTCATAAAGAAGTGTTCAAGGATGGAAAAGGAGAGGTAATACTAAGGTCAAAGAGGCAAGGTCCCCAGGGTCACATAATACATTATGGCTAAGAAGAAAATGGTCTCCGGCTCCAAATGTTAAAATCTTTTACTTTATTCGCAACGTTAAAACAACTTGCAGCCCTGTGTCAAATTGGCATGGCCTAGAGTGTCTATGCCCTAGGCCTGCACCGCCTCTCTTCCCTCATCATGTTCCCCCAGGAAAGATTTTTCCTATTCATCACTTTTCTGAAGCCTTAACGATCCAGCACATGTGCAGTGTTTAGACAGGTGATGAATAGGAGAAATTGTTCTAGGGGCAATCCTAATGGTGATGAGGGCAGAAAGGAGGGACAGAGGGGTGGTGCAATCCTAGGGCACAGACATTCTAGGCCAAGCCAATCTGACACAGGGCTGCCAGTTTAAAAGTTGTTTTTTAGGACAATAACTGCATCACCTGCTGAACAGCCACAGGACAGATCTTGGATTAAAAGCAGCTATGCAATGATTCAAGCGGTTTGGGGGGGGGGGGGGGTCAGATTGTGGCTACAGAGTCACTTTAAAAGCGGATGTGTTTCGGAGACTAGCTCCTTAGACATGGCACGGTTTACAAGCATTACCACACACACACTAATATATTATATATACATAGAAATTAAATGGCAAATACAAACACCTGTGTAAGACGACCTCTTTACACACTCCCCGTAGAGGCAGCACATACTGAAACTACAAGTGTAGTAAGGTTTGTGAACCATGCCATGATTAAGGAGAGACTCTCCGAAACGCACCAGCGTTTGAGCACATAGTCGGCCTGGCATTGTGTGTCCCGTGTTGTTAGTCGGAGTCATCTCCGCTCCAGTGCATTGCTGCGTCATCTGGCCGATCCTTCTGATGCTAATCAATGGAGCAGGTGGGCCGGACAACGCAGCAATGTTCCTAACCGCACCAGAGCAAAGATTTCTCCAACTAACATTGTAAGATTGGCGCTGAGGAGGAAGGTAACACACACACCTTCCTCCTCAGCATCCCAGGCGCTATAGGGGGCTATCAGCACGTTAGATTCGTCTAACCTGTTCATATTTCCCCTTTAAGTTCGATTAGCTTTTTTGGCAGCTTTTCATTCAGCTTGTTTAAAGTCACAGGCAGAGGTTTATGCAGCAAGAAGAAATGAAAGTCCTTACTTAATAGTCTGTATTGCTCTTTAGTCCAAACAAAGAGCTAATTCACAGTACTAGCTATAACTAGTAGTATCCTAGTCTAAAAGCAGGCACAATAAGCTGTGCCCAGACCCTAAAATAACCCTAAAAGTGTACATACCACACAGACACAATTAGTCAGATAATGTAAAAATAAAGATGCAGATTATCCAGATTTTCGTTTTCTCAGATTAACAATAAACATATGCGAATGAGAGCTTTTGGGAACAACCTGAAATCATTTATCATAATGCAAGGAACCAGACGTTAGTTACTGTTTGAATTACGATCATTTGTGTACTCACACCAAAAAATTTGCCAAAGATAAACAATGATTTTGTGGTCAGCTCAAAAGATGCTATCAACAACATACAAACAAATTTTTGTTAGTCATTTGATTGTTGGCTGCCTACACACTGAAAGATAATTGCTTAAATTCAAACAATATTATAATTTTCCACACAATAGTCTTTTAACATAATAGCGCCCTAATGGTGCGTTTACACAGAGAGATTTATCTGACAGATCTTTGAACCCAAAGCCAGGAACAGACTATAAAGAGGGAACAGGTCATAAGGGAAAGACAGATTCTTTTCAAATCCATTCCTGGCTTTGGCTTTAAAAATATGTCAGATAAATCTCTCTGTGTAAACAGGCTGCTGCCAGCAGGAAGTAATAGCACACAAAAATACAACCAGACTGCTCAGTGATGCAGAGTTCCTAACCTTCCAGCAGATGAGATTTTGTTTACTTTTCAAGTTTTTGCTTTCCCCCAATTTAAAGCATATACAAAAAAAGGCATCAGTGGTAGGCCATCTTTCTAATGGTGCATTTACACAGACAGATTTATCTGACAGATCTTTGAAGCCAAAACCAGGAACAGACTATAAACAGGGATCAGGTCATAAAGGAAAGACTGGAATCTATCCTCTTTTCAAATCCATTCCTGGCTTTGGCTTCCAAAATCTGTCAGATAAATCTTTGTGTAAACACACCATAAGGGTCCTATTTCACGGGCCGAGGATGGCCCGATCAACGATGTAGACATGCTAGATCGCCGCTCGTTTACTGGGCCTAGTCCACGGCCTGATGATCGTTGAGCGAGGGCTGCAGGGACATAGTTACCGATGTCCTTGCAGCCCACATTACCTGTCAGTTTTTTTTATCCGTTTTTTGCAAAAAAAAAAGGATGAAAAAAAAAAAAGGATTACAAAAACGTTGTGTGAATCTAGCCTACCCTGCAATTACTTGGCTGTGTAACATTGGAAGACAAAGGGAGTCCTATCCCTCTGTCACACTAAAGGGTTAACTGTTAGGATTGGGGCTTTGTTCCTGATAGTTGCCACAAGAGCATGACAATATGAGGCAGCCAGATCCAGCAATGTTTGTCCTGCCAAAACATTGTAAGTCTATGAGACTGCTGGACTGAGAGACTGACAGCAGGAAAGTTACGTGTGCTACCACACACCACTGATTGTTTTCCTGATCGATCAAAACTTTTCACACATTCCTATGTCACATGATAATCAATGTTATTCACTTCATCTCTCAGGGGTTTTAATGTTATGGCTGATTGAAACAAGCATCTCTAGTATACAGGAGTCACAAACAATGGTGTGTAAAACACTGCGCTGGTACATCAGCATATTGTAAAGAACAATGATGGGCCGAGAAGCAGCTGTTACTTTGGGATTGTCCACTGACATAATGCACAGAATGGGAGGAATCAGAGACAAAACCACAAGCCCTGCTGAGTCTTTCATCCAGCACTGAAAAGTTCATGAAAATGGAGATATTCAGGGCTGAGTGGGCAGAGGTCCTGACAGGCTTGACCCTCCTGAAGAACAATAGACCTGTAATACACAGGCTGGGCCCACAGAACAAATCACAGACAATGGGGCACTGACGGCCTTTGTCTGTGATGAATGTCACTGATGCTTTGTATGTCCCTGCTGGTTGAGAACAACCGATTCTCTACCTGTACATACTGAAAGCACTCCAATGTGGCTAAGGCAGAGGAGAGACCTCCTTCCCTCTGTCCTGCAATGTAGTTGGTTGGGATAAGCTATATGTCCTTCAGTGTCCACAATGTAAACCTTAGAAAATAGCAGATGATATACCTATGTACTAGTCTTCAGGTACAGCTTTCCCCATAGCCTGTAGGGCCTCCTTTGGAATTGTAAAACCGCTTTTAATACAGATATCAGGACCATGCACGCGAGTATAAAACCATAATCCCATATACATAAGGGCAGCGCATCCCATCTGCTGATATGCCACATTAAAAATAACCTAATCCTAAAAAATGGCAGGTGCCAGAGAATATTAGAGAGCGACTGTCCTGCCAGTCCTTTCAAAGTGTCAGAATAGATCGGCTCAATAGACAGACAGAGAGAAGGGTCTGGGCAACACTTAGCATATCCTGTAAATACAGATTGGGAACACTGGCTACACATGCTATTCCCTAGGCTTGTGCAGTCAGGGTTCAGACCAATGTACACAGAAAGAGAATAATATCTATAAACGCACTTCATGTGCCCTTGTAGTTATAAATAGTCGTTTTACTCTGGAGCTTTCACATGGAATAAAAATCCAGAGTCCGGAGGGTATTTCCCATTGGCAGCTGCCACTAAATTGTACTTTCCAGGAAACAATAACTGCATAGGCTTCATAATACAACCAACATGAATAGAAAATATGTGACATCCTTAGAACTGACTACTTATGTAACAAATAATCTAAAGCATTGTTTTACACAGATAATGCATTCTTTAAACTTGCCAAAACCTGAACTGGATCCCAAATAGTAAGCTCACATATTCTAGATCTGCTGCAGAAATGAACCGCGGACAAGAGAGGAAACCGCTACAACACATTGTCTCCATCACTACACTTATCAATGGGTTATAATGTCTATAAGGGTACAGCCCCCTTTCTCAAAAGGCATTAAAGCAAACAAAAAGCAGCTGAGAGAGACAAAGATTGGGGATCCTCTGTGGGTTATCTCAGAGAGCAGAGGATTGTGGCCATTGTACTCAGTAAAGGGTTCAAAGCAGCCAAAATGCGTTTAAATTCTGTTTCAATAATTGAGCACCTGCCCATCTTGGTGGTGTAAAGTCTTGTATAAGCAGCGCAGAGCTAGGGAGGCTAGGCGGAGACTAAGGGAACATTTAAAGGGGCCACTTTTATACAGGTTTCTGGCTTGTTTTTTGCACTTTGTTCTGAAAAATAAATATGTACTGTAGTTCTACCGCAATGGTAAATATCACGCCAAGCACCAAATGACCGTGTCAGCATGCTCACTCTGAATAGGTGACATGTTCCTTATTCCTGCAGACTTGACCTGCACTCACCGAAAAAAGGGGAACAGCCAACTCCCATTAAAAACAATGTATCCGCATTGCACATGCGTTGTGGTGCATAATAAGTTCTGAAATACTTGGCTTGGCCTCGTCCATACATCATTTTTTTTTCTGTTCGTATATCAGGATCCTGATTAACGGACAGAAATAGGAAACATTGATTTCTATGGGTTTATCCACACATCTGTTTTGAAAACATATCGGTGTGTAGTTTCCAACCAGTTCCACAAGAAATTAAGACCAGCATTTATACAGTCTATTTTGCAGTTGTGTCTCCATATACTTCATCCCCTTCAGAATTGTGTGGTCTATAATTGCAAGCTGCTTGCAATCATGCACCATGCATAAGGGTGCCTTTACACAGATTTATCTGACAGATTTTTAAAGCCAAAGCCAGGAACGGATGTGAAAAGAGGAGAAATCTCGGTCTTTACTTTATTACCTGTTCTCTGTTTATAGCCTGCTCCTGGCTTTGGCTTCAAAAATCTGTCAGATAAATCTCTCTGTGTAAGCACAACATTACACTCTCACACATGACCTTGTACTAATGGCAGTTATTTTTGCAGAGGAATAACTAATAAATCCATTGATTAATATTTTTTTTAAAAAAGGATCAATTTTTAAAAAAAGGATTTAATATCAATCGCAAATTTTACTGTGGAAAAAGAACGTGGCAGAAAAAAAATTTAATTTGCGCAGAAAGGCATGTTTCACTATTTTTTTTCTTTCTCTGTCAGTTCCATGTGGGTTTTGGTGAAAATGAGGACCAGACAGTATGAGTAAAATACTGACCAATATGCTAAACATGAATCAAGCCTAAGGGTAGCTTCACACATACAGGGTCCACAGAAAAATCCACTGCAATACTGTGCCCTGTCATTTTCTATGACTTTACATACTTGCAGTGGATTTTTAATTCCGCTGCGAGCGTGTAAAGCCTTGTCCCACTTACCCCGGCACTGCCCGGCTAATACAGTACCTTGCTTCTCATGCTCCTGGCTCCCTGGCGTCCCACTCAGGAAATCAGTGCGCTGCCACGCTACAGCCACTGAATAGCTAAGCGGGACACCATGGAGCCTGAGAAGAAAGCGGGAGTGCAGGCAGGTAACGTATTATTCCAGCAGCAATGGGTTAATTGGGAAGAATGAAAAAAATCTGCTACGAGTATGTAAATCCATAGAAAATGACAGTACACAGGATCGCAGCAGATTTCGCTCCAGAACTCGTAATGTGAAATCCGCTGCGAATCCTGTACGTGTGAAGCTACCCTTAGGCATTTTGCAGGTAAACAAAAAACAAAAGCTAACAATGTTAACACCAATTGACCATGGTTTTGTGACACTGCAGATAGGTGTAACATTTTTCACGTTTTACCTGAAACAAAACAGCAGGGTCAGTAAGGCTGGGTTCACACTTGCAAAAAAAGGGATGAAAAAAACGGATGCATTTGTGTGCATCCGTTTTGATCCGTTTTTCCATTGAGTTCCATTGTAAATAAAAACAGATCAAAACGGATCTGTTTTCTTTGACGAACACAAAAACGTAGCTGACACTACTTATGTGTGCGTTAAAAAAAACGGATCCGTTTTGATCCGTTTTTTTTTACAATGGAAGTCAATGGAAAAACGGATCAAAACGGATGCACACAAATGCATCCTTTTTGTCATCCGGTTTTCATCAGTTTTTTTGCAAAAAACGGATTAAAAAAAAGTGTTTGCAAAAACGCAGTGTGAACCCAGCCTAACTATATTGCAAAACCACAGCAATTGACCTCATGCAGTTCTGTCCCTGAGGCACACAAGGCTACACATGAACACAGCCTAAAAATCTTCAGACATGGAAACTGACTCACAGATATTTTTATATCTAATTGCTTTGTCTTTAAAAATAGACCAAAACCAAGTGTGGCAGCCAACATCACTTTCACAGCTCACGTAGACAGCAACGCAATGCAACACGGAGGGAAGCATTACTTAGGAAATGTAATGTCTCATTATCACATCATGGCAAGGACAACAAAACCTTCACCGGCAGACAGCAATGCATTAAAAAGAATCATCAAGTACTTTTCCTATGTTCAATTCATCCTGTCAATTGCTCAGCAGACTGAAACATCCAACTTCAATTGTTTTAGAGCATAACCTCACTGTAGCGAGGCACTGGATTACACCGCTGAGGAGTTGCAAAGGAAGGATGAATGGACAAATACTGAGACCTCTGCATTAAATGGATTATGAAGGTTAAGTAAACACAGCCACTTTCTTCCAAAAACAGCACTTCTCCTGTCCTCACTTTGGGTGAGGTTCTGCAACTCAGCTCAATCCGAGTAAATAGAGCTGAATTGTAATACCACACACAACCTAAGGACAGGGGTGGTGCTGTTTTTGCAAGTAAGTGACAGTTTTTTTTACTCATCCTTACTAAAACATTTAAATACGGAACAAAAAGAAACCAACAAGCATTTAATGAAATCTAAAGACATTACACACTGGTGAGCAGACGGACTGAGATGCACAGAATATACATCGTCTACGTCAGCTAGTAAGCAATAAAAAGAAGTGCCTGAAGGCATGCATTGCATCTTCTCAGCAGACATCTATCATGCTTTAGGTGAAACCAGTCATAAAGCATCATATATATGATTAATGGTCTGCACTCCAGAAGCACAAGCGCTGCTAGACACATCTTTATAACTTGAGATTTATGAAAACCGTGCAGATATCACAAGGATATTGTATCTCCAGCAAGATCCACCAACAGATTCAGTCATTCTGCTAAGCAGGAAACCAAACTATGGGGGAGATTTATCAAACATGACTTAAAGTGAAACTGGCTCATTTGCCCCTAGCAACCAATCAGATTCCACCTTTCATTTTCCAAAGAGTCTGTAAGCATGCGTGAACCCAATGTCTATGCAATAATATGTTTAGTGTCAGACAAAACCTGTATTTAACACAATGATGTACAAAATGATGCGGCCTTTATTAGGCAGCTAGACCACTTCCAGTCAAATGGACAGGACATCTATGATTCAGGTGAATGGCCCTGTTGTGTCCATAATTATAGGCTTTATTACTCCTTCATAACAGTATACTGAAATAAGTATAGATGTTCTGACCAAATAAACAGAGGCAGAAACTTTATAACTGCAGTAAACCTAGCACTGATGATTGAGCTTCATTCCACTATCTGAAATGTTGGCAAAAGTGTTGAAACATTAGTCAATGACAACTCCTACAAGACAAAGTACCACCTTTCACTTACACGTGTCACACCTTAAGAGTAACACTTCTAAAAAGGTGCCACAGTTTACCATTCCAAACAATGCTTTAACCCTTAATAACTGCAGTTCCTTACTTGGAAATCATGTACTTTTTCTCCGTGCTCCATCACATTCCATATTACAGAGTTATTCTAGCCTAGAAGCTTCAGAAAATTTCAAGGTGTCCCCAGATCACTATGTTGACTCTCTGCACAGGGTTCAGCCATGTCTATGAGGCCTAAATGCAACTTTAAATATTGTGGTTTACAAAAGAATAGATTTTTTTTTCTGAATTAAACATCAAAAATGTAAATCAGAAGGTACAGGTTCTACTGCACATACCGTATAACTGCTGCCAGTGACTATGCTGAACCACTTAACACTGCAGAGTGGCTTGATTGTAAGAAACAACAATTTTACTTCTTGTCTTCAATTTTTAAGTGTCACTGTCGTTTTGGGAAAACCTTTGACATGTCAAAAGTTTTGATTGTTCTGGGTCTGAGTGTTCAGACCTGGACCGATCGTGAGAACAAGTGGGGGGAGCTCCCTGCTCTGTGTCAGTTTTATCAGTCGGGCTCCATAGACTTACATACACAATCAGTACGACTGATCACTTGAAACAAATCTGCTCGTTCTTGCAATTGGTATGGATCTGAACACTCGACCCGGAATGATCAGAACGTTTGACATGCCTCTCTAACATGTCAAAAGTTTTTTCAAACGACAGAGACACTTTAAGTTAAGTGTCATTTCTGGAGGAAAGTCCCATCACCTGCGGCATCAATGTTTTCAATGCTGGAACAGTGAAACTGGTCAGAATTATTCTTAATGGAACCTGATCCAGAGTGCTCTGGAGCACAGACTGGACTGAAGGTTCACCTTCTTTTAAGACAATGGGGGAGATTTATCAAACCGGTGTAAAGTAGAATTGGCTCTGTTGCCCCTAGCAACCAATCAGATTCCACTTTTGTTTTCTCACAGAGTCTTTGGAAAATGAAAGGTGGAATCTGATTTCACTTTACACCATGTTTGATCAATCTCCCCCTATGACCCTAAGCATATAGACAAGAAGGGAGTGGCTTAGGGACAATTCTGTGAATGTCCATGAGTGGCCTGAATTAAAACAATCAAACATTTTTGGAGATACCTGAATCCAATGATGGTCACCATCCAACCTGACAGAGCATAACAGGATCTCAAGAGAAGAACGGCAGAAAATCCCCAAATCCAGGTGTGCCATCCTTGTGGTATTATACGCAAGAAGGCTGGAGGCTGTAATTATTGCCAAAGGTACTTCATCTATATACTAAGTAAGAGTTGGAACACATATCAATGCAATACTTCGTTTTTTTCCTTTTTTAAATAAATTTGCAAAGATTTCTATCATTCTGTTTTTATATTCTTAAAGGACAACTCCCACAAAATTTTTTTTTTGCTCATTTAACACACATTACAAAGTTATATAACTTTGTAATGTGGTTAAATACCCGGCCTGGCCCCCTTCCCCCACTTTCGGACCCCCGACCACCCACCCCGGAAGTTAAGGAATGTATACATTACCTATTACGATCGTCACGGTCCTCTTCTCCGGGGCGGCATCTGGTGACGACGACGTCAGAGCCGAGGGGCGGTCCGGGTCTTCTTCGTCCTCGGCGTCTTCATGCAAAGTGAATGGGGATGAAAAGGCTGCTGGTGCACATGTGCACCAGCAGCCTTTTCATTGGCTGGAGCGCATCACATGGCTTCCAGCTTGCTCAGCCCTGATTGGCTGAGCTTGCTGGAAGCCATGTGATGCGCTCCAGCCAATGAAAAGGCTGCCGGTGCGCAAGCGCACTGGCAGCCTTTTCCATCCCCTGGACCCGGAAGTCGGAGACATCGCTGGATGGCGGACGGCGGCGACGGAGAGGCGGACGGCGGGCGAATCGAGTGGCGATCGTCACCGGAGAGATGGTGAGTATGGTGTCTGTGTGTCTGTCTTTGTTTTTTTTTTGGGGTCCCGCGGGAGTTGTCCTTTAACCTCTTAAGGACCCATGACGTACCGGCACGTCATGGATCACTGTCACTTAAGGACCCATGACGTACCGGTACGTCAGCCCTTTAAACGGGCGCCGCGCGAAATCGCGCGGCGCTCCGGTGAAGATGGCTGCTGATTCTATCAGCAGCCATGTTCCTGTGTCACGTAGGGGGCAGTTTCCCTGCCCCCCGTGACGACGATCGCTGTGATTGGCCGATGACTTCGCATCGGCCAATCACAGCAATTTGCTGGATTTCCGGGACCGGACCCCGGCAAAGAGCTGTGATTGGTGCTGTCAGAGACAGCACCAATCACAGCTGTGACCGGGCATCACCTGCCCGTTGATCCGGCCCCCCGATCGCCCGTGATTGGCTGGCTGCCGCCAGCCGGCCAATCACCGGCGATCCACACTACTACCACCATCATCACCTTCTCTGCTTGCTGATAATCAGCAGCAGAGAAGGAGATGATGGGAGCAGCATGCACCCGGCGCGGTCCTGGAGGGCGCCGGGTGCCTCCTCCCCCCAAGCTGCCGCCGCCGCCGCCCCGTCTCCGGTAACAGGGAGATCAGGACAGCTGATCTCCCTGTTCTTCCTACCCTCCGTCGTCCTCATCTTCCTCCGCCCGCCCCCCCCCCCCCCGTGCCTCCCCGGTGTTTTCTCCTCCTCCCCTCCACCCCTCAGTCCGGCCAGCCCCCCTTCCTGTTTTCAGCCCCCCCCCTCCGAGCTGACAGCCCCCCTGTGTCCTGCAAGCCCCCCCCCCGTGTCCTCTGTCCTGCCAGCCCCCCCAGTGATCTGCCAGCCCCCCCAGCGATCTGCCAGCCCCCCCAGCGATCTGCCAGCCCCCCCAGCGATCTGCCAGCCCCCCAGCGATCTGCCAGCCCCCCCAGTGTTCTGCCAGCCCCCCCAGCGATCTGCTAGCCCCCCCAGCAATCTGCCAGCCCCCCCAGCGATCTGCCAGCCCCCCCAGCGATCTGCCAGCCCCCCCAGCGATCTGCCAGCCCCCCCAGTGTTCTGCCAGCCCTTCCCGTGTTCTGCCAGCCCCCCCCCCTGTGTTCTGCCAGCCCCCCCCCTGTGTTCTGCCAGCCCCCCCCCCCTGTGTTCTGCCAGCCCCCCCCCCTGTGTTCTGCCAGCCCCCCCCTGGGTTCTGCCAGCCCCCCCCTGTGTTCTGCCAGCCCCCCCCTGTGTTCTGCCAGCCCCCCCCTGTGTTCTGCCAGCCCCCCCTGTGTTCTGCCAGTCCCCCCCTGTGTTCTGCCAGTCCCCCCCTGTGTTCCGCCAGCCCTCCCGTGTCCTGCCAGACCCCCATCCGTCCTGCAGCCCCCCCCCCCCCCGTGTCCTGCCAGCCCTCTCCTGTGTGCTCTGTCCTGCCAGCCCCCCCTGCATCCTGCCAGCCCTTCCCGCGTCCTGCCAGCCCTTCCCGCGTCCTGCCGCCACCCTCCCCTGCGTCCTGCTGCCTCCCTCCCCTGCGTCCTGCTGCCACCCTCCTCTTACCCTCTCCCCTTCCACCCTCTCCCCATTCCTTCCACCCTCTGTCATGCCACCCTCTCCCTTCACCCTCTCCCCTCTGTCCTGCCACCCCTCTCCTCTCACCCTTCGGGGTTAACTTACATATAGGCAGTGGGATGTCATTCCTGCTGCGTGTATGTATTCTCATACGGATGCACTGGCGCTGGATCCGCAGTGTGTGGATCCGGTGTGTGTGTGAAGGCATCCTAAAGAAAAAATAACAAAAAAATGGCCACAGGTTGTTCTCGGCTGAGGAGGCATTCGCCTGGATTGCCTCCGATACTGAGACAACCATTGAGGGAGAAGAGGAAGATCCCTCGTTCCTTCTTCCTTCCTCTTCGTCCTCATTGTTATCACCATTTAGTGATGACAAGCCCCCAAGGAGCTGCCCCAGGAAGCCCCACAAGCCCCCTCAAGTGACCCCACCCCGTACGAACCACAGATTCCTGAGTTCGTTGGGGTCACTTGTGGGGGGTTTCCTCTGTTTTGGCAGCATCGGGGCTCTGAGAGCCCTTCGTCCTCCATTCTGGCCAAATCCAGCTTCCAAAATCCAAATTACGCTCCTTCCCTTTGGAGGCTTTGCATGCGGTGACTTTGCACTTTGTGTCCACATGTGGGGTACTCTTGTAATCGGGGGAAATTGCTCTACATGAGTAGTGGTTTATTTTTTCTTTTAACCCCTTGTGAACATAAAAATTCAAAGTTACACCAACGTTTTAGTGTAAAAAAATAAAATTTTTCATTTTCACAGCACATTATTCCACATTTGTGCCCGTCACCAGTCGGGTCCATATGCTCACTATACCCCTTGTTACATTCCTTGAGGGGTGTAGTTTCCATAATGTGGTCACTTGTGGGGGGTTTCCAATGTTTTGGCAGCACGGGCACTCTGCGAACCCGACATGGCCTTCGTCCTCCATTCCAGCCTCTAAATGGCGCTCTGTCCCTTTGGTGGCTTGCCCTGTGTCCATATGGCACATTATATCCACATGTGGGGTATTTTCTTACTCAGGGGAAATTACCCTACACGTTTTGTGTTAATTTTCTCTTTTAACCCCTTGTGGAAATGAAAAAATCAAGGCTAGACCAACATTTAGTGTAAAAAAAAATTAAATTTTTACACTAAATCATTGATCTAGTCTTTATTTTTTCATTTTCACAAGGGGTTAAAAGATAAAAAAACACGAAATGTGTAGAACAATTTTCCCCGAGTACGGAAATACCCCACATGTGGACATAAAGCGCCATGTGGGTGCAGGGTAAGCCTCCAAAGGGAAGGAGCGCCATTTGGCTAGAATGGATGGTGAATGCCATGTCGCATTTACAAAGGCCCTGTGTTGCCAAGACATTGAAAACCCCCCAGAAGGGACCCCATTATGGAAACTACACCCCTCAAGGAATCTAATAAGGGGTGCAGTGAGAATATGGACCCCTCAATGACTGGCACATTTGTGCTGTGAAAATGAAAAAACGAAATTTTTCACTTTCACGTCACATTGTTCCACATTTGTGCCCGTCACCAGTGGGGTCCATATGCTCACTGCACCCCTTGTTAGATTCCTTGAGGGGTGTAGTTTCCAGAATGGGGTCACTTGTGGGGGTTTACCACTGTCTTGGCAGCATAGGGTCTTTGTAAATGCGACATTGCCCTTGAAATCTATTCCAGCCAAATCCAGCCTCCAAAAGCCAAATAGCGCTCCTTCCCTTCGGAGGCCCGTCTTGCGGCCGCATGGCGCTTTATGTGCACATCTGTGGTATTTCTGTACTCGGGACAAACTGCTCTACACATTTTGTGTTCTTTTTCTCTTTTAAACCCTTGTGAAAATGAAAAATTCACGGCTAGGCCAATGTTTAAGTGTAAAAAATTTAATTTTTACACAACATCATTGATCTAGTTTTCAGGTTTCTCATTTGCACAAGGGGTTAAAAGAGAAGAAACAAAACAAAACATGTAGAGAAATTTCCCCCGAGTATGGAAATACCCCACATGTGGACTTAAGGCGCTATTTAGCCGCAAGACAAGCCTCCAATGGGAAGGAGCGCCATTTAGCTTTTTGGGGCTGGATTTGGGTAGAATGGATTTCGAGGGCCATGTTGCATTTAAAAACTCCCTGTGCTGCCAAGGCAGTAAAAGCCCCCACAAGTGACCCCATTCTGGAAACTACACCCCTCAGGGAGTGTAACAAGGGGTGTAGTGAGCATATGGACCCCACTGGTGATGGGCACAAATGTGGAACAATGTGGCGGGAAAATGAAATATTACTTTTTTTACACTATAATGTTGGTCTAGCCTTGAATTTTTCATTTTCACAAGGGGTTAAAAGAGAAAAAAACACACAAAATGTGTAGAGCAATTTCCCCCGAGTCCGTAAATACCCCACATGTGGACATAAAGCGCCATATGGGCGCAGGGCAAGCCTCTGAAGGGAAGGAGCGCCATTTGGATTTTGGAGGCTGGATTTGGCCAGAATGGATGATGAACACCATGTTGCACTTACAGAGCCCTCGTGCTGCCAAAACAGTGGAAACCCCCCACAAGTGACCCCATTCTGGAAACTGCACCCCTTAGGGAATCTATCAAGCGGTGCAGTGAGGATATGGACCCCTTGATGACGGCCACATTTGTGTCTTGAAAGTGAAAAAATGAAATTTTTCACTTTCACGTCACATTGTTCCACATTTGTGCCCGTCACCAGTGGGGTCCATATGCTCACTGCACCCCTTATTAGATTCCTTGAGGGGTGTAGTTTCCAGAATGGGGTCACTTGTGGGGGGTTTCCAGTGTCTTGGCAGCACGAGGGGTCTGTAAATGCGACATGACCCTTGAAATCCATTCCAGTGAAATTCAGCTTCAAAGGCCAATTGGCGCTCCTTCCCTTTGGAGGCTCGTCCTGCACCCCCTTGGCACTTTATCGCCACATCCGGGGTATTTCTGTACTCGGGAGAAACTGCGCTACATGTTTTATGCATTTTTTTTTCCTTTTATCCCTTTGTGGAAATGAAAAATTGAAGGCTAGAACAACGTTTTAGTATAAAGAAATTATTTTTATTTTTTTACGCCATATTGTTCAGAAAATCTGTGAAGCACCTGTGGGGTCCAGATGCTCACCGCACCCCTTGTTACATTCCTTGAGGGGTGTAGTTTTCTAAATGGTGTCCCTTTAGGGGTGTTTTTTAGGTTTTGGTACCCCAGAGCCTCTGCCAACCTGAAGTGGTACAGTCAAAAATGACCAAATATAACTGAGGTGTTCAAATTCACTAGGAGCTCCTTTATATCTGAGGCTTCTGGTTGCGTCAAATAGCGCAATAGGGCCACATATGGGGTATTTCTATAAACTGCAGAAACGGGGCAATCAATATTGGGGTGAATTTCTCTGGTAATAGGTTTACAATTATGAAAAATATTGGATTACAAGAAAATCTCTGCACAGAAAATTAAAATTTTCAAATTTCTTACACACTTAGCTTTTATTTCTGTGACTCCCCTAAAGGGTTAAAAAACTTTCTGGATGTGCTTTTGCAGAGTTTGGGGGGTGCAGTTTCTGAAATGGGGTGCTTTGTGGGGCTTTCTAACATACAGGCCCCTCAAATACACTTTAAACCTGAACAGGTCCCTAAAAATATCTGATTTTGAAATTTTACTGAAAATTTAGAAATTTGCTGCTTATGTTTTACGCTTTCTATTGTCTAAAAAAAATGAAATATAGTTTAATAAATGCCGCCAACATAAAGTAGACATGTTGCTAATGCTATTTAATATATAATTTATGTGGTATAACCATTTTCTGTATAAGCAGAAAAGTTTTAAAGTTGGAAAAATGCATTTTCTCTAAATTTTTCACGTTATTTTGGTTTTTTCATAAAGATTCGTTAAAAGTATCAACGTCAATTTACCAGAAATGTAAAGTACAATATGTCACGAGAAAACAATCTCAGAATCAGCCAGATAGGTAAAAGCATCCCGAAGTTATTAATGAATAAAGTGACACTGGTCATATTCATAAAATTTGCTCCGGTCCTTAAGGCCATTTCAGGCCCGGTCCTTAAGGGGTTAATATGGGGTACCAAGTGTTTTTTTTAAACAAGACCACAATATAACAAAATGTAAAAACAAAAGTAAAAGGCTCTGAAGACTTTCTAAATGCTTCAATATTTGTGGTGTGGTCAAGAAAACTGACTCTGTAATAAAAGTACATGAGATCTGACGAGACACTGTCAGCAAACTCTAGTTGAAGAAATGAATGGGTGTCTAATTTTTCTTGTAACTTATTTGCTTTTGTCAAAGCCTGATCATATTATAAAACTGCCTGTCGTAGTAGTTGTTGTTATTTTTTGTATAGCAGATTCCGCAGCACTAGACAGTCGTAAAATTCATAATATTTGAGAAGTGTCTTTACACAGAGATTTATCTGACAGATTTTTGAAGCTAAAGCCAGGAATAGACTATAAACAGGGAACAGGTCAAAGGAAAAACTGATATTTCTCCTCTTTTCAAATCCATTCCTGGCTTTGGCTTCAAAAATCTGTAAAATAAATCTCTGTGTAAACGCATAATTAGTCCTCCTGGATAAAAAGTAATGGTGTGTTTACACAGAGAGATTTATCTGACAGATCTTTCAAGACAAAGCCAGAAGCAGTCTATAAACAGGGAACAGGTTAAAGATTAAGATTTCTCCTCTTTTCTAATCCATTACTGGCTTTGGTTTTAAAAATTTGTCAGATAAATCTCTGTGTAAACGCACCACCAGGTATTTATTAATCTAAATTGCATTGCATTTCTAATATACTGACTACTGCTTCATAAAGAATGCCTCAGGAAGTTTCTCAAACCTGCAGGGGTATCTCGCTCTTTCCAGCAATGAGCTGTGTTTTCCTTTTAGCTTCCTGTCCTCTTCATGTAAGACAAGGATATGTCATGATGTAATCACATATGACTACTTCACTGACACCCCCACTAGCCAGCACACATCATAATGGAGATGGTGCATTATTGCCCATTACCAAACTGCACCCACCTTTCCTTATTCTGTTTCATCCTACAGTATGAATTCAGTTCCTTTCAGCCATGGACCTATGGCTGTCATTACCACCGCCCACCATCACACTATGTGGGCTCTGGAAGGCTCTGTCCCATTCTTTCAAAATTTCTCCAACCAAGAATACAAGTGGTGTATACAGACAGAAGCTTTTCTTCAGACTGTTACCAATGCTCTTCTTCAGTTTATTTCAGTGCTGCAGAATATCTATGAATACATTCTGTATACGTAACATATTCTTACATAGGGACTTGCACATGTCTAGAACCTACTAGGGAAATCACTCATGGCTTATTATTTTTCATCATTTTTGACATCAGCGGACTCTGGCTTCTACTTATCCCATATAGATAGTGCATGCACGTAGACATGTGATAGAAAATAACACCTACACCCCGTTCGGTGACAATGGACCCATACTGTGTTAACAGTACCCTGTTTTCTTAAGGCAAATGGTCAACATGGCTTAGCTTTGAAGCACCACTTGCCATATGCCCCAACCACAATCAGAAGTGGCAGACATACTAAATATAACCATTTATTTTAAGCAAAGTGTAGTTTAGAGAATACAGATGACAAAAACAAGCATGTTCCACATTTGGCAAACCACAAAGGTTTGCTTGTGTAACTCCCAGGAGGGCAAAACACCCCTTATGCTGCTCATATTCTCATTGCTGGAAAGGTCATGTACAAGTAAATACACATTTGTTAACCTAAGAGACCAAATAGAAAATAATTGATCAAAATGCAGCATTAAAAGCCTGCCTTGGCCATGCTCCCACCACTCACTAGTAGATTGTAAGGATTTTGCATAGTGTTTGGCATGAACTCAGCATCTTGGCCTCCATCCATGCTCTTGGGCTATACTGAAATGTTTAAAGTGGAAAAGTGGAGGAAAATACGAGAGATAATCTTAAAATGTTTTTCATTGTGTTCTACTATCCCAAGCCAATATATTTGGGATAATCATAAAGCCTATGTATATGAAATCAGAGACACATTGTTTTCCTAGTTCGGTGAGTCATTCCATCTCTTCTGTTGAGCATATCCTTACATTATAGCAAAGTTCTGCAGCTGCCAGTCTATGGGCCAGATGAAGCCTCAAGGCTTTCACATTCAGAGTCTACTGTGTGTCATATTCCTGTGTACACTTCTCTTAGCCACTCTATACTCATCAATAGATCCAACTGAAGAAAGGAACATACCTAGTGCACTCACCCAAGGACATTTAACCTCTTATTTTTGAAGTCTTCCAGCAATAAAAACACTGTGATGACATGTTATCCCACACCTACAGTCATGTACCTGCCCATGCATGCTTCGCCAATGTATCTTCTGAAGAGTCACCTTTTATTCACCTCTGAGGTGCCTCTACAAATACACACTGGCATTGAGAGTCACATACTCTGGCATTTAAAGTCACAGCTGTCAAAGATCTGAGTCTTGTCATTTCACAAGAAGTATACAAAGCAAATAAACACAAAGAAAACTATTCTGGAATACTGAGTGTGACAGGCTGGAACACCCAAGCACACAGACCACTTCCTTATGAAGGTTTAGAACGCACGGTCATGGAAACTAGAAGAGATCAAAACTCTACAAAGAGGCAAATCTCTTATAAAACACAAAGGCCCAAATATCAACGAGTGTAAGGGTATGTCCACACTACAGAATCCCACGGATCACCTACCTTGCATTCTGCAGCTTGCCCCCGCTCGCATCTCCACTGCTACTATAGACTCCATTCTATGGTTTGGCAGATTCTTGACGGCGGACTCTGCTAACCCATAGAATGAAACCTATGGGACCAGCGAAGATGCGTGTGGCCATGAGCTGCGGAATCCGCAATGGGTGAGCCGACGGGATTCTGTAGTGTGGACATACCCCAAAACTGATCCTGGTGTAAACTACCACTGATAACCAATCACAAAGCTCAGATGTCATGTTACCAGAGCTGAAAACTGAGCTGTGATTGGTTGGTATGGACAGTTTACTAAATCTGGTCCAAAATTTATTAAAGCCATGAGTCGCATAAGCTTTTCATGGACTTGGTCAAGATGCTGTTAATGCATAGCAACATAAAGTACTACTAAATCCCACTGATCACTAGAATGACAGGGCAGAATTATACTTTAAAGGCAACTAATACAATGTTATTTATCATTTTACCAATATCCACCATTACTTAGTAATATCTCAATTACCAATACATTAATATTTTACCATTCATTGATACCTGATATTACTTTATGTAGTCTTAATAGCTTCTGCCCCAGTAGGGAGTCTATTTGTCCAAATGTGACATCAAGACCCAGAGTAGGTGTCAGCCATAAAGAAAAGGAGAGAGATCAATGGGTCACAGGATGCACAATAACCCCACAGATGGTAGCCCCAACCACTGCCATTAAACAATGAGCATTGTATTGTACTGCAGGCTAAGGCCAGGTGCTGTTATGGCTAGTACATCTATTATGTATACCAGTGCTTCTCAAACTTTTTCTACTGGAGCCTCACCCAACAGACCAAGGTAATGCCTGGGCCTCACCAGAATGACTAAGAGGGTGCCTGGGCCTCACCAAAGTCTGCTTAAAAGCTGAAAGTAATGCTAGAGCTACCTTTCACCCATCTTCCAAGCTCTAGATACTAATAAAGCAAGTACTAAATAAATTAATGGAGATTTTTGCAAACTGCAAAAAAGGACTGTGGGGATTATAGTAAATTTTCTGAAAACTGGCTTCCCAGCTGAGCCTCACCAGAAACTAGGGGGCGCCTCACAGTTTGAGAAGCACTGATGTATACCAAACCCTTCTATCTCTAGACAGTCAACTGCACAAAGCTTCTCATCATTGTTCTTTAATACTCTGTGTGACATTCGGTTTTTGTGGCAGGTTTGTCTGTGGAATGAAAATGTCACCTCCCTTGAATCCCTCCTTACTGTCTCTTGTAATGGATAGATGGTGCATGGTAAATGCATCAGCTACTAGTAGCGGCCTGTGTTGCTAAGCAATGGGCCGTACATAGCCAAGCCACTGCTGAACTTCCAAGAATTCCCCAAAGAATAATTACAAGAAAGTCCCAAGGACATATTCAATGATACCATCCATCACAGCCTGATAATAGGCCTATACATACAACACTTTACCACAATGACTGTTCACATGTATCGTGTGATGGACAATCCAGTGACAGACAGACCCATTGGGTCTGTTGTGTCCGCCATGTTGTCTGTCAGATTGTTAGAAAAAACAGCGCCACATTGCACTGCACTATTTCACAAATATGATGGACCTTCAGACACGAGAGTGAATACATAAGCTTAGACCCAAGCTGAATAAAAGCTTATTACTAACCTCACGCCTGGCACTCCAGCTTCCATGTTGATGGGTTCTGAGTTACACCTGAGCTGTGAATAAAGCCACAATGACCAACGGCCACATGATATTACCAGGATTACTAGCAAAATTGTGCGGCCACGGTTTTGGCTACAACTTAGAACCAACAGCAACACAGTCCACCCCATACAAGCGTAGAGAAAGAGATTGACTGTGGAAACAAGAAAGCTGAGGAGTCTTAAGCGAGGTCAGTAATAATTTCTATAGCTCTAGATTACCCCTTTAATCTGGAATTTTGCAAGAACAGAGGTAGAAGATTATCGTCTTCCTCAATGCTCTTTACCTTTACACTTTTTCTATTATGTCTCAGAAATCCAGTATATTTGATAGTCCAGACCTACTAAAAAGCAATCTGAATGTACCTCTAACTTCGCGTGAATACATGCAACAACAATGGCCAGGATTTATAAACTGATGTTTTGGCTTTTTTCACTCCTGTATCATTTCTCTTCATATACTGAGAACATAAGTCACTTGCATTCTGTAAATGACTGTACGAGCACACTCTGTGAACAAAACCTTACTCAGATTTTTGTCCCTATGCTGTCATATGTGCTTAAACCACACAAACCATGACCACACATAAACCACAAAGCAATATCCAGACTATGACACACAAATATAAAAATACATCAATGCAACAGTCAATGAGATCACAGAACAGTGAATAAATGAGAGCACAGAACAGTATGTTAAACAGTTAGGAATTAGAAGTGGTCCCTGGCCAGCCGCCAGACTCATTTAACGCAATGAAGTGTAAGCACATGCATGGTTTCTTCCACCTAACCCGCACACACCACTAAAAGGAAAATCTATTCAAATCTTATACAATATATACAAAAAATACACAAGCAACAAATCATGTGACCAATATCTCAACAAGATCACTGCAGATCTACAACAATAGAAAGAAATCCTGAAACAATGTATGGATGGGGGACAAGGCTTGCCTCTAAGGCCAGCCTAATACAGGAGGCCCAATGTAAGGGTACATGTCATCACTTGTAGGCCCTGCACCTCACACGTTGACAGCCTACAACCATGCTGTACTGCGGACTTCTCCAGGCTCCTTTGTTCTTTCCAGCAAAGTTATAGGAGAAATAAGTGGTACTAGGAAACATAACATATTTCTCTGCACTACTTATATCTATAAGAAACCAAATGAGCCCAAGATACAGCAAGAACAGAACAAGGCACCGACATAGAAGATACAAGCACAACAAAGGATTGGGAGTAATGTCTATAGTAGTCCGTTCTATAAATACAAACACTGGTAACAGAGTTAAAGAGGTATTCCCATCTATACTATCATAGTTATATGTGTAGGACTCGTCAAGTTAAATATTTTTGTATATACAACCATTTAGCAAACTTACCTCCTTCTCCTGGTATGCCGCCCTTTCCCTCCCACTGTTGACAGCTTGTTGTCTAGGTTACTGACCACCACTCTGCTCTAAGCAGTGGTCTGGCTGGTGTATATATAGCTATAGTATACATTTGGCTCCACAACCTAGACAATGAACTGTCAACCATGGGAGCGAAAGAGCGACATATCAGGAGAGGGAGGCAAGTTTGCTAAATGGTTGTATATGCAAAAATATTTAAACTTGACGATTCCTACCCGTATAAATATATTAATTGCGATGGGGATACCAATTAAAGACATGGGAAACTTTTGACACAGGCTGCAGCTGTGTTCTGCCTCAATGGATCGCTATGGACTGTAGCCCAGCTGCGGCTCTGTGGATACCTATGGACTGCAGCCATGCTATGGCTCTGTGAATTCTTATGGACTGAAACTCTGCTTAGGCCATGGGTCTCCAAACCACGGCCCTCCAGCTGTTGCGAAACCACAACTCCCATCATGCCTGGACAGCTAAAGCTTTGGATTTAGCTGTCCAGGCATGATGGGAAATGTAGTTTTGCAACAGCTGGAGGGCCGCAGTTTGGAGACCCATGGGTTAGGCTCTGTGGATACCTACGGCCAAGCTGCGGCTCTGTGGATTCCTATGGCCAAGCTGCGGCTCTGTGGATTCCTATGGCCAAGCTGCGGCTCAGTGGATTCCTATGGTCTGTGGCCAAGCTGCGGCTCAGTGGATTCCTATGGTCTGTGGCCCAGCTGTGGCTCAGTGGATTCCTATAGCCCAGCTGTGGCTCAGTGGATTCCTATAGCCCAGCTGTGGCTCAGGGGATTCCTATAGCCCAGCTGTGGCTCAGGGGATTCCTATAGCCCAGCTGTGGCTCAGGGGATTCCTATAGCCCAGCTGTGGCTCAGGGGATTCCTATAGCCCAGCTGTGGCTCAGTGGATTCCTATAGCCCAGCTGTGGCTCAGTGGATTCCTATAGCCCAGCTGTGGCTCAGTGGATTCCTATAGCCCAGCTGTGGCTCAGTGGATTCCTATAGCCCAGCTGTGGCTCAGTGGATTCCTATAGCCCAGCTGTGGCTCAGTGGATTCCTATAGCCCAGCTGTGGCTCAGTGGATTCCTATAGCCCAGCTGTGGCTCAGTGGATTCCTATAGCCCAGCTGTGGCTCAGTGGATTCCTATAGCCCAGCTGTGGCTCAGTGGATTCCTATAGCCCAGCTGTGGCTCAGTGGATTCCTATAGCCCAGCTGTGGCTCAGTGGATTCCTATAGCCCAGCTGTGGCTCAGTGGATTCCTATAGCCCAGCTGTGGCTCAGTGGATTCCTATAGCCCAGCTGTGGCTCAGTGGATTCCTATAGCCCAGCTGTGGCTCAGTGGATTCCTATAGCCCAGCTGTGGCTCAGTGGATTCCTATAGCCCAGCTGTGGCTCAGTGGATTCCTATAGCCCAGCTGTGGCTCAGTGGATTCCTATAGCCCAGCTGTGGCTCAGTGGATTCCTATAGCCCAGCTGTGGCTCAGTGGATTCCTATAGCCCAGCTGTGGCTCAGTGGATTCCTATAGCCCAGCTGTGGCTCAGTGGATTCCTATAGCCCAGCTGTGGCTCAGTGGATTCCTATAGCTCAGCAGCCCTGCTGTGACTCAATGCACTCCTAAAGACTGCAGCTATACTGTTACTCCACATTTTCTTATGGATTACAACCTTGGGACTACTGAATGCAGTCCTATGGACAGTGGAATGACTGAATACATTCCCAATAACTGCAGCTGTGGGGTGACCAGACATTATTGTAGGGACCACAACCATAGTACAACCCAATGTATAAATGGCAGCCATTAGATCAATGGTCTGCAGCCTTTGTACTACACACACATGCCCTGCTGCAGTGTACATTGGTGGTCCAGTGGGTTACTCGGCCCCCCTTGGCAGCCTACATGCAAGGCTGGGGCAGTCATCACATACCAAAGTGGACTTCTCCAGCACATACTCTGGTAATCAGACATGACAGTAGACTATTCTTATCTAATGTCTGCCACCTGCTGTGTGATATGCCCCTGCACCCCCAGAGAGATACCACCAACGCCTGGCACACCCTCTGCCATGCCCACCCTGTGACACCCCTGGTTTTTACCTTTGACTTGGCTCTCATATTCTGCAATGATCTCCTTGTCCTTCTTGAACCTGCTGGGGGTAGACATTTTCCTGCACTTCTTGGGTCTTGGCTGTATCCTGAGTCTTCTTGGTTCTTGTTCAGTGCCAAGATGGTAAGGTGCCCACTACTTGTCCACAGACTGAACTCACTCTGCTGAAGTTTTCTGGAAGACAAGTCCAGAGGTCAGCAGAGAAGCCATGATAGGAGGCCAGAAGACTAGAGGCACCGCCAGGGGCGCTATAGAGGCGGCAGGCAAGAAGTATGGGAGGAGGATGACCATACAGAACTATGGGGACAGATCGCTGACCCAGTCACTGAGCAGCCCGGACACTGAGGAGCAGCCCGAACCCCGGCAGGACGAGGAGGGAGGGAAGGTCACTGGTGGGAGCAGCTTACACCCACTACAATGGGGGCCTCCCGGCTCAGCGTGCACGGAGATGATGAATGGCAGCGGCAGGCAGGAGCATGCTCTAACCCGGCAGCGGTGCAGTCCGCTCAAACCCAACACAAAGAGCAGAGTGAGCCGGCAGTGCCGGGCGGGGACAGAGAGCAGGGAGGGACCGGACACCGCTCTCCTCTGGACGCCGCACCTGTCCCTCGCAGGGGGCGCAGCAGCAGTTTCACCCCCTTTTCCTTCCTGGTTACCCCTCAGCACAGCACTGCGCCGCCAGACCCTGCCAGACTCGGCTGGAAGGCAGAGGGAGGAGCCGTAACCTCCCGTCTCCGCCCCCCGCACACCGGCACAGCCCGTGTCTGGCAGCTGCTAACTGACAGCTGCTCCCGCCAATCAGAAGCAAGGATGCGACGTGTGCGGATCAATGAAAGGAGTGGGCGGGAGTCTATCAGTAGTTACGGTAGCAAGTGGAGGGCCCTGCAGCTGGCTACTCCGAGGCGGCTGGGAGTGGGGCTGGGTTTAATACGGGGTGCCGCTACCTGCCGGCTGTGCTGTATATAATACAGGGTGCCGCTACCTGCCGGCTGTGCTGGTTATAATACAGGGTGCCGCTACCTGCCGGCTGTGCTGGATATAATACAGGGTGCCGCTACCTGCCGGCTGTGCTGTATATAATAAAGGGTGCCGCTACCTGCCGGCTGTGCTGGATATAATACAGGGTGCCGCTACCTGCCGACTGTGCTGGATATAATACGGGGTGGCGCTACCTGCCGGCTGTGCTGGATATAATACAGGGTGCCGCTACCTGCCGGCTGTGCTGGATATAATACGGGGTGCCGCTACCTGCCGGCTGTGCTGGATATAATACGGGGTGCTGCTACCTGCCGGCTGTGCTGGATATAATACGGGGTGCCGCTACCTGCCGGCTGTGCTGGATATAATACGGGGTGCCGCTACCTGCCGGCTGTGCTGGGTATAATCAGGGCCGTTTTAATACATTGGTGGGCCCAGTGCACAGCCCTCAAGAGTGGGCCCCCCCTTACCTTTCTGCACATTGTATAATGTACTGAATTTGCCCCCACACTGTATCAAGAGCCCCAATACATACAGTAGATACCTTATAACACTATTTCCACCATTCAGTGATTACATATTACATAAAAACTGCACTAAACAAAACAGAAAGATATCACCATTGATACCATTACATAATACCGCCATACCATGACCCCTATCAGTACAAGCCTATAACAGAGTGAAGTTACATCCAGTGACTCACCGGAGGCGTCTTCTCCGATCAGAGTCTGTCACCTTTTCTTTTTCTCTCCATCCAGCCTGGGCCACCTTGAAGTCTTCTCCTGGCTGTGAATCTTCTCTCCAGAATCTGCCAGACAAATATTTTAGGCTCCAACACATACAGTAGTTAGGTCCCTTGTACCCCTATACAGTAGTTACACCCCTCTGTACTCCTACATAGTTACACCCCTCTGTGCCTCCATAGTTTTAAGGTGTCCCTGTAGTATATAGACCCTCATGTGCTCCTCCAGTTATATACAGCCCTCCTGTGCGCTCCCCCATTAGTATATAGCCCCCCTGTGCACTCTCCCCAGTAGTATATAGCCCCCTGTGCTCACCCACAATAGTATATAGCCCCCCTGTGCTCTCCCCCAATAGTATATAGCCCCCCTATGCTCTCCCACAATAGTATATAGCCCCCCTGTGCTCTCCCACAATAGTATATAGCCCCCCTGTGCTCTCCCACAATAGTATATAGCCCCCTGTGCTCTCCCCCAATAGTATATAGCCCCCCTGTGCTCTCCCACAATAGTATATAGCCCCCCTGTGCTCTCCCCCAATAGTATATAGCCCCCCTGTGCTCCCCCTCAATAGTATATAGCCCCCCTGTGCTCTCCATAATATATAGCCCCCTGTGCTCTCCCCCATAGTATATAGACCCCTGTGCTCCCCAATAGTATATAGCTCCCCTGTGCTCCCCAATAGTATATAGCCCCTGTGCTCCCCAATAGTATATAGCTAACCTGTGCTCCCCAATAGTATATAACCCCCTGTGCTCCCCCATAGTATATAGCCCCCTGTGCTCCCCCATAGTATATAGCCCCCTGTGCTCCCCAGTAGTATATAGCCCCCTGTGCTCCCCATAGTATATAGCTCCCCTGTGCTCCCCCATAGTATATAGCTCCCCTGTGCTCCCCCATAGTATATAGCCCCCTGTGCTCCCCCAAAGTATATAGCCCCCTGTGCTCCCCAATAGTATATAGCCCCCTGTGCTCCCCCATAGTATATAGCCCCCTGTGCTCCCCCAAAGTATATAGCTCCCCTGTGCTCCCCCATAGTATATAGCTCCCCTGTGCTCCCCAATAGTATATAGCCCCCTGTGCTTCCCAATAGTATATAGCTCCCCTGTGCTCCCCAATAGTATATAGCTCCCCTGTGCTCCCCCATAGTGTATAGCCCCCTGTGCTCCCCCATAGTATATAGCTCCCCTGTGCTCCCCCATAGTATATAGCCCCCTGTGCTCCCCCATAGTATATAGCCCCCTGTGCTCCCCAATAGTATATAGCCCCCGTTCTCCCCCATAGTGTATAGCCCCCTGTGCTCCCCCATAGTATATAGCTCCCCTGTGCTCCCCCATAGTATATAGCCCCCTGTGCTCCCCCATAGTATATAGCCCCCTGTGCTCCCCCATAGTATATAGCCCCCTGTGCTCCCCAATAGTATATAGCCCCCTGTGCTCCCCCAAAGTATATAGCTCCCCTGTGCTCCCCCATAGTATATAGCTCCCCTGTGCTCCCCAATAGTATATAGCCCCCTGTGCTTCCCAATAGTATATAGCTCCCCTGTGCTCCCCAATAGTATATAGCTCCCCTGTGCTCCCCCATAGTGTATAGCCCCCTGTGCTCCCCCATAGTATATAGCTCCCCTGTGCTCCCCCATAGTATATAGCCCCCTGTGCTCCCCCATAGTATATAGCCCCCTGTGCTCCCCAATAGTATATAGCCCCCGTTCTCCCCCATAGTATATAGCCCCCTGTGCTCCCCAATAGTATATAGCCCCCGTTCTCCCCCATAGTATATAGCCCCCCTGTGCTCCCTGATAGTATATAGCTCCCCCATAGTATATAGCTCCCCTGTGCTCCCCCATAGTATATAGCCCCCCTGTGCTCCCCAATAGTATATAGCCCCCGTTCTCCCCCATAGTATATAGCCCCCCTGTGCTCCCCAATAGTATATAGCCCCCGTTCTCCCCCATAGTATATAGCCCCCTGTTCTCCCCCATAGTATATAGCCCCCTGTGCCCCCCCCATAGTATATAGCTCCCCCTGCTATATAACATTGAAAAAAACAAACACTTTTACTCACCTGGGTCCACGCGTTCCTCTTCTCTTCCCTCCTGTGGCCGCACTTCCTGCGGTCACAAGAGGCTGCACTCCCCTTACCCTCGCGCCGACGCTCCAGTGACGTCGGGCGCTAGAGGGAGAGCGCGGCCTCTTGTGACCGCAGGAAGTGCGGCCACAAGAGTGAGTGACTGACAGGGAGGGAGCCAATGGCTCTCTCTCTGTCAGTGTCGCTGCTGCTGAAGCGCCGCAGCAGCAGCGGACGGGGGCAGCGGCGGACGGGGGGGGCCTGCAGGGGGTGCCATGGAGGGGTAAGTAGATTACCCATCCATGGCGCTCCCCCATGACAGGCTGGTGGCCGGAGCCCTGTGCGACCGCATTGGTCGCACATAGCAACGGCCGGCCTGCTCGGGGGGGGGGGGCCCTTTAACCAGTGGGCCCGGTGCACGTGCACCATGTGCCCTCTGGTTAAAGCGGCCCTGGGTATAATACAGGGTGCCGCTACCTGCCGGCTGTGCTGGGTGTAATCAGGGCCGATTGTGGGGTTTCTGCCGCCTGTGGCAAACCTCAGGCGGCCGCCCCGAGTGATGGCTGGCACTCCCCCCCCCCCCCCTCGCCGCAGCCATCCACTCACCTGTCCCACGCCGCAGCCGGCCCGCGCTCTCTGCTGTCTCCACATCCCGTCAGGTCCCGCAATGTGACGGACCTCCAGGCTGTGGTGAGTGAGTGGGGTGATCGGGTCCCGCGCGACCCGATCACCCCAGCGCGTCCCCCACCGACCCCGGGCACTCACCACAGCCTGGAGGTCCGTGACAGCTGCAGGGTGACATCGCGGGACCTGACGGGATGTGGAGAGCGCGGGCGACGGGACAGGTGAGCGGCCGCTGTCATTTTTGTTAAGTGATACTTAACAAAAATGACAGCAGGGGGGACATAATGCCGCCCCCTGCCGGACCGCAAAATCTGCCGCCTGAGGCGGAAGGCTCATTCCGCCTCATGGCAGAAGCGGGCCTGGGTGTAATACAGGGTGCCGCTACCTGCCGGCTGTACTGAGTATAATACGGGGTGCCGCTTCCTGCCGGCTGTGCTGGTTATAATACGGGGTGCCGCTACCTGCCGACTGTGCTGGTTATAATACGGGGTGCTGCTACCTGCCGGCTGTGCTGGTTATAATACAGGGTGCTCCTACCTGCCGGCTGTGCTGGATATAATACAGGGTGCTGCTACCTGCCGGCTGTGCTGAGTATAATACGGGGTGCCGCTACCTGCCGGCTGTGCTGGATATAATACGGGGTGCTGCTACCTGCCGGCTGTGCTGGATATAATACAGGGTGCTGCTACCTGCCGGCTGTGCTGGATATAATACAGGGTGCCGCTACCTGCCGGCTGTGCTGAGTATAATACGGGGTGCCGCTACCTGCCGGCTGTGCTGGTTATAATACAGGGTGCCGCTACCTGCCGGCTGTGCTGGTTATAATACAGGGTGCTCCTACCTGCCGGCTGTGCTGGATATAATACAGGGTGCTGCTACCTGCCGGCTGTGCTGGGTATAATATGGGGTGCCGCTACCTGCCGGCTGTGCTGGTTATAATACAGGGTGCTCCTACCTGCCGGCTGTGCTGGATATAATACAGGGTGCTGCTACCTGCCGGCTGTGCTGGGTATAATACAGGGTGCTCCTACCTGCCGGCTGTGCTGGATATAATACAGGGTGCTGCTACCTGCCGGCTGTGCTGGATATAATACAGGGTGCCGCTACCTGCCGGCTGTGCTGGATATACAACAGGGTGCCGCTACCTGCCGGCTGTGCTGGATATAATACAGGGTGCCGCTACCTGCCGGCTGTGCTGAGTATAATACGGGGTGCCGCTACCTGCCGGCTGTGCTGGTTATAATACGGGGTGCTGCTACCTGCCGGCTGTGCTGGGTGTAATACAGGGTGCCCCTACCTGCCGGCTGTGCTGGGTATAATACAGGGTGCTGCCGGCTGTGCTGGGTGTAATACAGGGTGCCGCTACCTGCCGGCTGTGCTGGGTATAATACGGGGTGCCGCTACCTGCCGGCTGTGCTGGATATAATTTCGGGGTGCCGCTACCTGCCGGCTGTGCTGGATATAATACAGGGTGCCGCTACCTGCCGGCTGTGCTGGGTATAGTGCAGGGTGCCGCTACCTGCCGGCACTCTATGAGATCTGTGATCAGCCTGACCAGGAAGCATCCAGGAGGACACAGGGACAGCGGGGGAACCAGTGGTGAGGTGAGTAGCTGCTGGCCTGTTTTTTGTTTTACTTTGCTGAGATGGGGGGGACACAGGAGATGGATGATACAGGGGGTGATTGTGGGGAGACACAGGAGATGGATGATACAGGGGGTGATTGTGGGGAGACACAGGAGATGGGGGACACAGGAGATGGATGATACAGGGGGTAATTATGGGGAGATGGGGGGACACAGGAGATGGATGATACAGGGGGTGATTATGGGGAGATGGGGGGACACAGGAGATGGATGATACAGGGGGTGATTGTGGGGAGATGGGGGAACACAGGAGATGGATGATACAGGGGGTGATTGTGGGGAGATGGGGGAACACAGGAGATGGATGATACAGGGGGTGATTGTGGGGAGACACAGGAGATGGATGATACGGGGTAATTGTTGGGGGGACACAGGAGATGGATGATACAGGGGGTGATTGTGGGGAGATGGGGGGACACAGGAGATGCATGATACAGGGGGTGATTGTGGGGAGATGGATGATACAGGAGATGGATGATACAGGAGTGATTGTGGGGAGATGGATGATACAGGAGATGGGGCACACAGGAGATGGGACACAGGAGATGCATGATACAGGGGGTGATTGTGGGGAGATGGGAGACACAGGAGATGGATGATACAGGGGGTGATTGTGGGGAGACACAGGAGATGGATGATACAGGGGGTGATTGTGAGGAGATGGATGATACAGGGGGTGATTGTGGGGAGATGGGGAGACACAGGAGATGGATGATACAGGGGGTAATTGTGGGGAGATGGATGATACAGGGGGTGATTGTGGGGAGATGGGGAGACACAGGAGATGGATGATACAGGGGGTGATTGTGGGGAGACACAGGAGATGGATGATACAGGGGGTGATTGTGGGGAGATGGATGATACAGGGGGTGATTGTGGGGAGATGGGGAGACACAGGAGATGGATGATACAGGGGGTAATTGTGGGGAGATGGATGATACAGGGGGTGATTGTGGGGAGATGGGGAGACACAGGAGATGGATGATACAGGGGGTAATTGTGGGGAGATGGGGGGGGGGACACAGGAGATGGATGATACAGGGGGTGATTGTGGGGAGATGGATGATACAGGGGGTGATTGTGGGGAGATGGGGAGACACAGGAGATGGATGATACAGGGGGTAATTGTGGGGAGATGGGGGGGGGGGGGACACAGGAGAATGATGATACAGGGGGTAATTGGGAGACACAGGAGATGGATGATACAGGGGGTAATTGTGGGGAGATGGGGGGGACACAGGAGAATGATGATACAGGGGGTAATTGTGGGGAGACACAGAAGGAATATGAGGAGACGGATGATACAGGGGGTGATTGTGGGGAGATGGGGAGACACAGGAGATGGATGATACAGGGGGTGATTGTGGGGAGATGGGGGACACAGGAGATAGATGATACAGGGGGTGATTGTGGGGAGATGGGGGGACACAGGAGATGGATGATACAGGGGGTGATTGTGGGGAGATGGGGGGACACAGGAGATGGATGATACAAGGGGTAATTGTGGGGAGACACAGGAGGAATATGAGGAGATGGATGATACAGGGGGTGATTGTGGGGAGATGGGGAGACACAGGAGATGGATGATACAGGGGGTGATTGTGGGGAGATGGGGGACACAGGAGATAGATGATACAGGGGGTGATTGTGGGGAGATGGGGGGACACAGGAGATGGATGATACAGGGGGTGATTGTGGGGTGTTGGGGGACACAGGAGATGGATGATACAGGGGGTAATTGTGGGGAGATGGGGGGACACAGGAGATGGATGATACAGGGGGTAATTGTGGGGAGATGGGGGGGACACAGGAGATGGGGCACACAGGAGATGGATGATACAGAGGGTGATTGTGGGGAGACACAGGAGATGGATGATACAGGGGGTGATTGTGGGGAGATGGGAGACACAGGAGATGGATGATACAGGGGGTGATTGTGGGGAGACACGGGAGATGGATGATACAGGGGGTGATTGTGGGGAGATGGATGATACAGGGGGTGATTGTGGGGAGATGGGGAGACACAGGAGATGGATGATACAGGGGGTAATTGTGGGGAGATGGGGGGGGGACACAGGAGAATGATGATACAGGGGGTAATTGGGAGACACAGGAAATGGATGATACAGGGGGTGATTGTGGGGAGATGGGGGGGACACAGGAGAATGATGATACAGGGGGTAATTGTGGGGAGACACAGAAGGAATATGAGGAGACGGATGATACAGGGGGTGATTGTGGTGAGATGGTGGGACACAGGAGATGGATGATACAGGGGGTGATTGTGGGGAGATGGGGGGACACAGGAGATGGATGATACAAGGGGTAATTGTGGGGAGACACAGGAGGAATATGAGGAGATGGATGATACAGGGGGTGATTGTGGGGAGATGGGGAGACACAGGAGATGGATGATACAGGGGGTGATTGTGGGGAGATGGGGGGGTCACAGGAGATGGATGATACAGGGGGTGATTGTGGGGAGATGGGGAGACACAGGAGATGGATGATACAGGGGGTGATTGTGGGGAGATGGACACAGGAGATGGATGATACAGGGGGTGATTGTGGGGAGATGGGGGGACACAGGAGATGGATGATACAGGGGGTGATTGTGGGGTGTTGGGGGACACAGGAGATGGATGATACAGGGGGTAATTGTGGGGAGATGGGGGGGACACAGGAGATGGATGATACAGGGGGTAATTGTGGGGAGATGGGACACAGGAGATGGATGATACAGAGGGTGATTGTGGGGAGACACAGGAGATGGATGATACAGGGGGTGATTGTGGGGAGATGGGAGACACAGGAGATGGATGATACAGGGGGTGATTGTGGGGAGACACAGGAGATGGATGATACAGGGGGTGATTGTGGGGAGATGGATGATACAGGGGGTGATTGTGGGGAGATGGGGAGACACAGGAGATGGATGATACAGGGGGTAATTGTGGGGAGATGGGGGGGGACACAGGAGAATGATGATACAGGGGGTAATTGGGAGACACAGGAGATGGATGAAACAGGGGGTGATTGTGGGGAGATGGGGGGGACACAGGAGAATGATGATACAGGGGGTAATTGGGAGACACAGGAGATGGATGATACAGGGGGTGATTGTGGGGAGATGGGGGGGACACAGGAGAATGATGATACAGGGGGTAATTGTGGGGAGACACAGAAGGAATATGAGGAGACGGATGATACAGGGGGTGATTGTGGTGAGATGGTGGGACACAGGAGATGGATGATACAGGGGGTGATTGTGGGGAGATGGGGGGACACAGGAGATGGATGATACAAGGGGTAATTGTGGGGAGACACAGGAGGAATATGAGGAGATGGATGATACAGGGGGTGATTGTGGGGAGATGGGGGGACACAGGAGATGGATGATACAGGGGGTGATTGTGGGGAGATGGGGGGACACAGGAGATGGATGATACAGGGGGTGATTATGGGGAGATGGGGGGACACAGGAGATGGATGATACAGGGGGTGATTGTGGGGAGATGGGGGAACACAGGAGATGGATGATACAGGGGATGATTGTGGGGAGATGGGGGGACACAAGAGATGGATGATACAGGGGGTGATTGTGGGGAGACACAGGAGATGGATGATACAGAGGGTGATTGTGGGGAGACACAGGAGATGGATGATACAGGGGGTAATTGTGGGGAGATGGGACACAGGAGATGGATGATACAGAGGGTGATTGTGAGGAGACACAGGAGATGGATGATACAGGGGGTGATTGTGGGGAGATGGGGAGACACAGGAGATGGATGATACAGGGGGTGATTGTGGGGAGACACAGGAGATGGATGATACAGGGGGTGATTGTGGGGAGATGGGGGGGACACAGGAGATGGATGATACAGGGGTTGATTGTGGGGAGATGGGGGGGACACAGGAGATGCATGATACAGGGGGTGATTGTGGGGAGATGGATGATACAGGAAATGGGGCACACAGGAGATGGGACACAGGAGATGCATGATACAAGGGGTAATTGTGGGGAGACACAGGAGGAATATGAGGAGATGGATGATACAGGGGGTGATTGTGGGGAGATGGGGAGACACAGGAGATGGATGATACAGGGGGTGATTGTGGGGAGATGGGGGGACACAGGAGATGGATGATACAGGGGGTGATTGTGGGGAGATGGGGGGACACAGGAGATGGATGATACAGGGGGTGATTGTGGGGTGTTGGGGGACACAGGAGATGGATGATACAGGGGGTAATTGTGGGGAGATGGGGGGACACAGGAGATGGATGATACAGGGGGTAATTGTGGGGAGATGGGACACAGGAGATGGATGATACAGAGGGTGATTGTGGGGAGACACAGGAGATGGATGATACAGGGGGTAATTGTGGGGAGATGGGACACAGGAGATGGATGATACAGAGGGTGATTGTGAGGAGACACAGGAGATGGATGATACAGGGGGTGATTGTGGGGAGATGGGGAGACACAGGAGATGGATGATACAGGGGGTGATTGTGGGGAGACACAGGAGATGGATGATACAGGGGGTGATTGTGGGGAGATGGGGGGGACACAGGAGATGGATGATACAGGGGTTGATTTTGGGGAGATGGGGGGGACACAGGAGATGCATGATACAGGGGGTGATTGTGGGGAGATGGATGATACAGGAGATGGGGCACACAGGAGATGGGACACAGGAGATGCATGATACAGGGGGTGATTGTGGGGAGATGGGAGACACAGGAGATGGATGATACAGGGGGTGATTGTGGGGAGATGGGAGACACAGGAGATGGATGATACAGGGGGTGATTGTGGGGAGATGGGGGGACACAGGAGATGGATGATACAGGGGGTGATTGTGGGGAGATGGGGGGACACAGGAGATGGATGATACAGGGGGTAATTGTGGGGAGATGGGACACAGGAGATGGATGATACAGAGGGTGATTGTGGGGAGACACAGGAGATGGATGATACAGGGGGTGATTGTGGGGAGATGGGGGGACACAGGAGATAGATGATACAGGGGGTGATTGAGGGGAGATGGGGGGACACAGGAGATGGATGATACAGGGGGTGATCGTGGGGAGACACAGGAGATGGATAATACAGGGGGTGATTGTGGGGAGATGGGGAGACACAGGAGATGGATGATACAGGGGGTGATTGTGGGGAGATGGGGGGGACACAGGAGATGGATGATACAGGGGGTGATTGTGGGGTGTTGGGGGGACACAGGAGATGGATGATATAGGGGGTGATTGTGGGGAGATGGGGGGACACAGGAGATGGATGATACAGGGGGTAATTGTGGGGAGACACAGGAGGAATATGAGGAGACGGATGATACAGGGGGTGATTGTGGGGAGATGGTGGGACACAGGAGATGGATGATACAGGGGGTGACTGTGGGGAGATGGGGGGACACAGGAGATGGATTATACAAGGGGTAATTGTGGGGAGACACAGGAGGAATATGAGGAGATGGATGATACAGGGGGTGATTGTGGGGAGATGGGGAGACACAGGAGATGGATGATACAGGGGGTGATTGTGGGGAGATGGGGGGACACAGGAGATGGATGATACAAGGGGTAATTGTGGGGAGACACAGGAGGAATATGAGGAGATGGATGATACAGGGGGTGATTGTGGGGAGATGGGGAGACACAGGAGATGGATGATACAGGGGGTGATTGTGGGGAGATGGGGGGACACAGGAGATGGATGATACAGGGGGTGATTGTGGGGTGTTGGGGGGACACAGGAGATGGATGATACAGGGGGTAATTGTGGGGAGATGGGGGGGACACAGGAGATGGATGATACAGGGGGTAATTGTGGGGAGATGGGACACAGGAGATGGGTGATACAGAGGGTGATTGTGGGGAGACACAGGCGATGGATGATACAGGGGGTGATTGTGGGGAGATGGGGAGACACAGGAGATGGATGATACAGGGGTTGATTGTGGGGAGATGGGGGGACACAGGAGATGCATGATACAGGGGGTGATTGTGGGGAGATGGATGATACAGGAGATGGGGCACACAGGAGATGGGACACAGGAGATGTATGATACAGGGGGTGATTGTGGGGAGATGGGAGACACAGGAGATGGATGATACAGGGGGTGATTGTGGGGAGACACAGGAGATGGATGATACAGGGGGTGATTGTGGGGAGATGGAGGGACACAGGAGATGGATGATACAGATGTGATTGTGGGGAGACACAGGAGATGGATGATACAGGGGATGATTGTGGGGAGATGGGGGACACAGGAGATGGATGATACAGGGGGTGATTGTGGGGAGACACTGGAGATGGATGATACAGGGGGTAATTGTGGGGAGATGGGGGGGACACAGGAGAATGATGATACAGGGGGTAATTGTGGGGAGACACAGGAGATGGATGATACAGGGGGTGATTGTGGGGAGATGGGGGGTACACAGGAGAATGATGATACAGGGGGTAATTGTGGGGAGACACAGGAGGAATATGAGGAGACGGATGATACAGGGGGTGATTGTGGGGAGATGGGGAGACACAGGAGATGGATGATACAGGGGGTGATTGTGGGGAGATGGGGGGACACAGGAGATGGATGATACAGGGGGTGATTGTGGGGAGATGGGGGGACACAGGAGATGGATGATACAGGGGGTGATTGTGGGGAGACACAGGAGGAATATGAGGAGATGGATGATACAGGGGGTGATTGTGGGGAGATGGGGAGACACAGGAGATGGATGATACAGGGGGTGATTGTGGGGAGATGGGGAGACACAGGAGATGGATGATACAGGGGGTGATTGTGGGGAGATGGGGGGACACAGGAGATGGATGATACAGGGGGTGATTGTGGGGAGATGGGGGGACACAGGAGATGGATGATACAGGGGGTGATTGTGGGGAGACACAGGAGGAATATGAGGAGATGGATGATACAGGGGGTGATTGTGGGGAGATGGGGAGACACAGGAGATGGATGATACAGGGGGTGATTGTGGGGAGATGGGGGGACACAGGAGATGGATGATACAGGGGGTGATTGTGGGGAGATGGGCGGACACAGGAGATGGATGATACAGGGGGTGACTGTGGGGTGTTGGGGGGACACAGGAGATGGATGATACAGGGGGTAATTGTGGGGAGATGGGGGGGACACAGGAGAATGATAATACAGGGGGTGATTGTGGGGAGACACAGGAGATGGATGATACAGGGGGTGATTGTGGGGAGATGGGGGGACACAGGAGATGGATGATACAGTGGGTAATTGTGAGGAGACACAGGAGGAATATGAGGAGATGGATGATACAGGGGGTGATTGTGGGGAGATGGGGGGACACAGGAGATGGATGATACAGGGGGTGGTTGTGGGGAGATGGGGGGACACAGGAGATGGATGATACAGGGGGTGATTGTGGGGAGATGGGGGGACACAGGAGATGGATGATACAGGGGGTGATTGTGGGGAGATGGGGGGGACACAGGAGATGGATGATACAGGGGGTGATTGTGGGGAGATGGGGGGACACAGGAGATGGATGATACAGGGGGTGATTGTGGGGAGACACAGGAGATGGATGATACAGGGGGTGATTGTGGGGAGATGGGGGGACACAGGAGATGGATGATACAGGGGGTAATTGTGGGGAGACACAGGAGGAATATGAGGAGATGGATGATACAGGGGGTGATTGTGGGGAGATGGGGGGGACACAGGAGATGGATGATACAGGGGGTGATTGTGGGGAGATGGGGGGGACACAGGAGATGGATGATACAGGGGGTGATTGTGTGGAGATGGGGGGGACACAGGAGATGGATGATACAGGGGGTGATTGTGGGGAGATGGGGGGGACACAGGAGATGGATGATACAGGGGGTGATTGTGGGGAGATGGGGGGGACACAGGAGATGGATGATACAGGGGGTGATTGTGGGCAGATGGGGGGACACAAGAGATGGATGATACAGGGGGTCATTGTGGGGAGACACAGGAGATGGATGATACAGGGGGTGATTGTGGGGAGATGGGGGGACACAGGAGATGGATGATACAGGGGGTGATTGTGGGGGGACACAGGAGATGGATGATACAGAGGGTAATTGTGGGGAGATGGGGGGACACAGGAGATGGATGATACAGGGGGTAATTGTGGGGAGACACCGGAGGAATATGAGGAGATGGATGATACAGGGGGTGATTGTGGGGAGATGGGGGGGGGGGACACAGGAGATGGATAATACAGGGGGTAATTGTGGGGAGACACAGGAGGAATATGAGGAGATGGATGATATTGGGGGTAATTGTGGGGAGATGGGGAGACACAGGAGGAATATGAGGAGATGGATGATACAGGGGGTGATTATGTGGGGACACAGGAGAAATATGAGGAGATGGATGATACAGGGGGTGATTATGGGGGGCACAGGAGGAATATGAGGAGATGGGAGGATTATGGGGGGCACAGGAGGAATATGAGGAGATGGGAGGATTATGGGGGGCACAGGAGGAATATGAGGAGATGGTGTGACACAGGTGGGGGGGGGGGGATTATGAGGAGATTGGAGGAGTATGAGGAGATGGGGGACACAGGGGATTATGACTACAGGAGGAGATGGGGGGATTATGACTACATGAGGAGAATGGGGATTATAATAGTGTGGAGATGCAGAAGGGATCTTCTAAATTGTGGAGCCTAAAATGTCTGTCCAATAGATGCTGCGGGGACAAGTCATGGCTAACAGAAGTCTTCAAGATGGAGTCGGATCCGAATATAGAAGAAAAGAGAAAGTGAACAACTCTGATGAGAGAAGACGTCACTTGTGAGTCACTGGATGTAACTGTACCCTGATCACTATACTGTCACTGTGTGGGGGTAATGCTGGACTCTATACAGTGTTTTTTATTCAGTAGCAGTACTGGTGGTATTGATCAATCAGTGGTGGAATTTTTCCCTTGTAGTGGCAATATTGGTGATAGTATTTAGTCACTATGGAGTGCTGATATGCAGTCATTATGTGGTGGGATTATTTGGTGTTTATATGATGTTGATCTCAGTTGTGTGTGGGGGGGGGGGCGCTATTTCAGTTCTCGCCTCAGGCAGCAGAAGAGCTAGAATCGGCCCTGCACACAGGGGGTTTATATACTACTGGAGGAGCACACAGGGGTCTATATCCAAGTGGGGGAGCACACAGGAGGTCTATATACAAGTGGGGGAGCACACAGGGGGGCTAAATACCACTGAGGGAGCACACAGGGAGCTATATACTAGTGGGGGAGCATAAAGGGGTTATATACAACTGGGGGCAGCACACAGTGGGTATAAATGACTGGGGGCAGCACACAGGGGGTTTATATACAACTGGGACAGCACACATGAGGTCTATATACTTCTGGGGGAGCACATGGGGGGCTATATATAACTGGGGGAACACACAGGGGTCTATATACTAGTGGGGGAAGCACACAAGGGGCATATAATACTGGGGGCAGCACAAAAGGGGTATATACTATTGGGGGCAGCACACAAGGGGTATATACTACTGGCGGTAGCGCACAAGGGGTATATACTACTGGGGGCAGCACACAGCGGGCTATTGTTGTGGAGCGCATGTCGAGGGGCAGAAATGACAAAACCGCCCCTGGCCGCAACCTGCCGGCTGTGCTGGGTGTAGTGCAGGGTGCCGCTACCTGCCGGCTGTGCTGGGTGCAGTACAGGGTGCTGCTACCTGCCGACTCTGCTGGTTATAATACAGGGTGCCGCTACCTGCCGACTCTGCTGGTTATAATACAGGGTGCCGCTACCTGCCGGCTGTGCTGGGTGTAATGCTGCGTGCTGCCACCTGCTGGCTGTGCTGGGTGTAGTGCAGGTTGCCACTACCTGCCAGCTGTGCTGGGTGCCGCTATCTGCTGGATGTAGTGGAGACTTCATTAAAGAAGAATAATATAAGTAGAAGCCTTTTGCTTCCCTTCATAGATTCATTTCCCAATCCATCATATAGGCAAAGTTATGCTAAAGCTATATAAGTGAGAAATACCCCCAGCCCGGAGTACCCCTTTAAAGGGGACAGGTGGGGGTGCCAAAAAAAGGTTTTGCAAAGGGCGCTATTTACCCTAAGGCCGGCCCTGGCTAAAGGGCACCTGGTTGCTCCACAAGTGTGGTCTCGGTGTGAGCAGCAGCTGTTTCTCAAGAACCAGACAGAGTCTGCGCAAGGGACTAGGGATAAGACAGGTATCTTTAGTCAGACAGGCAAAGAATCAGGGCAGGCTGCTTCAGAGGTGGTCAGACAGTCTGAGTTGGCAGTAGAGGTACACAGTACAGACTGGTAAGGCAATAAACAGGTCAGAATTCACTGACAGTCAGTAGACTGGCAGAAACACACGCTCCGGCAGGAAGCAGCAGGTGGACCTTCTTTAAATAGGTGCAGAGGGCTCTGGATTGGTAGAGGGCAGTGGCAGGTGGAGACAAGCTACCTCTATAACCTCTATAAATACAGAGAAGTTGGCAGCCTGTGTATCCTAGTGGCCAGAGGTGTCACTGCAGGAGAAGCCATGAGCAGCCCCATGAAGAGCATGGAGCACAGCAGAGGAGTAGACAGGATGGCGCTGCTGCTGGTGAGTCTTGAGCAGCAGTGTTACAATGAGTGATGGCAACCTTCATTCAGAAATGAAAGATATGGAACTGTATAAGCAACACAAATGAAAAAGAATGACTTTCTATGTCACACTTTGCAGAGCCTCTTAGATGGTAGCCTGTCTTGCCTAAATCAGCCTTATGTATGATAACTTTTTAAACGTCCTTGAAGATCCTGCAAGTTAATTCATTCCATGTAAGGATAAGCTAGGGCGATGAGGCAGTGCTTAGTAAGGCTTCCTATATTATGTTGTGTGTCATGGTAAACAATATACTAGTTTATGAAGTAAGAGTTCAAACTCATGAGTTGACTACGTTATTTTCAAAATTGACATCCCTAGAATTTACATTCCATATATATCACATCATTCTAGCTATTAGCTAGGCTGTGTGAAGACTACAAGATGGGAAAAGTATGAGTAATTTGGTGACTCATAGTAATTGACCACTTTTTAGTTCACTTTTTTCCTCTATAGGAATTACCTCCATTGCAATCATGATTTTCCTGTGATCTGCACACAACATGTATTTCCACAAAGCTTGCAACTTGAAGTGTACCTCTCATTGCTGAGACCCCAACCGATCAGGGGAACAAGGTGGGAGCACTGCACTTCTCCATTGTCAATCATTGTCCAGGCAGCCACATGGACGTAGATTCAGGGCCGTCTTAACAGTATTATGGGCCACTGGGCAGAGGTGCGAATTGGCCCCCCCCAACCGCCACCATCAAATCCCCCACATCTTTGCATATAGTGCCCCCCATAGTAGCCAATCCCCCCATAGTAGCCAATCCCCCCATATAGTGCCCCCCATAGTGCCCACATAGTAGCCAGTGCCCCCCATAGTAGTCAGTGCCCCTCATAGTAGCCAGTGCCCCTCATAGTAGCCAGTGCCCCCCATAGTAGCCAGTGCCCCCATAGTAGCCAGTGCCCCCCATAGTAGCCAGTGCCCCCATAGTAGCCAGTGCCCCCATAGTAGCCAGTGCCCCCCATAGTAGCCAGTGCTCCCCATAGTAGCCAGTGCCCCCCATTGTATCCAGCACCCCTATAGTAGCCAGTCCCCCCCATAGTAGCCAGTGCCCCCATAGTAGCCAGTGCCCCCCATAGTAGCCAGTGCCCCCATAGTAGCCAGTGCCCCTCATAGTAGCCAGTGCCCCCCATAGTAGCCAGTGCCCCCATAGTAGCCAGTGCCCCCATAGTAGCCAGTGCCCCCATAGTTGCCAGTCCCCCCCTATAGTAGCCAGTGCCCCCCATAGTAGCCAGTGCCCCCCATAGTAGCCAGTGCCCCCATAGTAGCCAGTGCCCCCCATAGTAGCCAGTGCTCCCCATAGTAGCCAGTGCCCCCCATAGTATCCAGCACCCCCATAGTAGCCAGTGCCCCCCATAGTATCCAGCACCCCAGGGCCGTCTTAACAGTATTATGGGCCCCTGGGCAGAGGTGCGAATTGCCCCCCCCCAACCGCCACCATCAAATCCCCCACATCTTTGCATATAGTGCCCCCCATAGTAGCCAATCCCCCCATAGTAGCCAATCCCCCCATATAGTGCCCCCCATAGTAGCCAGTGCCCACATAGTAGCCAGTGCCCCCCATAGTAGTCAGTGCCCCTCATAGTAGCCAGTGCCCCTCATAGTAGCCAGTGCCCCCCATAGTAGCCAGTGCCCCCATAGTAGCTAGTGCCCCCCATAGTAGCCAGTGCCCCCACAATAGCCAGTGCCCCCCACAGTAGCCAGTGCCCCCCACAGTAGCCAGTGCCCCCCATAGTAGCCAGTGCCCCCATAGTAGCCAGTGTCCCCCATAGTAGCCAGTGTCCCCCACAGTAGCCAGTGGCCCCCACAGTAGCCAGTGCCCCCCAGAGTAGCCAGTGCCCCCCAGAGTAGCCAGTGCCCCCCAGAGTAGCCAGTGCCCCCCATAGTAGCCAGTGCCCCCCATAGTAGCCAGTGCCCCCACAGTAGCCAGTGCCCCCACAGTAGCCAGTGCCCCCACATAGTAGCCAGTCCCCCCCCATAGTAGCCAGTGCCCCCCATAGTAGCCAGTCCCCCCCATAGTAGCCAGTGCCCCCATAGTAGCCAGTGCCCCCCCATAGTAGCCAGTGCCCCCCCATAGTAGCCAGTGCCCCCCCATAGTAGCCAATGCCCCCCATAGTAGCCAGTGCCCCCCATAGTAGCCAGTGCCCCCCATAGTAGCCAGTGCCCCCATAGTAGCCAGTCCCCCCCATAGTAGCCAGTGCCCCCATAGTAGCCAGTGCCCCCATAGTAGCCAGTGCCCCCATAGTAGCCAGTCCCCCCCATAGTAGCCAGTCCCCCCCATAGTAGCCAGTGCCCCCATAGTAGCCAGTGCCCCCATAGTAGCCAGTCCCCCCCATAGTAGCCAGTCCCCCCATAGTAGCCAGTGCCCCTCATAGTAGCCAGTGCCCCCCATAGTAGCCAGTCCCCCCATAGTAGCCAGTCCCCCCATAGTAGCCAGTGCCCCCATAGTAGCCAGTGCCCCCCATAGTAGCCAGTGCCCCCCATAGTAGCCAGTGCCCCCCATTGTATCCAGCACCCCTATAGTAGCCAGTCCCCCCCATAGTAGCCAGTGCCCCCATAGTAGCCAGTGCCCCCCATAGTAGCCAGTGCCCCCCATAGTAGCCAGTGCCCCCATAGTAGCCAGTGCCCCTCATAGTAGCCAGTGCCCCTCATAGTAGCCAGTGCCCCTGATAGTAGCCAGTGCCCCCCATAGTAGCCAGTGCCCCCATAGTAGCCAGTGCCCCCATAGTTGCCAGTCCCCCCCCATAGTAGCCAGTGCCCCCCATAGTAGCCAGTGCCCCCCATAGTAGCCAGTGCCCCCCATAGTAGCCAGTGCCCCCATAGTAGCCAGTGCCCCCCATAGTAGCCAGTGCTCCCCATAGTAGCCAGTGCCCCCCATAGTATCCAGCACCCCTATAGTAGCCAGTCCCCCCCATAGTAGCCAGTGCCCCCATAGTAGCCAGTGCCCCCATAGTAGCCAGTGCCCCCCATAGTAGCCAGTGCCCCCATAGTAGCCAGTGCCCCCCATAGTAGCCAGTGCCCCCCATAGTAGCCAGTGCCCCCCAAAACAACAAACCAGTTACTCACCCTTCCGCCGGCCCCAGCAGCTGATGTCTCTCGGCAGCGCGCAATCCCGTCATCCTCCGGGCACTGGCAGCGGTGTACAGAGAGACTGCCTGTGCCGGAAGTGACCTGCTGCATGACACATCCAGGACACAGGCAGCGTTTCTGTACCCCGCTGCCTGTGCCGGAGGATGACGGGAGTGGCGCGCTGCCGGGAGAGGAGCTGCTGGGGCCGGCGGACGGGTGAGTTCCTGGACTGCCCGCCCCTTCTATCGCTGCTTAGCTGAGTCGATCAGAAGCCCAGGAAAGTGCTGCTCATTGCACTTTCCTTGGCTTCTGATCGGCTGTCAGCTGAGAAGCGATAAAAGGGGCGGGCGGAAGGGGTGGCTCAGGGCCGCTCACTATGCATATGCACAGTGAGCGGCAATAGAGGGGGCGGGCGGGACGGCTTCCTTGCGGTGCTCAGCCCTGCTTGGGAGCCGTCTTTGCTTTATAGGACGCACTTAGTTTTATAAGTGCGTCTTATAAAGCTAAAAATACAAGTGTGTCCCAGAGGGCAGGGGCCCCCTAGGACGCAAGGGCCCCCGGGCAGCCGCCTACCCTGCCCAATGGATAAGACGGCCCTGCGTAGATTGCTGCCTTTCTCCCAGCTCGTTCTCCTGATCAGTGGGGCTCTTAACAGTGAGACCCCAACCAAACAATTTTTTTGATGTGAAAAGTTTTTTTTTTTTTTTATGACCATTTAAAGAGGTTGTCCTGCCAAGATCCCTTTCTGTGTTATTGCCAGGGGAGAAGGTAATTGAAAAAAAAATTACACACACTTACCTCCCTGGCTTCCATGTCCCCCACTCTGAATCCCGCTGTGCGGCTGCACATTGCAGAAAGGGGTCCTGTCGTGGTCCATGACTTGAGCAAATTTTAATTCTCTATACCCATTTGCTGATGACAGTCAGCTCAGCTAGCAGTGGTTAAAGTGTAACTGTCATTTCAAAACAACTTTGCAGAAATTAATAGTACAGGCAACTTTAGGAAACTCTGTAAGGGTGCCTTCCAACATACCAGATTTGCAGCGGATTTCACGCTGCCAATTTGCAGCAAAATCTGTTGTGAATACTTGTACTGTAAAGTTCAATGGGGTTCCATACCCGCAGTGTAATTTTCATTCTGCTGTGAGTATGTAACCCGGCCCCTTTAACCCCCCACCCCGGCTGCATGTGAGCCTCCCAGCTTCCGCTTAGCCAATCAGTGCTGCCGTGCACTGACTGGCTTATGGGGACCGACAGGAGCTGGGAGGCTCACATGCAACCACGGTGCCGAGCAGGTAATGTATGCTCCGGGCGGTGGGGGGGGGGTTACAGGGGCCGGGTTACATACTCGCAGCAGAATAAAAATTCTGCTGCAGGTTTGTAACCCCATTGAACTTTAAACTACCAGGATTCACAGCGGATAAATCCGCTGCAAATCCGGTACGTCTGAACCTACCCTAATAGATTTTATAAGGCAAAAAAAAGCCTTTCTGTACTGATAAAGCGGTTTTCCACCCCCACCCCACTTATTCGTTGCAGTGAAGCAAAGTGAAGGCGACTTTGCTGTGTCCATTATAATGAACAGATAAGAATTGAAAGGGGGGGGGGGATTCGAGGACAGAAAGGCTTTTTTGCCTAATAAAACCTATTGCAGAGTTTCTTAAAATCTCTTGTACCATTGATTTCTGTAAAGTTGTTTTAAAATTACAGTTACACTTAAGGGACTTCAAGATAGTCACACTAATGACAAAATATTCTCTTACAATAAAAAAATATACATATATATAGTTAGGTAAAAAAAAAGAGAGAACACAGTTAATTAATTTATTTTTTAATTGCTACTAATTACTTTTTGGTTGAGAAAGGAGAAATATGGGACAGGCTGTTAGTAAATACCAGCTGGAACTGGGCTGTGGTTAAAAAAAGAGGACTACGGCACCGGCATCTACACGCCGGAGTGCCTACTGGTACTTCGCTTTCAAGATTGGCATACAGGTCCTAATAAACCTCTCCAATGGTGCTTAGGAATTATAGGCTATACACCTCATGAGAAAAGAAGTATCACAGTTCTGTACAATATACAGTACACATTGAGTGGACCCATAATAGGGCACCCAGGAAAGTGTCCAATGCAATACTGTACCTCTGGATGCCTGGGATACAAAGAGCTAATCGGTCACAATGGATAGGGACAGTTCAGTCCTGCTCTTACTACAACCACTGTTCCTACCATTTTGGACAATCCTCCTTAAATAATGGCCCTTAGAGGGCATTATCCAGTGTTAGAAAAGCATGGCCACTTTCTTCCAGAGTTGACAATATCTGATGCACTTGCACCCTTAGGCTACAATTTGCCAGCCAGCCCCTATACCTGTTGCAATGAGTACAATTATATCACTTGTGAAATACAAAGGAGATCCTAAAAACAAGACCTGTTCGTGGCCATGAGGACTGGAATTGAACAGCCTATATCACCTCCTTGTTATATATGCAGAAACATATATATCTTTATTGAAGTATTTACGGAGAGTGAGGTATGTTTACAGCATGATGTCACAAAAAGAGCATATAGGGGATGAATGCAGCAGGTGCTGCAACCTTCATTTATCATGAAATAGTCATCTGTGAAATGAGGTGTTCTGCAACAGCTCTGGGTGGAGAACTGACAGGAGTGCTTTGGGAGTGAAATAGACAGAGCAAGAGGGTGTTGGAGAGCTGAGGGAAAGCTATGCATTCTGGGAATTGTACAGAACTAAAACCCAGACAACAAATAGATTTTTGTTGTTTCAGAACTGGGGCAGACAGGTAAGCAATTCTGTATGCTTCTGCAGCATGTTTATTTTTTTCCCCTTGATGTCAGAGTACCCCTTTAAACGTGTGAAATGTTTAGCCGCTTTTTTTTTTCCTTTTGGGACATTTGTGGGTTTTATATTTCACTACTTTTATGGCATTTTTTTGTCTATTTTTAGTAGTTTTTCTTGGGCTTCATCAAAATCAATTGCCTAAAAATTATTTATTTAAACTTCGAATGTATTTTGGGGACAACACTTAATTTTACTGTCGTAAAATTTACGTGTTTATGAAAAGACAGGCGTTTTACTACTGTTCAATAGAAAAAAGGAGTAGTAAATAGCACTATTTAAAGGATTATTCTATTTTCAAGCATTTATGGTGGGTAGCTGTAGGTCACATTTCTCTCCAAAACAGAGGCCTCCTATCCCACATGTTAAAGCAGCTGCTGTGATAGGAGAGGTAGTCAGGATTATGGAAACAACCAAGCCAGCTGTGCTACACTGTTACTTTAAAGGAGAAGTCCAGCCAAAATTATTTTTTGATATGTTATTACTTATGGAAAGTTATACAAATTTCTAATGTACATTAATTATGGGAAATGCACATATAGGGCTATTTCCCTTAATTTAGTAGATCAGGAAGTGTTAGAATTCTCTCAGATACAGTGATGTCACGACCCAGGGTGTAATTCCTATGGAGTGTCCAGCAGGGGACACTCTATATGTAAAAGTCTATGGGACTTTATTGTTTCTATGGATGTCTATGTAAAGTAATGGAATGTAGAGTACAGTGTGCTTTATTGAATGAATACATTTATGGAATACTTTGGGGAGCAAGTGTCCTTGCTCCCCAAAGTATTCCATAAATGTATTCAATCAGTACATTAGGAGGGCACCAAGCAGGGAGGAAGAGAGGTGCCTGTGCATCTACCTCCCCCCCTTCCCTCCCTGCTCAGTGCTGCTGCTGCCACATATACACAGTACTACTCCTCCCATCATCTGCTCATAGTATGAGCAGATAAGAGGGGTGTAGTACTAGGGCCGATCTCCATCACCCACTGAACCGCCGCCGCACTGGACTATATGCACCGAACTACTACTCCAATCACCTGCTCATAGTATGAGAAGGTGATGGGAGCAGTAGCTGGGTTATCCCTATGACATGCCTGCCACTGCTGCTGATGCCACCGGGTGCAGGGGGGAGCCGCTCATCACAGTGCAGCCATTATGCCCCCTCCGCTCCCCCCTCCTCCTTCTTCTGGGATTCTGGCTAACTTCCCCCTATCCCACTGCTGACTCCCCGCTCGGCCGCCGATCTCCCTTCAGACATACTGGCTTCCGGTGCTTCTCAGTGTCCGCACGAACCGTCCTCTCCCACACGTGCCGGTTGGGAAGGAAAGAGGGAAGTTAGCCAGAATCCTGGAAGAAGTAGGGGGGAGCGGAGGGGGCATGATGGCTGCACTGTGATGAGTGTCTCCCCCCCCCCCCTGCGCTCGACGGCATCAGCAGCGGCGGCAGGCATGTCATAGGGATAACTCAGCTACTACTCCCATCACCTGCTCATACTATGAGCAGGTGATGGGAGTAGTAGTTCAGTGCATATAGTCCAGTGCTGCGGCCGTACTACACCCTCGTCATATACTCATAATATGAGCAGATGGGAGGAGTAGTACTGTGTATATGTGCCCTCCTAATGTACTGACTTGAATACATTTATGGAATACTTTGGGGAGCAAGGACACTTGCTCCCCAAAGTATTCCATAAATGTATTCATTCAATAAAGCACACTGTACATTACATTCCATTAGTTTACATAGACATCCATAGAAACCATAAAGCCCCATAGACTTCTACATATAGAGCGCCCCCTGCTGGACACTCCATAGGAATTATACCCTGGGTCGTGCCATCGCTGTATCTGAGAATTCTAACACTCCATGACCTACTAAATTAAGGGAAATAGCCCTATATGTGCATTTCCCATAATTAATGTACATTAGAAATTTGTATAACTTTCCATAAGTAATAACATTTAAAAAAAATATTTTGGCTGGACTTCTCCTTTAACTCCCATAGAGGTGAATGGCAGTTACTGTAAGAGTGTAGCACAGCGAGCTATAGTGTTTCTATAAATTGCCAATGAGATGACAGATGAAACCTTTTTCTCGATTCTCACCTGCTGATAGCTCCCTAGTGGGCACAGGGCGCTGAGGATGAAGTTATGTCTCCTACCTTCATCCTCAGTGCCGTTTCTGTGCTGTTAGATGTGACGCCCGCCCCTCTAATGATTATCAATGAAGGGGGGGCAGCCCTGGGATGGGCCAGTTCGGTGCTCGGTATGGCAGTAGCCATGCCCCCAAGGCTCCTAATGGCTTATCAGGCACAACTAACATCACGGAAACAGTGCTGAGGATGAAAGTAAAGCCTCTATTACACGGGGCCCCACTCGCCACTGGCACTTAGAGCCGTGGGTCCGCGGGGTTGCCCAGGTGATTGCTAGATCGTCCAGGCAGCCCATAGAAGTTAGAAACGGTCTGCTGCCACTGCTCCTATTCCACAGAGCGACGGCAGCAGATCGTTGCTATCTTAGTCATTTGTCATCAATGTATACCTATGTTTCTTTATTATTTAATAGTTAAAGGGATTATGCAGAATTAGAAAAACATTTCCGCTTTCTATCGAAAACAGTGCCATGCCTGTCTTCAGGTTGTGTGTGGTATTACAAACTGGCTGCAATACCACACACAAGAGTGGCATTGTTTCTAGAAGAAAGTGGCTATGTTGTTCTAATCCTGGATAACCCCCTTACATTATTCAGAAGAACTGCTCCAATAAGCTTGATATAGAATCCTTATTTGTCTGCCATGGTTATCTGCTGCTCTAAGAAAAAAATAGTAAGTAAATATGCTACATAACCTGTCACAAACTTATAACTCAAAGTACGCATTTATGCTTATGTGACTTTTTACAAACTAATGTACGACTATTTGATAAATTAGTTGCACAGCGAACTTCGGTGCTACAAGAGACTTGTTCTTATAAGAGACAGACTCACTGCCACTGCCCCCTGCTGATAATTGCATGAAGGTGCCAGATACTTCAGAGCATGAAAAATCCTTTAAAAGCAGCTTTCTGATCTGGCCCCCTCAGCTCAACCATGTAGTGACTGTTGCAAAGTCCCAAAACCAGAGAAGACCTTGAAGTTTATTTTTTTGTGTGCCAGTGCTCCCTCATCAGGACAGATACTGCATTGCATTTGTCTTTGTACTTACAGGTAATGTCAACTTACTGATTGGGGCCATCACTAATGGTCCTTTTACACGGGACGATTGATTGTTCGTTTTTGCACGATAACGGTCAAATTCGAACGATAATCGTACGTGTAAACGCAGCGAACGTTCAAATGACGAGCAAAAAATCGTTCATTTAGATCTTTCAACATGTTCTCAAATCATCGTTGATCATTCGCAAAAAATTCGCAGATCGTTCCGTGTAAACATTCTTTCACCGATTTCACCTATGTGTGAGATAGGCTTAAACGATCGCATAGCGAATTTTCCGTACAATGTATCGTTTCGTCTAAACGCTGATCGTTATAAAAAAAACATTGTTCATTCAAAATCGTTAATCGTGCGATCGGGCGAATTATCGCTCCGTGTAAAAGTACCATTAAACAAATTCTTTTTCTAATCTCTTAATTTTCAGATTGCATTTAATAAAAATTTTATTATTTTACACTATTATGGGGGCAGCCATCTTACCTAAGCTGCTTTTAGCAGCATTTAGATGTATGTAATAAGGGAGGCCCCACTGACAAAAACACAAACAATATCTCCAGACCCAATTTTTTTCTATGGGGAATATTTGTAAGTATGCTCTATTACCTGTGCAGAGGTCATTTCACAAAAGGGGAGGGCTGAGCTTTATTTATTGTTTCTTTATCTACCAATGTCACCTTTCCCATAGTTGTCAACATTTGAAAAAATTTTCCAGGGACACTTTAGCCTTAACCCCTTAAAGACAGAGCCAATTTCGATTTTTGCGTTTTCGTTTTTTCCTCCTTGTGCTTAAAAGGCCATAGCAGTTGCATTTTTCCACCTAGAGACCCACATGAGCCCTTATTTTTTGCGTCACTAATTGTACTTTGCAATGAGCAATGACAGGCTGAATTTTTGCATAAAGTACACTGCGAAACCAGAAAAAAATTCAAAGTGTGGTGAAATTGAAAAAAAAAAATGCACTTTGTTTATTTGGGGGAAATGTGTTTTTACGCCATTCGCCCTGGGGTAAAACTGACTTGTTATATATGTTCCTCAAGTCGTTACGATTACAACGATATGTAACATGTATAACTTATATTGTATCTGGTGGCCTGTAAAAAATTCAAACCATTGTCAACAAATATATGTGACTTAAAATCGCTCCATTCCCATGCTTATAACGCTTTTATCCTTTGGTCTATAGGGCTGTGTCAGGTTTCATTTTTCGCGCCATGATGTGTTCTTTCTATCGGTACCTTGATTGCGCATATACGACTTTTTGATCGCTTTTTAGTACAATTTTTCTGAATTTGATGCGACCAAAAATGTGCAATTTTGCACTTTGGGATTTTTTTGCGCTTACGCCGTTTACCGTACGAGATCAGGAATGTGATTAATTAATAGTTCGGGCGATTACACACGCGGAGATACCAAACATGTTTATTTATTTATTTACTTTTATTTATAACATGGGGAAAGGGGGGTGATTCAGACTTTTATTAGGGGAGGGGGATTTTTATTAATAATGACACTTTTTTTTTTTTACTTTTACACTTATACTAGAAGCCCCCCTGGGGGACTTCTAGTATAAGTGCACTGATCTCTCATAGAGATCTCTGCAGCATAGATATGCTGCAGAGATCAAAGAGATAGGCACTCGTTTAGTAAACGAATGCCGAGCCGGGGACGGCGCCATCTTGGAGCGGTCCCCGGCTGGCTTCAGAAACGGAGATCGCTCCTCCGTGATAACATCCCGGAGGAGCGATCTCCTCCACTAGACACCAGGGAACGGCTGAATCCGGTAATCGGATGCAGCTGTCATGTTTGACAGCTGCATCTGATTACTGTATTAGCGGGCACGGCGATCGGACCGTGTCCGCTAATACCTGCGTTCCCGGGCTACAAGCGGCACCCGGGACCGCCGTGGTTCAGAGCGGGGTCGCCGCGCGGCCCCGCTCTAAACGTCCTTAACGGCAACAGGGCGTAAATATACGCCCTTTGTCGTTAAGGGGTGTGGCTTATTATGGGTGTGGATTATCATGGGTGTGGGTTCAAAATTTTCCAGTTAGAATTTACAGTCAGAACAACACAAAAGGAGCATTACACACCACAGTATAAGGTCCCCAGTATATTACACACCCCAGTGTCAGGTCCCCAGTATACTACACACCCTAGTTTCAGGTCCCCAAAATATTACACACCCCACTCAGAGCAGGCTGAGACTCAGAGATAGTACTTTACAGACTATATACTAGTAGTTTGTACCCATATGATGCAGCTGCACCCCATATCATCATATTACTACCCCCTTCATCCTCCTGCCCCTCCATCATCATACTACTACCCCTTCATCATCCTCCTGCCCCTCCATCATCATACAACTACCCCCTTCATCCTTCTGCCCTTCCATCATCATAGTACTACCCCTTTAATCCCCCTCCATCATCATACTACTTCCCCTTTTATCCTCCTACCCTTCCATCATCATATTACTACCCCTCTCATCCTCCTGCCCCTCCATCATCATAGTACTACCCCTCTCATCCTAATGCCCTTCCATCATCATACTACTTCCCATTTCATCCTCCTGCCCTTCCATCATATTACTACCCCTCACATCCTCCGGCTCCTCCATCATCATACTTCCTCCTCCATTATCCTACTACTATCCCTCTCAACCCCTTGCCCCTCCATCATCATACTACTACCCCTCTCATCCTCCAGCCCTTCCATCATCATAGTTTTACCCCTCTCATCCTCCTGCCCCTCCATCATCATCCTCCTGCCCCTCCATCATCATACTACTACCCCTCTCATCCTTCTGCCCCTCCATCATCATACTACTTCCCCCCTCATTCTCCTGCCCCTCCATCATCATACTACTACCCCTCTCATCCTTCTGCCCCTCCATCATCATACTACTTCCTCCTTCATCCTCCTGCCCTGCCATCATCATAGTACTACCCATCTCATCCTCATGCCCCTCCATCATCATACTACTACCCCTCTCATCCTCCTGCCCCTCCATCATACTACTACCCCTCTAATCCTCCTGCCCCTCCATCATCATACTACTTCCCCCTTCATCCTCCTCCTGTCCCTTCATCATCATACCAGTACCCCCTTCAGCATCCTCTTGTCCGTTCATCTGTATTTAAAACAAAAAACAGGTATACCCCACCAGTATTGTTCTTCTTCTAGTCCCCTAGGGACTCCTCTCCCTGCTCTGCATAAGTGACATCACTTGTGCTGAAAGGGGGCGGAGCTTCCCGACACATGCTTTTGCTCCTCAGAATTGGGACAGTCCCGGCAAAAACGGGACTGTTGGCAACTATGCTTTCCTTATGATGCTGTAAAGATCACTTTCCAGCAGTTCCACCATCACAGACAGAACAGGAAGTCTCAGCTTAATTTTGAAATTGAAAACTACAAGATTTCCGAATTATTTTATAATATAGATAGGAAAATAAAAATGAGAAGGAACAGTGCCAAAAATTCTTTAAATGTGTAAAAATTTGAAATAAACATAAGGTAATTTCCTTATGACACACTTCCTAAGCATACCTAAGAGATTGGGGGGGTTTGACTGATGGGGCTTCTTGCAGACTAGAATACAGGGACCCCTAAAATCCCTGCAGAGCTTTCTGCTGTCTTTAGTGGCGTCATAGAGCAGCGGCATACATGTGCAGCCTTTGCTTCTATTTAACTGAGATCCCCTGGTCCCTGCACAGGTGGGGTGCGGAATTCCGTCGGCTGTCCGCGCGCATGGCCACGCACCTTTCCACCGGCTCCATAGACACCATTCTATAGGCCGGTGTATTCCGCTATCCGCTGAAAGAAGTGACATGTCACTTCTTTCGGCAGAATGAGGAATCGGCCGGCCTATAGAATGGTGTCTATGGAGCCGGCGGAAAGGTGCGCGGCCGTGTGCGCGGACAGACAGTGGAATATTCCTCAGTATGAACCCACCCTTATACTATATGTATTATAAATTACCATGATCTGACTGCTAGGCTACCATTGGGACCCAGCAATACCGTTGGGTGACAGGGGGACCCCTCTCCTGCCGTAAATCTTATATATCCAGTGGTCCCTACTGACCATTGCATCTATAGAGTTAAACTGTGAAGACCAGCGCAAGCCATGTACTCAGCGGCAGCAGCAGGAGTCTGACTGTGTTTGACAGCTTGCTCCGGTTGACAATTGCATGGGCTCAGCCTTTAATATAGATGTGGAAAACTCATGTGGCATGTCAAGCCTTAGGGTAAGTTCACATTGAGGAATCCGTGGGGAGACGTTCCGGCAGATTCCGTCGCTCGTCCCCGCTCGTATCTCCGCCTGTGCCATAGACTCAATTCTATGGGTGGGTGAATTCCACCGTCTGCCGAAAGAACTGACATGTCAATACTTCAATTTAAAAAATCTCAAGTTTTCCCATACTTATCAGCTGCTGTATGTCCTACAGGAAATGTTGTTTTATTTTCAGTCTGACACAGTGCTCTCTGCTGACATCTCTGGCCGAGACAGGAACTTTGTCTCAGTTTTCTATGAATCCCCATAGAAAAGCTCTCCTGCTCTGGACAGTTCCTGTCTCGGCCAGAGATGTCAGCAGAGAGCACTGTGTCAGACTACAAATAAAACAACATTTCCTGTAGGACATACAGCAGCTAATAAGTACGGGAAGGCTTGAGATCTTTAAATAGAAGTAAATTACAAATCTTTATAACTTTCTGACATCAGTTGATTTGAAAGAAAAAGATTTTCGCTGGACAACCCCTTTAAGTTAAGGTTTACACACAGTGATCGTTTTGAGTGAATGAAAAAAGTGTGGGGAAAAAACAACTGAATTTTGCACACTTGGAAACATGGGTACAGCCTATGGCAGCCAGGTAGCATCCAACTTCTGCAGCCACGAGTGTTCAAATGCTGCATGCTCGGTTTAGGATGAACCAGAGCATGCTTTGGTAACAAAGCGCTTCACCATTACTGTAATTTCAACAAGGCAATGCAAAAATGCTTCCTGCTATGATCGCTTGCATAAATGCTCATGGTACTAATGGAGAATATTTGTGGTTCACTAATCACAATTCTTGTAAACCTACAGCAAAGTTAGACATGTAAAGAGTACTAAAAAGCTGAATTTTTCATTCTTCCATTACAAAATGCTAAGTGCTCAAATATAGAAGTACTGACAATATTCTCACTAACTATAAGAATACACATCCTAAAATGAATATTTCATGTCGTTTTTTTTCAGACACCAAGGCTCCCATGTGTTTTCATAGCCATAGATCATTTAATACATCAAAGTAACTTCCTCTATTTGTTTTGTAATTTGTAAAAAAAAAACTTATTTATGCCAAACCACAGATGAGACTTACACAACTAATGCTGCTGTGTTCAAAGGCAGGGATGAAAAGCCAGTTCTCCCCACATCCAGTGGACAGTCTGGCCAAATATTCTATTAAATCAGAGCGATGCTAAAGAAATGATTGTTTTCTTGACCGCTAAGCTATGTCATTACTATTCCATTATCAAAAAACCATAGTCTACAACCTGAGTATACTACTGTATATACTGCATATGTGGTAATACATTACAGGGCTTTGTTCTCACAGGTTAAAGAGTAGTAACTGTAATGCATTATATAACCTCGGAGCACTATAAAAATGTGCACTACTCATTGTTTGGCTTGTGTGGTTAGAAAGGGCTGTTAGGCAAAGAATTACACAATTACTTGAAGTATTAAAGGGGTAGTCCGGCACACGTCATCAGCTGCATCAGAGCACAGTTATGCTCAGCCAATCGCGGCTGAGCAGAGTTATGATGCGGCAGAGGGGGGCCGGCATGAGGGACGGCAGGAGCGGGTCGGCCGGCCTCCCGAAGATTACATCATTGCCAGAAGAAATGCGGACAGGGGTCGACACGAATTAGGTATGTATAATGCACTACACTTCTGGGTCCACGGGCGGGGGTCGGGGAACGCAGGGAAGGGGGCCATTCACATACATAACATACATTACAAAGTTGTATAACTTTGTAATGTGTGTTATTTTGTGAATAATTTCTTAGCGCCGCACTACCCCTGTAACCTATGATGAGACAGTCCTTGATAACTTACATTGATGCTTTCATCCAAAAACAGCACCACTCCTGTACTCGTTTGTGTGTGGTATTGCAGCTCAGTTCCATTAAAGAAGAAGTCTGGCGAAAACTTTTATTAAAGCATTGTATTGCCCCTCAAAAGTTATACAAATCACCAATATACACTTATTACAGGAAATGCTTATAAAGTGCTTCTCCCCCTGCACTTACTACTGCTTCAAGGCTTCACTTCCTGGATAAAATGGTGATGTCACGGCCCGACTCCCAGAGCTGTGCTGGGCTGTGGCTGCTGGAGAGGATGATGGCAGAGGGATGCTCAGTGTCCCTCCAGTGCCCTGTGTCCCTCAGTGTCCCCCTGCCATCATCCTCTCCAGCAGCTACAGCCCGCACAGCTCTGGGAGTCGGGTCGTGACATCACCATTTTATCCAGGAAGTGAAGCCTTGATGCAGTAGTAAGTGCAGGAAAAAAAGCACTTTATAAGCTTTTCCCGTAATAAGTGTATATTGGTGATTTGTATAACTTTTGGGGGGCAATACAATACCTTATTAAAATTTTTCACCGGACTTCTCCTTTAAAGTAATGAGGCTGAGGTATAACACCACACACAACCTAATGAGAGGGGTAGTGCAGTTTCTGGTAGAAAATGTGGTATCATTCCCTGATGCGTCCGTAATTTAAATGATTGAAATGGTTTTGTTTAAAGGTTCACAATTTTGTGCAGAGTAATGTCTGTTGTGGAAACTAAGACAATTCTGTATATTCCATTGTTAAAGATGGCCCCCATATCCTGGACAACACCTATAGAAGATAGTCTGCTTATAACTAAGTAATCACAAGCTAGTAAGCAAAAAAGGAACCTGTCTATGGCCAATAATAGCCTGGCATCTTACCTATAGAACTCCCCTCTTTGTTCTGACTTCTTGCTGCTAACCTTGTGTAACGCTTATAATAAACAAGTTCTGCCCTGACATGGTGTCGGAGTGGTTCTTCATATGCATATGCATATAAGTATATCCAATTTAGAGCAGACAGACAACAGTCTGGTATGGATTGAGTACTTTTCCTTAATATGTCAGAATAATTTCACAATATAACAGTACCTGTCACCCAGCCATATAGTTAAATTGTTACTGTCATTTGTAATAACAGTTGACATGTCACAACATTTTTTAAAAGTTACTAATCACAGTGGGTCTCGCTGCTGAGGCGAGCTGCAATCCTGCACTCCACTCCACAGCTGGCCTAAGATCCAGCCATCTTGATTAATAGACTATAAGACAGCAAAGGCCAGCTGTGTTCTCCCTTGGCTGTATCTCAGCATCATACCAATCAATAACTGCTATCAATACCTTTTGACATGTCTGATGACATGTAAAAAGATATTACAAGTGACACTTCTGCAGAATTGTATCTGTACACGCATGGTGTTCTGCGGACTGGACTTCGGAGCTCCCAGCATCATGATTATGATGTCCAGAGCTTCTAAACTAAAAATAATATTTATTTGTAAAGCGCCAACAGATTCTGCATTTTTTTTTTTTATAAACGGTTTAAAAGTTCACACTAGCATATGGACACAGCTGGGCGGCACAACAGCACAAAGTGGTATTCTGTGAGTGTAATATTGGTGTTCACAAAAATGGTGGCGGCAGTGGTTAACCACTAGATGACCCTGGACGTAGGGTTACGTCATGGAAGTCTGTCCCCAGACGGCCCATGACGTAACCCTATGTCCTGGGTGTTTCTCCGGCTATGAAGCGCGCTCCGGAGCGGAGCGCGCTTCATAGGAGGTGGGGGCCGGCTGCAGTGAGCAGCCGGGACCTCACCGGTAATGACACGCTGCAGTGATCGCGCTGCCGCGTGTCATTAACCCCTTAAAAGTCCCCTGTCACTTACCGATCGGGACCCCCGCAGTGTGACTGCGGGGGTCCCGATCATTGAAACGGACCGCCGGAGGTCTCTCACCTGCCTCCGTGCGGTCCGATCGGCGATCTGCTACACTGAGCCTGCACAGGCAGGCTCAATGAGCAGATCGCCGATAACACTGATCAATGCTATGCCTATGGCATAGCAATGGTCAGTGTAAAAATCAAAGTACTGTATGTAGAAGTCCCCCAAAGGGACTTCAAATGTGTAAAAAAAAAAAAAAGTTCAAAACACTAACACACTACCCCAAAGCCCCTCCCCCAATAAAAGTTGAAATCACCCCCCTTTCCCATAATATAAATAAAACATATAAAAATAAATAGATAAACATATAATATACCGTAGCGTGCGTAATTGTCCGATCTATTAAAATATAACAAGCGTCATTGCAAACGGCGTACACGGAAAGAGGGAAAAAAGTGCGCAGATTACCAATTTTATGTTACATTATATATTTAAAAAAATCAATAAAAAGTGATCAAAACGTCCGATCTTCACAAATATGGTATTAATAAAAACTAGAGATCATGGGGGGAAAATGACACCCCATACAGCCCCCTAGGTGAAAAAATAAAACCGTTATAAGTGTCACAATAGGCCCATTTTATTAATATTTAATTGCCAAAAAAAAGGATTTCATAAAAAAAATATATAACATTAGAGAATCTGTGTAACCTGCATATGGTTGTGTTCGGACTGACCTATAGAATAATAGTATCACATCGCTGTTACCATATACTGCATTACGTAGACACAGGAACCCCCCAAACGTTACCATATTGCATTCTTTTTTACGATTTCACCTATTTATATCTTCATAAATAATATATTTGGAATTCCATCATACATGTTATGGTAAAATGAATGACGCCATTACAAAGTACAACTATTCCTGTAACAAACAAGCCATTACATGGCCTGTAGATAGAAAACTGAGAGTGCTGGAGCTCTTAGAAGGGGAGGAGGGAAAAACGGAAACACTAAGATCAAAATTTGCACGGTCTACTGGGTCATTTTGGGCCTGGTCCTCAAAGGGTTAGGCTAGGTTCACACTATGTAACTGTGCGGCTGTATTTTTTATGCGGCTGTAAATGTGCGGATGAAACTACGGCCGTGGGAAAAAATAGACATGCGGCTGAAAACATACGGTCATTTACTTGGAAATCTGGTTCAACTAAAAATAACAAATAAAATCTTAAGAAAGTGATGCAAACACCTCTGGATGCATCTGGGAAAGCAGGGAACACAGTTTACATGAATCGCTATTACCGGGGTTTGCGATCCTCTGCAGGATGCCGATGCCTCTCATGTTTAATATATTGAATTAATAAAACACATTTTCGTTGTAATAAAGTCCCTTTCATTTTCAATAATTAAATTTAAACGAATCCATCATTGTGCAATTAAATATACTGTTAAAATAAATATATATATAAATAAATGTATATTTATATATACATTTATTTTTTGACAGTATATTTAATTGCACAATGATGGATTCGTTTAAATTAAATTATTGAACAACGAAACTGATTTTATTTAAACGAAAATGTGTTTTATTAATTAAATATTAATTAGTACAGGAAGCTCCAGTAAGCCGTTAATTCATATTGCCGGCAATAGAGCATTCTGTACTAATCATCACTTTACTTTAATTAAAACATCAAATGTTTCTTCTAATTATGTTATCACAATAGCATTATTAGAAGAAACATTTTGAATTATATGTGCGCTCAGCTGATTGGCTCAGCGCACATATAATTAGCGAGTCCGCAGCACAGTGACTTCATTGTGCTGCGGACCAGCGAAGAGGACACATCGGGGTGAGTATAGAGCTCTCCCCACCCCCTCCCCAGCACTGCACCCCTCCCAGCAAGGAAGGGGGGTCACTTAACCCCTTCCTTGCTGGGATGGGTGCAGTCTGACATCAGTCTGGCCCCCAAGGGGTTAAGGGGGATACAATACATCCTCCCTTAACCACTTGGGGGCCAGACTGTAAGCAGCGATCTGTAAAGATGCTGCATACTGTAAGGAGCACAACACCGCTCACAATGATGGGTGTTGTGCTCCTGTTTGTGTGTTTTTTGTGTGTTTCTCCCTTTTTGTTTTTCAGATATCGGTATCCTGGGGATTACGTCGGATTACGTGGACTACGTCGATGACCAGCGGTTGTTTGTTGTTTTTTTTTTTAATAAAATGGTCAATGAGGGGTGTGGGGTGTTTTTATTTGAATTTAACTTGTGTCTTGTCTTTATTTCTTTACTTTATAGACTTAGTAGTGGAAGCCGTCTAATAGAATTAAACGGCCCTATCTACAAGCCATTCTAACGAACTTTACAGATCGCTGCTTACAGTCTGGCCCCCAAGGGGTTAAGGGAGGATGTATTGTATGAAGTCACTGTGCTGCGGACCCGCTAATTATATGTGCGCTGAGCCGATCAGCCAATGAGCTGAGCGCACATATAATTCAAAATGTTTCTTCTAATAATGCTATTGTGATAACATAATTAGAAGAAACATTTGATGTTTTCATTAAAGTAAAGTGATGATTAGTACAGAATGCTCTATTGCCGGCAGTATGAATTAACGGCTTATGGAGCTTCCTGTACTAATTAATATTTAATTAATAAAACACATTTTCGTTGAAATAAAATCAGTTTCGTTGTTCAATAATTTAATTCTAACGAATCCATTATTGTGCAATTAAATATACTGTAAAAAAATAAATATATATATATATAAATATACATTTATTTATATATATATTTATTTTAACAGTATATTTAATTGCACAATGATGGATTCGTTAGAATTAAATTATTGAACAACGAAAGGGACTTTATTACAAAGAAAATGTGTTTTATTAATTTAATATATTAACTATTAGAGGCATCGGCATTCGGCATCATTGCCGGCTATTTTTGAAGTACTCCGTACGGACCGCCTGTCAATCCACGGCCGCATTTCCAGCCGCAAACAATGGTCTTGTTCATTTTTTACGGGTCCGTTTACAATAGGGCCGTAGATTCATACATAGCGTGCACTGTGCAGCCGTATATCGTATACTTTCCCGCGCACGCATGAACCACCAAAAATACCGCCGCACAATTACAGCCGCACAGTTACATAGTGTGAACCTAGCCTTAAAGTGTAACTGTGATTTATTTATTTTTGCAGAAATAAATATTTGATGGATTTTAAGAAACTCTGTAATAGGTTTTATTATGCAAAAGTTTCCTTCTATAGTCAAAATGCTGTTTTGCAGCCTCCGCCTCACTTATCTGTGTCCATTAAGGTCTATGGAGAGGGAAGGGGTCGAGGGCAATGAGGAAGCACAAGAGGAGACAGTTTGTAGATAGTAGAGCACAAGACAACATCCTGGAATCTTATCTCACCTCGCCAACTCTCCAGATAAAACACTGGATTCACAGGTGAGAGTTTATGTGCCCAGACACAGTTTTCAAACTGCAAGGGCTGTCTCTCTCCTCTTCTTCCTGAATCATACCCCTTGGCCCCCCTCCCCCAAAAGGTTTTTGCTCCTCTGTAATGAAAACAACTTTGCCTGACAATGAGCAGATAAGAAGTTTTGGGGGAAGGGGGGGGGGGGGTGTTGTCAGGCTGCAAAACAGTTTTTAACCTGTGAGAATAAACCCCTGTAATGTATCACCACATATGCATTATATACAAAAGTATACTCAGGTTGTAGACTATGGTTTTGTGATAATGGAATAGTAATGACATAGCTTAGCATTCCTCTGATTTAATAGGTTTTATTAATATTCTATTACAGAGGTTCGCACCCATATCTGTTCAGGAGGTCTTTTACTGACCACAGTGCAATGTTTTCAAGGAGAAGTCCGGCAGGGAACTAAAAAAAAAAAAAAATCATTACAGACAGGGGGTGGGGGTGGAATAAAAATGCACTATGCTGCACCACATTATAAAGCTCCCAGACCCCACTGGCTGTCAATTTCTCCCAGTAACAACTGACCTGGAATCTACGTAACTGACTGGTGGGGTTTAGCCTGCTCTGCCAATCGTTGACTGCAGCAGTGTCCCGCTTGGTCACTGACCGGCTAAGCGGGGCATGTTACCAGTGTCGTAACATAGTTGGCTTGGAGCTCAGAAGACAGCCAGCAGGGTCCAAGAGTGAGACGCAGCTTAGGCGGGTGCTGAGACAGGTGACTACTAGAGATGAGCGAACTTCGAGCATGCTCGAGTCCATCCGAACCCGAACCTTCGGCATTTGATTACCGGTGGCTACTGAAGTTGGATAAAGCCCTCAGGCTGTGTGGAAAACATGGATATAGTCATTGGCTGTATCCATGTTTTCCAGACAACCTTAGAGCTTTATACAACTTCAGCAGCCACCGCTAATCAAATTCCAAACAATCGGGCTCGGATTGACTTGAGCATGCTCGAGGTTCTCTCATCTCTAGTGACTACCCATAAAGGGGAACTCCACATACGAAAACAGTTTTTCTATTAAAAGTTATATAGACGTGTCTATACAATGTAGTCATACTGGTAGCTGATTGACATCCAAGAAGTGAAGAAAGCTGGCCCATCCTGCTCCCTTTGCTCTCCCCCCCCCCCCCTTAAGAGACAAATCTTCCATTACTCTGTCTCACATTATGTGTGTTTGCTGAGCAAAGGCTAATGATGCAGACAGGGGCAAGGCGTGATGTCACAGGAGGCTTGGCTGGATACACCAATCCCCTGAGGGATTCACCATCTCTGATCAGCCAGAAGCAGGTGCTGCAACTTCACTGATTGTGCAAAAGTCTGCAGTGAAATTAGGGCTATGTTGGAGTTCCATTGCAGTACAGCAGTGTCTTCACAAAAATGATGCGTAACAGAGGATCAGAGCTGGCACTGCCAATCCCACCTGGACAAAAAAAAACAAGGCATAAACAGTATATCCCATGTGAGATAATAATAGATCAAGTCCTTATTGTGGGGCTCAACCTCAAAGATAAAAGATGCTCAATCATAATATGTGCATGGAGATTAAAATGAAAATGAAAGTAAAAAAGTTCTTTACTTTATTCCAATATTAGCATTATAGGTAGTAACATCGCGCTGTATGGGTGGGACGACAAAGAAATTATAAAGTACTGCAAATAATTCAGGAACACAATGAAACTGCAATGTGTGAACACAGCCTAGATGTTCTGCAACAGATTTGGGTGGCGAATGGGCAGGGTGTGGGACTGTGATAATTAGCTGAGTGAAAGCAATGCATTGGAACGTGTAGTAATGTGTACAGTTGCTCAACCAGGAAGTACAGCCACACAAAACAGAACAAAACCCCCCAAAACAAATGGATTTTTGGTCGTTTCAAAACTGAGTTAGACAGGTAAGCAACGCTATATGCTTCTGCAGCATGTTTTTTTTTTTTTTTTACCTCTATCTGGAATTCCCCTTTAACGATTTTTTAGTTTCCCGACAGACTTTTCCTTTAACAGAACAATGCTCTGTGTCATCGGGCTTGAATCACTAAGGAGCGAGTGGGGGAAAATGTCAATGATTTCTCCACACTGCTATGGCTCCCAAACTTACCAGACTGTGACCCCATTGAAAGATTCCACAATGTTCTAATGCAGATTCCAACAAAGAATCCATGTGAAAAGAAAAAAAAAATGAAAAAAGGCCTCACTGTAGGAGATCTAGCATATGCTAAATGACAACAGTTCCTAGGAGAGCAGAAGCAGATTTACCACATTTCTCAAGTAAACGTGTTGTACATTATAAGGGGGAGAACCTGAAGGGGTGTTATGGTTTCCAAAAACATTATGAAGCTTACTGAGTGTATAACAACTTTACCTTTTTATTTCCACTAGCAGCAATGTACAATGTGTCATTGACATTTTCCTGGAAAACAGTATGGATCACTTGCTGAGGGTCCTAAAGGTTTATAACATGGCTTTGTGGTTCTCGGGCTGAGATGTTGAGGACTGTGGCTGCACAGATATGCTATGTACTGTCAATACATGCACCTTCCTACTGCACTTCATGTACCAGCTGTGTTCACATCAAACCAAATAGCTGCAGGACCGAGGTACAAAACTTTTTTTTTTATACATGACATTTATACATGTTAAAAGTATACAAATCTGTTTGCAAGGCTGCATTCACACGTTCCGAGAAGTTGTCCGTGCTCACGGATCCGTGCGCACGGACAATTTTACAGCCCATTGCTTTCTATGGGGCTATTCAGATGTTCCGTGATTTCACGGATCCGTGATCCGTTCCGTTAAAAAATAGACAGGTCATTACTTGGAACGGATGCACGGAAAGGATTCCCTATAGAAATCAATGAGATCCGTGTTTTTCACGGATGTGACATCCGTGTTCATCCGTGAAAAACACGGATGTGATGTAATCAATGTAATTTAAAATGCTGTAAGACAGATCCATGAAAAAAACGGACACGGATGCAAAATGGACTGTTTTGCACGGATCACGGAGGTTGCTGCCGGACCACAATCACGGACCAGAAAAAAATCACTGAACGTGTGAATGCAGCCTAAAGCAGAATAATCTTCTAAAAATCAAAAAGATAAATACATAAATAAAAGTAAAGTCCGTCTGGGCATATCCAGTGTCTCATTTATCTTTATGCAGAAATGTCTTTTTAAGGGTTTCAATGAATTTGTGTTTGAGCTTTAGTTTGAACTGTCTGTACCATTCCAGAATCCTTTTTCTTCTCTGAATCTTCTCTTGTAAGCTCATGTTTCTTTCCTGATTTATAATGGCAGGAAGTTCTTTCCATGATTTGATAAAAATAAATGGTGCACTGTAAGACTTCA